>NW_024412403.1:71061893-71076884 GCF_014898765.1 Herpailurus yagouaroundi | reverse complement strand
ATCCATTTTGAGTTTATTTTTGTGAATGGTGTGAGAAAGTGGTCTAGTTTCAACCTTCTGCATGTTGCTGTCCGGTTCTCCCAGCACCATTTGTTAAAGAGACTGTCTTTTTTCCATTGGATGTTCTTTCCTGCTTTGTCAAAGATGAGTTGGCCATACGTTTGTGGGTCTGGTTCAGATAGCAGGAATTTCTAACTGCTCCAACAAATAAATCAAAAAGTGTGTCGTGATAGAAGTTTATTTCCTGCTTACCTAAATCCAGTGGACACCTCCCTTCCACGCGGTGACTCAGGGACCCTTGCTCTGCCCACCCTGTACTCCTCTATCTTCTACATGTGGCTTTTAGGGTCGTTGTGCCTGGGCAGATGCTCATAGGAGGAGCTTATGGGCCACGAGTGAATAGCCTTTGCCACTTCTGCACTTTATCAGACACGATGGAATTCTAGCAATGAAGTTGGAAACCAGTTCAGTTGTGCTCAGGAAGAAGAGGAAACAGGATTGGTGGACAGGACTCTGCCATGGTGTGTTTGTGTGTGGGGTGGAGGGTCACAGCCTCCAACTCCCCCAAGGCAACCTCTACAAGGTTGGTTTGTTTCCTTTCTAGTCTTACGAGTGTTCCTGTAAATGTCAGGATGATGTGGGCAGGATTACAATGAGTGGTAACTTCCAAGTTTTTCTTTCTCATCCCCACATACAACTTTAGTTAGGCTTTGGGATGTAAGACCCCAGAATACTTATTAGATAAGAAGCTGCTAAGACTGAGATTCTTACCAAGCATCAGGCACTGTACTATATGCCTTGAACCATGTGGATTATCTCATTCAAGTCTGATGGCAATCTTTTTAGGTCTCTAAGATTTATGTGAGCCAACCAAGGCTTAGGATAAACCACTTACCTAAGATTACACAACTTGTAAGGGGTAGATTTGGGGTAAGAGTCCAGACAAACTAGTTTTAGAGTCTGCATTCCCATTAATATGGTGCTTGCTTTTTCCGAATTCAAATCACATGACCACACAGAGGCTTTACCTGAGTCTGAGGACAAACGCCCATCCCCAAACAACCCGACCTTCAAGGCGCTTGCCTAAGGGTAATGTTAGGTGATGCAACAGTAACATAGCCCCCAAATCTCAGTGGCTCAGCACCATCAGAGTGTCTTTCTTGCTTGTACAAACTCTGATGAGGCCTGAACTGGTTTCTACGGCAGCTCTCCTTTCAGCGGTGACTCGGATCCAGGACCTTCCACCTGTGGTGGCATTTTCAGTTCTTGGGTTACTTGGCTGCCCCTGGGGGGAAGAGAGCTGTTCCTAAGCCCCTGAGCCTGCCCAGCTCCCCAGCTAATCTTCCACAACCTCAACAGCTCCCAGGCCTGGGGTTGGCTGGGTGCTCAGGATGCAGTGGTGTTTATGCTGGTAATGTATGTTTTCCAGAATCTTTCCTAATTTTCTGTAAATCTCCTAGAATCTCCCTTACGTGTTCCCCAGGGGTTGGGAACTGACACAATGGTGGGGAAGATAATAGATAAGAAAAAGGTTTAAATACAAAAGCAATTCTAAGTTCCTTAACTGTGAAGAGGCCCAGGTGTCATCATTTGCTGGGTTTAGCTTCCTCCTGGCCACAGGTGGCCTCTGGCATTATTATTACTTTGGTCCCGTCTCCAAGGCCTTTTCAGCTGAGTCTCAGTGCCGTGACTTGATGTTGGAGTTTTGCTTCTTACCAGGTACAACAGCAGCTTAACCAAAGCCTTTTTCAATTCATCCCTAAGAGTGATTCTGTCTGCTTCTTTTCACCTCTGCCTTCTGATTGGGCCCTGTTTCTGGACAGACAGGGTATATCTCCACGGTCACTTCCCCAGGACCATCCACTCACTATAAGATGTGCTAGATTGGCAGCCCAGAGAGGATGGAGGGGACTATCTCTGGAGACTCAGCATTCAGATATTCAGGGTTATCACGCACAATTTATCCAGAGTCCCTCTTGAAGGCCTGGAAGGCAGAACCAATTGTAGACGTAAAAGTCTTCTCAGTGAGCACAGGCACCCTGAAAGACTCGCAAGGCAGGAAATCTAGTGAAGAACAGGAGTTCTGAAGGAAACAGCAGGGCCGAGTCATGCAAATCTCTCTTCTGTAAGCTGGGCACTGCATCAGGGAGTCACTCTGGCTCAGTGAGCAGGCTGAGGTTTATCTCCGCACGGCCAGGCAGTGGAATGCATGTGGTGTCCTGGGTCCCAGAGATTCCCGCTGTTCCTGGGGAGAACAGCGAACGGTGGCTGTCCCTATACCTGATCCAGCCTGTGTGTGCTTTGTTAGCAGATTTGACCAAGAATAACCAGGATTTCCAGGTTTTCTAGAACAGCGGGCAGGTCTGTTGGAGCTGGGTTTGTACCACATGCTCGGCCGCTGCTGTCCTTACGACTCTTCATGTCGCACAGCTGGCCCGCCTCCCTTGTCTGCCTTTCATCCCTGGCCCGGTGCACACTGCCTGCGATCCTCGTCTATTCTTTTCCTTCAGCTAGTGCGCAGAGGAGAGTCATGGGGTTCTCCTCAAGCTCCGATGGCCCCTTCAGTTGGATTTTTCTCCCCTGAGGGAGTGGGAATAGCAAGAGCCCCCAGGAAGTTTTGGGAAGATAGAGTCAGGAGTGACTTAATCACCTATACAGGACACCTCAGAGAAAAGAGAGCTGGTTTTTCATGGGGCTTTTCTGAGGTTTGTCCCTCCTCCTGCTCCAGACGTTTTTGCCAAAGGATCAAAATCCTAGATTCATCCCTTCCTATCTTAGAATGTGCTAGCAATGCCAGGACTGGGGTAAGTAGTAGTAACAGGGCTGCCATAATCGGCAAAAAGGCACAGTATCATTTAATCACCAGATTAAAGATCTGTTTACTTGCTATTTTGAGTAACAGGAAGAGTGTCACTGGGAAAAGTCATGTGGGATTTACTGATAGAGGATTTGAAGGATTAATGCAGCCTGTTATCCCCGGCCCTGAAGACATTTCCTTTTGCTCGAGGTATCGGGCTGTTGTTGAAATACATGTCATGTCTCATTTATAGGTGGGGCCTAACAAAGCCAAACTCACAGAAACAGAGTAGACTGGTAATTTCTGGGAGGTGGGGGGAACATGGAGATGTTGGTCAAAAGGTACAGATTTCCAGTTATAAGATGAGTATGTCCTGGGGATGTAGCGTATGGCACAGTGATGCTAGTTAACGATATTATACTTGGAACATACACTTGTATACTTGGAAGAGAGTGAGTAGATCTTAAATGTTCTCACCACACAACAAAAATGGAAATACACATGCAAAAATCTGGGCAAGTAAACTCACATATTTCATCCTTCATCATTTATGTTTTCCCTTACCCTCCCTGTGTTTCTTCCAAGGGTCACAGTATTCCTTCATCACCTTGATGGTGTTATTTCATTGTCTTCTGGCATGTCCTGTGGCTGATGAGAAGGTGGCTGTCCATCTAATGGTTTTCCTTCTCTCTGGTGGCTTTTAATGTTTTCCTGTGCTTTTCATATTCTATAATGATACACATTTGAATGTGTCTAGATTAGATTTGCTTTTATTTACATTGCTCAGAATCTGGTCTGCTTGTTTAATCGGAGAATACGTCTTTATTCTTGAAAATTCTCAGACATTTTCTCTTTGATTCCTCTATCTTCTCAATTTTCTTTCTTTTTTAAAAAGATGTTTATTATTTATTTCTGAGAGAATATGCACACGTGCACACGAGTTGGGGAAGGGAAAGAGTGGGGGAGAGAGGATCCCAAGCAGGCAAGCAGACTCCGTACTGTCGGTGCTGAGCCCGACCTGGGGCTTGAACCCATGAACCTGTAAGATCATGACCTGAGCCAAGATCAAGAGTCAGACACTTAACTGACTGAGCCACTGAGGGGCTCCTCTCCTCTTCATTTTCTAACGCTAATTTCCCTAGTAAGAAATTTCTTCTAGTTTACCATTTTGGTTTTTAGTTGGTTAGTCCATACACTGAAGTTTCATATTTGAATTTCACTGACTATAGTTTTTATTTGGTTCTTTTTCCAAACTTCTGTTTTTTATATTGTTTTGTTTTCACAGCCTTGTTTTTTTTTCTTCTAATAATATCCTGTTCTGGCTTTTGGTATGTATTCTTTCCTCTCCTTTAATGTTTTAAATATCCTTGCATTTACAGTGCTTCAAATCATTCTGTTATCTCTGTTTCTTGAACGGCACATCATTCAGTTTGTTGCATTTGTGGACA
This sequence comes from Herpailurus yagouaroundi, assembly GCF_014898765.1. Taxonomy (NCBI): domain Eukaryota; kingdom Metazoa; phylum Chordata; class Mammalia; order Carnivora; family Felidae; genus Herpailurus; species Herpailurus yagouaroundi. The sequence continues at coordinate 71,072,639 of NW_024412403.1, read as the reverse complement.
TTCCTTCATGGTGGTTTGTTTCTCACGGGATCCATAAGTTTGTCATAAGCTCCTCTTCATCCGAGGTGGTTTTCTGGGTGAGGATCACAGCCCCATCCTTGTAGGGCAGTTATGTGTTTGCCTGGATCCTCCGGGTTTCGATGGGACTAGTTTTCCTGTTTATTGTTCCTTTGGGGGTTCCTTCACCATAAAGTAGTGAATCCTGACTTGCTCGAGCCTGGAGTTAACAATTTTTATGGGTGATTCATCATGCTCTCGGCCCAGAATGGCTCTTCCTTGCTTCTTTCCCAGGCTAGTGGCTGGAATTTGTGTCTTTCATTTTGGTGACAGGGCAGCTCTTTGTAGAGCTTAGCTTTATGAAGAGAGCCCTGTTCCAGTGCTTCATCTGTCCCCGTTAGAATCGTGCCCCCAACCCTTAGGACCTCCGTCGGGTCCTGGCACATCCGGGAGCTCTTTGGCATGAGCTCTTACTCCAGGCCCACCTCATCTCGTAACTGTACTCATTTGTTGAATGTTTTTTTTTCCTTCATCTCCGGCAGCTGGGATTTCCCCGCTAAGCTTCCATATTAACATTTACATATGAGCATTTTGAAAAATTATATGTTATCTGGCAGTTCTGTATTTAGACTAAGACGGAGCTGTTTCCAGTCAGCTTGTCCCACAATATTGTCCTGAAGCCATAGATTGTTTTCTGGATTTGCCTGGGTCTAGCGTCTTCAAATTGGAATCACTTTTCATACGTACATGCTCCCCCAGGCAACTTAAGCATATATATTTTACTTACCTTCTTGGTTATAATCCTTGATGGAATAACTCCCTATACATGGCCCCAAACAGGGCTCTACAGACAGACACAGGGTGGGGGTTGGAGCATTTCCTGGAGTTAGACCCCCAAGTGCCCAGACCTTCAGTTCACTCAGTTCTGCCAGAGGTTAAATTAAATAGTCACAGGGGACATCGTATTTTAGTGACTATGGGACATGCAGCAGGATCTGTGTGACAAAGCTGTTTTCCTCAAAGAGATGACTGATTTGGTTGTAGTAAATTCTCTGCCATGAAGGCTTCTCTCTGGCAAACACATTTTCTATTTCCTGATTATTTAATAGTAATTCTCCAAGTAAAAATATATCTACTTAATGTTGTTAGCATGAATAAAAGGGGAAAGGTAAAAAATGCCAAGCTAATTTTGGTGAGCTTTTCACAGCTTCCCTGGCTTTCTCGCTGAATAGCAGTTATCATTCTTTTCCTCTCCTTTCTCTCCTCAACCCACTCGGTCAACTGTGACAACCATCACATTCCCGAAGTCCTGCATAGTAGACCAGAACCACACAGAGAGGAGGAGCGGCTTGAAGGAAGGGAAAATTTGTGTGTGTTTTCTTCCTCCTGCACCTGTCCATTTGTCAAATAACTACCAATAGGACCTCAGCTCATTTCCTTCTTCTCTCCGGGAATATAATTTCCATGACCTTGTCTTCATGGAAAAATGAGATGGGAATAAAAAATTTGATGGTCCAGATCATATATAGAAAAGTCTGTCCTGTCCAAGCACAAGGTACAAGTGAAGTCTGAGGAAGAAGGAGGGAGTGAAGCCAAGGGAAGGCAGATGGATGAAGCCTGTAGCTCCCGCCCCCATCCAGAGAGAGTCGTGGCCAGAATGGCAGTGGGGTTGACTCTGTCCAGAGCCGGTTTGCTGCGGTGGCTGGTGGATGGAGCAGGCACTGTAGGTCCTGAAGGAGAGTGGAATGGCCTCTTAGAAAGCCAAAGTTTGCCTCTTGTTTGGAGGAAGGGAACCTGTCCAGACCTGCCCTGGCTGCTGCTTCTTGGCTGCAGTTAGGCAGGATTCCCTAGCAGTTGCTAAGCCTGTTTCCCTCTCCATACACACGGCTTAAGTTGGATTATAACCAGCCCCCCTCCCCCCCCCCCCCCCCCCCCCCCCCCCCGGCTGTTTCTTTTTGTTTTTTTTTTTTTTCCATCTTTTGTTCTAAAAGAGAGGCTTTCTTAACGTGGCTGCAAACTTGCACAGTCTCTTTCAGTCTGCCTTCTCAGCCTCCCCTTGGCCCATCCTCACCTTGTCTGCCCCCGCTGCAGCTTCACTGGCCTTCCTTGTTCTTGGGCTCCCTGTGTTCTCTCCTGCTACGGGGCTCTTGCATGTGTGCTTCTCTCTGGCCAGGACCCTCTTCCCTCTCCCCTCGAGAATCCACTGGTGAAACAATGGAAGGCCTCTCTTCCTGTGTGAGCGACTGCATGCCAAGCTGAGACTCCTAGATCTGTAATTGGAATCTAATTTCCTCCAGGGATGGAACCACTCAGGATCTCTACTGCAGACTGAAGATGAGATCGCCCAGTATTGCAGGAGAAAGACGTGGCATTAACTTGCTATTGAGACGCAATACTTGCCTCTTCCCAAATTGCCACATCTAATTTTCCATCTGAGGACAGTTAGCTTCTGAGTGATCTCTGTTGCATTTAGGAGAGCTGGTCGCTTATCATCACAATATTTATAAATGAATGAAGTAGCAGATAGAATGTCTTCATTCCTGTTCCACTAGCTTTTGCTCATGTGCCAGGATGTCCTTCGCGTCTCTGAATGGGTTCACTCCAAGGGATTCTATGTGATCTTTTAACACGTGGCAGCAGCAGAGTTGATGTGGGAAGCTGCTTTCATACAGTACCTCTGTTCAGGCTGCTCTCACTCGACACTGCCCACCTTTCTTAGCCCAAAAGATCCTTCCCTGCTGTGCTGCCCAGGCCATGGTGCCCATGCCACTGGTCCCTCCCATCTTTCAAGACCCATGGCATGGCATCTCTGTGACGTATTCTTCTGACAGCAGGAGTCTGCTATTATCTCCTTTTTTCGAACCATTTGTCCATTCCATTCACATACAACCTGGATATGCTGACTTGCCTGTGGTGTAGGTCTTGGCCTTTGTAGAGTAAGAACCATGTTGTCTCTCTCTTTGTGTGTCCCAGGGGCACACAGTAGGTGCTGGGTAAATATCCATTACTGCTGCTCAAGGCACTCAGTGAACACACAGAGTACTTGGTTGCTTAAGATTTACCTACAGTGATGGAAAGTGACTCTTCTCTTTTCTCTCTAGTTACAAGTTATTCCCAAACTGCGTCCCATCCTTTGGGTTCCGCCATCTGCTGCCCCTTACAGACAGAGTTGACAGCTTCAATGAGGAGGTTCGGAAACAGAGGGTGTCCCGGAACCGCGATGCTCCCGAAGGAGGCTTTGATGCAATACTCCAGGCGGCTGTCTGCAAGGTAACTTTTCTTTCTGTTTCATCTCTACATGTGGGCGGGCGTTGGCCCTGCCGGTAGGAGATGGCAGATTTTGAGCCACCCCAGCCTGTGGTTCGTGTCCATTCTTACATCCGAGGGTGAGCTCAGGGACCTTTGGGGAAACCTACAGCAGTCAAGTCAGCTGGAGCTCAGTGATGGGTCGGGGCGGGTGTATGTCTCTGTTTCAGGGTGTGGCCATGTGTGTGTGACGGGACGCTGTCTTTGCCAGAAGACAGCTGTTCTGCATTTATGCATTAGATTCTTGCTTCTTTTGGGGGGAAAAGGTAAAGTTCAAGCCCTATGCATGAGGCCTGTTGAGCCTTCTGGCCCAGTTTTGGCCAACCTTAAAGATTGCTGGATTAGCAAATCTGGCTGAAAAACAGAACTGCATGCATCTCAGGTTGCATTTCTATTTGTTTTTCTCCAGCTTTTCTGTGGTATATAAATCCAGAGGGAGGACACAGACCTAGGTCAGAAATGAACCCATGCTCTGAGAGGTTCCAGTCCCAGTTAAATAGATAAATGGAACGTTGGTGATAGCTTTTTGTTTTAATTGAAGTATAGTTGACACATGGTGCATTAATTTCAGGTGTACAACATAGTGATTTGATAAACATATGTATTGTGCTGTGTTCATCACAAGAGTAGCTACCCTCTGTCGTCATAGTATGTGTTATAATACCACTGACTACATTCCCTATGCTGTGCCTTTGATCTCCGTACATTATTCTTCCCAGAACTGGAAGCCCATACCTCCCACGACCCTTCACTCATTTGGCCCATTCTCCCACTGCCCTCCTCTCTGGCAATCATCAGCTTGCTCTCTGGGTCTATTTCTGCTTTTTGTTTATTTGTTTGTTCATTTGATTTGTTTTTTAAATTCCACATGTAAGTGACATCATATGGTATGTGTCTTTCTCTGTCCGACTTCTTTCATTTAGCATTATACCTTCGAGGCCCATCCATGTTGTTGCAAATGTCAAGATCTCATTCTCTTTGTGTAGCTGAATAATATTCCATTATATGTGTATGTGTGTGTGCACACACCATTTCCTCTTTATCCATTCATCTCTCAGTGGACACTTGGGGTGTCCCCTTATCTTGGCACTGTAAATAATGCTGCATTAAATATAGAACACATAGATCTTTTCAAATGTTTTCATTTTCTTTGGTCAATACAGTAGTAGAATTACTGGAAGATAAGGTATTTATATTTTTCACTTTTTAAGGAACTTCCCTATGATTTTCCAGTGGCTCTACCAATTTCTATTCTCACCAACAGTACATGAGAGTTCCTTTTTCTCCACATCCACCCTGACACTTGTTAGGTAATAACTTATTCCTAAACTAGTTTTCTACTATCAAAACAACTCACTAACAGCAAGATTTTGTAAAAAAATCATTCTTGAATTTGCCATTCCAACACATACTTTCACAATTTTTTCAGAGTGCTCATCACTGAGCATGCCCTCTTGAAAATTTCGGTGGCTCAGCAGTAGGGCGATCGCTGGGACCCCTATGTTTGGGGCTAAAACTCAGTTTGGAGAGGCTGCTGTTCATTTACTAAGTGGTAAGCACTTAATTAACCACTTACATAGTTTCTGACCTCAGCACGTGTCCAGTGTGTCACAGACCCACTTTTTCTCCACTCCATCCTTGACCTGGTGATAAGAGAGCCACAGTTGTCCTTTCTGAAATAAAAAACTGAAATGGTAGACAGGGAGGGATAAGGGGAAGGAAAAAATGGGAAGAAAGCGTAGTCGTCTGCGGTTCCCTTCTTGGTCCCCCTACAGCTCTGTCGTCATTCACTGTGTCCTCAGGGCCACCCCTAGAGGAGATGGCCTTGCGGTGGCTGCGCCTCCCTTCCCGGCTGCTGGGCCAGAGCCAAACAGTTTGGTTCAGAGGCCTCTGGTGGTTTGTAGCAGCCCAGGAAAGCCAGACGGAACATGGCTGGAATGTGTTCAGCTCTCAGTCTTTACAGTGTGTCACAATATAGGCCATTTATGGATTTGCTTCAGAAAGAAAAATTACATTTTTGACTGGCATTCAGACATTGATCATATGAGGCGTTGTCTTCACAGATACTCTGCCGAATCTCCTTCTTGGCAGGGACAAATAGTGCAGGGAAAACAGGATCCCTCTCATCTATCTCCCCAGCTCGAGGATTTTGTGGATTTTCTTTTTATGGGGGAGGAAATCATCCTTAGGCCTTGAGGGAAAGAACTCAGTGACAGAACAAAGCCATGTCCAGTTATGTTAATTCTGATAGAGTGATCGGAAAGGCCATGGTTGAATGCCTGAGGCACAGTGGTCTCCGAGAACCGAGAAGCCGCAGGATCTACTCTTGTGTTTACAGAACCTTCCCATACCACCCCAAGCCCATGCAAATCTTCTTCCCTTTGAAAACTCAGTATATCAACACTCCAGCATTTCAGAGATGCTGGCAGATGTCTTAAACCACTGTGTGAATGTACTGTGTGAATTATTGCTCACTTTATGAGCGTATTTCAGTTTTAGGTGTTGACGTTTCCTCTTCTTCCCACCATGGCCTTAGCAATGGCGAGTACCTGGAAGGTTCCTAACTGCTGGGAATTATGTAGTCTATGAGCCAGCAGTGGCTCTCTTAGTATTTCTTTTCATGTGTACTGTCAGTTTCTGCTTGGGGACATTTCATGCAGTTTTTTCTTACTTGGAATCACCTATTTATAACAAATGTCATCCTTCCTAGTTCACCACACCCTTACTTATAGAAGCCATATATTGGAAGTAGATTTTGGCTTACCTTTTGATAAAAGAACATGTAGCAATCATACCCTTAAACTTAGCATATAGTGCAACAATGATTGCAGGAGTAGATGCCTTAATGCCCCTTACCCATTTAGCCCATCCCCCCCAACCCCTCCAGTAACCCTGTGTTTGTTTTCCACATTTATGAGTCTCTTCTGTTTTGTCCCCCTCCCTGTTTTTATATTATTTTTGCTTCCCTTCCCTTATGTTCATCTGTTTTGTCTCTTAAAGTCCTCATATGAGTGAAGTCATATGATATTTGTCTTTCTCTGACTGACTAATTTCACCTAGCGTAATACCCTCCAGGTCCATCCACATAGTTGCAAATGGCAAGATTTTATTCTTTCTGATTGCCGAGTAATACTCCATTGTATATATATACCACATCTTCTTTATCCATTCATCCATCGATGGACATTTGGGCTCTTTCCATACTTTGGCTATTGTTGATAGTGCTGCTATAAACATTGGGGTGCATGTGTTCCTTAGAAATAGCACTCCTGTATCCCGTGGATAAATGCCTAGTAGTGCAATTGCTGGGTCGTAGGGTAGTTCTATTTTTAGTTTTTTGAGGAACCTCCGTACTGTTTTCCAGAGTGGCTGCCCCAGCTTGCATTCCCAAGGATTTGAATAATTCTTGATAAAGTAAGAGAGGAAGGGAAAGCAAGTAATAAAACAGCATAAACATATGATCCTACTTGACAAACAAAAGAGAGAAGAATGTGGAAAAGATTGGAAGTATATAGACTGAAGTGTTAACAGTGGTTGTCTCTGGTGATAGGATTATGTGTGGTTTTTGTTTTCTCTGTTTTTTTTTTTTTAATTTTATATTTACCTACATTTTCACAATGATTTGGTATGATGTTTTTACTTTTTTTTTTTTAATTTATTTAGAGAGAGAGAGAGCAAGAGAGAGCACTTGAGTATGGAAGGGGCAGAGAGAGAATCCCAAGCAGGCTCTGCACTGTGAGTGCAGAGCCCGACGTGGGGCTCAGTCTCACAAACCTTGAGATCATGACCTAAGCCAAAATCAAGAGTTGGATGCTTCACCAACTGAGCCACCCCAGGGCCCCTGTTTTTTGTTTGTTTTTTTTTTTACTTATAATGAAACAGCTCAAACTTATGGAAGTAGAACAGTGAAATTAAACCCACGTACCTGTTGTCCATCTTTGCCAGTTACCAACTCCTAGACGATCTGATTTCTGTGCCTAACCACTCTCTCCCATTATTTGAAGTAAATCCCAGATACCATTTATTTCAATGATATTTAGATTTGTAATAATAATTAGATTTTGAGAGTTGTTTTTTTAAGAGTCCTAAGCATTTCTTACTTTGTTTACTGAGTTTTCTGCTGCCTCCTGATTTGGGCAGATTAAAGGTGCTTCCACTGAATCCTGCAAACTGACTGTGACAGAGCCCACAGGCCTGTGAGCTCTGGCTGGAGAGTGGTGTCAGGAAGGCTGGAGCTGGCTGGGCAGCGCGTGTGGGGGGCCCCCCCCCCCCCCCCCCGCGCCCCTACCTCCCCTGAAGGGAGCGACCCTGAGCCCTTGGAGATGAGCTGATAGCAGGCCTGTGTCGCAGCTCACAGGGGGCTCTTTGTTCTGGTTTCCTTCTTGCTCTGGTTTTCCTGGGATAGACTGTTATCAACTTGTGTGATTTAGGAGTATGTTCATATGACTGGCCCTAAATCCCACCTCTGTGGCCCACTTTATATTTCTTGGAAAGCTGTTCTTTGCAAAAAGAAGGAAACTGTTTCTATGTAGGATTCCATTTAGGACAAGGATCCTGATTCTACGAGTGGAAGTCTTTATCCCGCTCAGGTCACATTGCTGTGAGAGGTCATTTAACAGTGTCCACAGCTAAGGGACGCTTCTGTCATCAATGCAGGCATTTTTTTTCCAATACATTGTATCTGGCTAGGCCAGATGAGGGAATGCTCCTGCTCTTAATTTCTTATCTTTACCTGGAAATCTATTCTTGAGCCTTCCTTGGTCAAAATAATAATTTCCCTTTACTACTTTTCTTGTTCTTCCAGAACTTTCTAGAAGTTGACTGTAAGTTGTTTATTCTGAAATTGTGTGGATAAAAATGTGATGAGTGGTTCAGACTGGAACAAGGACTGCTTTCCTGCTCTCCCTAAACTGGGCCTGTCCCTGGCCTCGGGAGACAAGGGAGGGGTGGCCGAGGACTTCTGCCTTCCAGGTTGCCAGTCACCACTTTGCTGTTGTTCGTGCTTAAAGAAGTGACCTGCCAGTTTGAGCTTGGCTGGGTGCATCCTGGCTGCACAGGGTTCTGTGGGCTGCTTTCAACAGTTAGACAAGAAAATAAGATCTTTGCCACCCAGTACATTCCCCTTTTTGTTTCAGCATCTAGAACCTCCACATCCTTCAGGCAGACTTCCTGTTTGAACCTTGATTCTCTAATTTTGTATTGTATGTTAGATTTTTAAACCATTGTATATCCTCTCAGAAATAGGTGGATGAGTGAGTCTCAAAGCAAACAAAGGAAGTTTACATGCTGAGCAAAAAGTCTGCAGCATGATCTGAGTCCTTTATTCCTTCTCTGGTGAGAGCATTCTGATCTAAAATGGAGACCCGGCTGCAGAATTGCTGGGGGGACAGCTTTACTCTGGCAAGACTTTCTGTAGGAATGCAAATTCTGTGGACCTCTAGAAACAGAATAATTGCTGCCCTTGCTCACCCCTCATCCATGCTCCAGATGTTTTACATACATTATCTCTGATGCTCACAACAGCCCTTCAGTGTATTGGCAGTGGGGGCTGTCCTCTGCTTATGGAGAAGGAAACGGAGTAGGACAAGGATTCATGAAACTTACTGTTAATAAGGAGTAGAGCCATAATTTGAACCAGATCTGATTGATTCTGAGGCCCATGCTCTGTTACCTGGTACCTGGTGCTTTGGGAAGTAGTGACAGTACCCTGCAGAGCAGGGAGGCTCAACTTAAGAGTCATGTTGTCCTAATCAAGCTAAGCCTGCTGCTAACTGACTCTGTGGAGGCCAGCTGACCTCTCTGGGCCGCAGAGCATCTGGAAAATGCAAGGAGGTGGGAATGGAGGGGAGATCTCTAGGATGCCCTTCCATTGGGCTGGTCGGTGCTATTTTTCATAAAGGACTCCTCCCCTTTTGCTCAGAGCCCTTGATTTTGCCTTTTTGGTCACTCCCTGTTCAGTCTTGAGCCTCAGGCCAGGGAGGGGCTGCCACAGGTACCTGTAGAGGTTGGAAAATTCCCCATCCCTGGAATCAGGCATTGCTAGAAGTTTCTACTCTGCCCCCTCCCCTGTCCCAGCCTCCCACAGAGTTAATTTGAGGGTTTTTTGTTTGTTTTTGTTTTTACTTGTTGCCTGATTTTTTTTGTTTATTTATGTATTTATTAGGAACTTTTTTTTTTTCAAGTTTATTCATTTTGAGAGAGAGAGGATGAGCAGGGGAGGGATGGGGGGGGAGAGAGAGAGAGAGAGAGAGAGAGAGAGAGAGAGAGAGAGAATTCCAAGCAGGCTCCACACTGTCAGCGCAGAGCCTGACATGGGGCTCAGTCAGGAACTGTTGAGATCATGACCTGAGTTGTAATCAAGAGTCAGACACTTAACCTTAACTGACTGAGCCACCCAGGCACCCCGCCTGATTTCTTTTAGACCTCAGACTTGCGTTGTTTTTCCAAGCATGAGTTGAGAAATGTATGGAATTCCTTGAAGAAGGCAGCCATCCCTGACACTTCATGTCACCTGAAAAGGAGTCCCTAACGTGTTCTGTTTTCTCACCATCTGGGTTATCTGTCAGCATGCGTGAACTGCTTCTGCTAGCGGATTGCACCAAGTCTGGGGGGCTTGTTCCAGCCCCAACCTGCTTGCTCTTCCTCTGGCTCAGTGTCTTGGTGAAACACCATGAAAGTATTGAACTCCCTGTGGCCCAGTGAAGCTTTAGAGGCCATGTGTGCAGGTATGCACGTCTTCTGCCCATGCCCATGCAGCTTTTTTGCCAGAGGTGGTGAAAGTTTCTCTTGGCGTTCTATTTTGCAGATGTTTGTGGTTTAATGTGCATGTTTTAATCACTTGACTGTGTCCAGCCCTGAAGTGATGTTTCCTTGTTCTGCCTTGTGCCCATGAACTGTGTTTGGGTATTACTACCCTGCTGACAGCTGCTTATTGACACAAGGGATGGGAACTGACTGAGTTACAATTCAGAATTGTCACCAGGGCACGGATGAGAGTTTTTGTCCCTTGGCCCTCCAGCATAAGCCTGTATTCCCTGTGTTGAGGGTGTTTTACACCCCTTGGCTCACTTGACTAATGATATGGCAGGAAAGAAACACCCTGCAGAAAGGTTAGAAGGCCCCTTCAATGACTGAGGCAATATTTCCAAATCTGGTTAGAATGTCAGTTTTGATTTCAAGCAATGGGCTCCTCTGTGCTTTACATGTCCGTTTGGCAAAGAGGCAAAGAGACAAAGACTTATTCTTGGGCTCTTCTGGAACTGCTCTCTCCCCAAACCTCTCACCCCTGGCCTCTGCATTCCAGCCAAATGACCTTGAATCAGTTACTCTGACTATGGGGCCCTTTGCACATGCTATTTCCTCTCTTTGGAATACTCCTCCCCTATATTCCTGCTTCTTTCTTTCTTTCTTTCTTTCTTTCTTTCTTTCTTTCTTTCTTTCTTT
>NW_024412403.1:71012795-71061883 GCF_014898765.1 Herpailurus yagouaroundi | reverse complement strand
TTTCTTTCTTTCTTTCTTTCTTTCTTTCTTTCTTTCTTTCTTTCTTTTCCTTTTTTATTAATAAACTTTATTTCATTTCAGAGCAGATTTAGGTTCACAGCCAAATAGAGCAGAAAGTACAGTGTTTCATATAATTCCTGTCTCTGAACCCCCCATTCCAGCCCCATGGCCCCCCCACCATCAACATCCCTCACCAGAGTGGTATATTTATTATAGTCCATGAACATCATTGTCAGCCAGAGTCCGTAGTTAACTTCTGGGTTCACTCTTGGTATTGCATGTTCTGTGGGTTTGGACAAATGTACAATGACATGTATCCACTACTGTTCTATCCTACAGAACAGTTTCACTGCCCTAAAAATCTTTACTTCTCTTCCTCCTTCCTTCCTTCGTATCCCCAAACCTGCTTTTCTTGGAATGTGTAGTCTCTGCCTACTTCTGTTTTAGACCTCTACTTGTCTATGTGTCAGGGAAGCCTTCCCTGATTGAGCCTTCTGATGAGGTCAGAGCACAAAGCCCTTGGTCACATCTACTTCAGTAGCCATTTTGTTTTTATTTGGGCCACTCCTTGAGGGTCTACCTCCGCTCTGAGACAGTAAGCCCCCTGAAGGCAGGGACCCCATCTCTTTTCTCACTGCTGTATTTCCCTAGCACCCAGCACATTGCCTGGCACATAACAGGCCCTCCTTAAACATTTGGTGAATAAACAGATGCTTTGTTCTCACAGATTCCTTTATGCTTCTGAGTTCAGGAACCCACAGGTCACCTGGCTCCAAGCCCGTCCACCCGCCTGTTGTACCAGGCTGCCTCCATGGCATTTACAGTGCTTCATGGACATCCACTGAAGAGAACCAGATGCCATTAGCTGGCAGGACTTTCCAACTCAGCCTAGTCAGTGTATACTGGCAGGTATGGTGGGGAAAGCTAAAGAAAGATGGGGAAAAGTCCCTATGGCTTCTGATTTGAGCTTGCAGGGGTTTGATTTGAGCTTGTAGATCCACCGGAAGGTTATAAACAACCGGTTTGTAAACATTAGAGGGAGCCACATGAAGTTACTGATATTTGACAATCAATGATATTTGATACTTGACTACTAATAATTTCTCCTGCAAAAATAACCTCATGTGGTTCAGCCATGCCAACATTCCAAATGTTTCTCTTCCATTCAGACTGGACTCTTTCATGGAGTCCACATCAGACATGCTGTATTGTGTGTTGTTGGGGCTTGGGCTCAAAGTAAATGTCTAAATCCTGACTCACAGGCCAAGATTTCTTTTCCCCAAGGAAAGAATTACTGCACTTTTGTCCTCCTTGTGTTTAACCACAGAAAAGATTTTTTTTTTTAACTTTTCATTTGAAAAGTATGCATGGAAGCAGGAAAAACAACTAATGGGAACACGATTATTTTATAAAGTGCCCGAAATAGACTTGAATGTCAGCCTGGTAGAGGAAGCCAATCTCAGAACTAACCTCGGTTTTCCTTATGTGCCATGTTCGAATTCAGACTCGGTCCTTGTGTTCAGATCTTCTTTGGGGTCTGCCTGCTGGCTGGTCAGGTCAGTCCTTTTTCCTTCTTCATTTCCTCCCCACAACTTGTTCTCTCCCCGAGTGCTTGCCCGAAAGGGTAACGTACAGTGTTCCGTCATTACTTTTGAAGATCTGTGGAGTACTTACTGCGTGCAGGACACTGTGTTAGGTGCTGCGGGGATGCATAGATGAATGAGCCACGGCTCCTGTCCCTGTGCTCATGACTCTGATTGGATGACCAACAACCTGAGATACCAGTGGAGCACACGGCAGAATGCACAGAGACGGCACCTTAGGAGCCGCTGACTGAATCACAGCATTCTTCTCCTTCAGTGTCTCCCTTGGTCTCCCTGCCTCTTGGTTTCCAATGCTGATGATGTTATTGATTACCATTGGTTCAGTGCTTTCTGAGAGCCAGGCCTTATGCCATGTACTTCCCAGGGCTGATTTTACTTAATCCTTTGAGTGTGGTTTTATTGTCCCCTTTTGATGAAGAAACAAGCCTAGAAAGGCAGAGTAATTTCTCAAGGTTGTTATAGCTAGAAATGACAGAGCCGGAGATGGAAACTGTACCCAGCCCCCTTGCTCTAAGGCCAGAGTTCTTAACCTTGACGTTAGAGTGCCTGCAGACTGTTGTGTTCACACTGGAGCAGAGCGGTGGGAGGCGTGTGCTTCCAAAGACAGCAAGTCCTCCTCTAAGGAACCATTACAATTTCCCAGGTAAGGAGGACTGGTACAGTCCCGGGAGAACACAGTTGCATATGCAACTGTTCTCTGGAACTAAGAGTTTCCTGTTTATCAGGAAGCACTTATAACATGGCTCTGGCAGCCCTAAGCACTTTCCAGAGGGACCACTTGTACCGTCCCAAGGTCAGAATTCTGTTGGAGCCCAGCCCTTTGAGCAAGCATGCTTATCTTTGACCGTGGCTTTATTATCTGTAAAATGGGGACTCTGATAATCTGCCTTCTCATTCATAATTCAGTGGTTCTGCTGTGGCAAGACACTTGTTCAGATGGTGGGTCTTTTCCAGCAATAAGGGGGGCATGTGGCTGGTGACTCTTCAGTGACAACTGAGGCCCATGTGTTGTATTAATACCTTTATGTTGGGTGAGCATTCACTTTAATGAGATTGCCCTTGAGATCAGAACACTCAGTCATTTAAAGCTAGTGCTTCCATCTTCGCTGAAAATGCCCCTGGAATGATGTATTGACTTCAGGCCACCTTGGGGTTTGAACACCATTTACCAGAGAGTGTTGTGAGTATCGCCTCTGAACAAGCAGGCCAGCCCACATTCAGGCAGGCATCCATCAATGTTTCCTAAGGCAGCCGAGCAGGGACATCAGCTTTTCCACATTCCCACGAACCAGCATTTCAGGCCCTTCCTGGCACTTTCCCGTACGGGCGTCATTGAGGCTACCCTCATCGCTTCACATGCCCTGCTGTGGTCCCTGTGTGTAAGCAGGTCACTATGAAATGGATCTGGGGACTGACATGCTTAATTTGAGCTAGTCAGAAGATTCAGCTGCCAAATGCAACACCCGAGTCCCAGCCCTGCTTTCCTCTGTGAGCTCAGATCACCTCCCAGGAACTGCATAGGCCCCGGGGGCTGTGTTTAAGATGGACATTGACTGTGAGAGAGTGGAAGAGGGTGAGTAAGTGGATGGTGCTGGGCTTGGAAGCCATATCTTAGAGGGAGTGGTTAAAGGTTACCCAGGAAGAGAGATACCTGGAGAAAAGCATAGGTGACCTCAGACATCGTCATAGAAGGGGGAATAGACTCCCCTGGCTATTCAGGGGTGGGGAGGTGCTAGGATAGCTGCAGGGAAGCAGGTTTGAGTTCAAGGCAAGGAAGAATTCTCTAACAAAGATCTCTGCTCTGCAGTGGAGCAGGCTGCCAGATGCCAGATGGGGCAGTGACTGTGTGTGTGGGCCCCCTGCCCACGTAGTGGGGGCACCAGAGGAAAGCTCCATGTACTGGACAGGAGCGAGGACAAGATAACCTCTGGGTTCCTTCCAAACTGCAGGTGCTATATATTTCCTCTGAGTCAGTTTTTGGGCCCAGTAGCCCCTGGTGTGTTTATTCTTGAGTAGCCCCTTCTAGCTTGTTTTCTGTTACTCTCAGCAGTGTACCCTCTCAGCTGCCTTTGTATTTGGCTGCCATGACCGTGAACCCTATCATGCACACTCACTTGTGTGCCAGGCACAGCTTACTTTGACCTGATGCCTAAAAAAGCTTTCCCTGCTCCCAGTGGCTTTGCCACGGAGCCACCTTGCCATGACGTAAAAGTCTAGGTACAGTGGGGGAGCTGTTAAGAGGGACCCAGGGACAGACTGGAAGCGGACAAGGGAGATGGAAGCCTATTTTTGATCCCTTGAGTGACCTTCCTCCTTTGTCAGACCTTGCAGTCCCGGATCACGACAGAGAAACCACATCCTCTACTGCCCAGTTCCCGTGCTGTCCTGGGCCAGATGTTAGAGGTAAACAAACCAAGTTTGTCTTCACTCTGGGGAGGAGCCAATTTTTATTTATTTTCTCAAAGCTGGGAAGACCTGGTCTAGCATCTCCGTTCCTGCTTCCCCATTTCTTGGACTCCGGCCTCTTCTTCCCCATTGCACAGAGCCCCAGGTCCCCCTGGCTGACTTCCAGGCCTGGCTGCCTGGGGCCGTCCCAGGAACCATCCCCAGTGACTGCCTGGCCTCGCCCCTCTCCTGCTCTTGCAGCTCCTAGCAGACGGCAAGCGATTCGATAGCTCTTAACTCTTCCCATATTTGGGGGTTTCAAATAAGGTGTTTGCTAGATTGGAAAGCGTACGAGGAGCTGGTGGCATCGTGAGTGTCATGATCGAAGACTTCTAACCTGGCCAGGGAGGGTGTTGGTACCCAGCTCTGATTCTGTCTGTGTGTTCGTTTGCTCCTTTTTCACTGAGTGCTGAGCCTGTGCTGGGCACAGTGCTCTTGTGATTCTGGGGCTTGGGTCCTGCACCCCTTTCTCTTTTCCCTCAGCCCCAGATCTTTGCTGCTTTCTGAGGACAAATTTCCCCACCCACTGAGCTTTCCACCCTGGGAAAGAGTTCTTTGGCCCCAGCCCTGGTCAGGCTGGTTGGTCCCCATAGAACTACAAGGTCTGCCTCCTGGGATGTGGATGGAGTCAGAGATTTGGGGCTTGGTGACGGTTCTCCCAGCCACAGTCTGTGGATGGCTGTGTGTCACATAGTATGGTCACCTACCCATGTGTGTTGCCTGCCTGGAACAGGTGGAATACATGGGGTGACAGTCATACCTCCCTGGCAGAGTGCAGGTGGGTGGCCAGGAGGAAGGCGAACCTCAGGCTATGCCTGCTAACCTGGTGTGTTAGGAAGTGAAGAGAAAACTCTGGAAATTGTATGTAGCATTGTCCAGGGGCTCTGGTTCAACACAGGAATGGCCTGTAAGAGAGAATTGACAGTTTGGGACAGGCCTGGTGCTGTCATAGAACCAGAAAAAGAAGATAAAAAAGATAATTCCAAGGTTTCTAAAGAAGGCATGTGATCGCCCCATTGTCAGAAATGGGGACGCCTGGAGGGGCGGTTGATCTGGGGGTAAATGTGGTGCCGCGTCTTCCGATTAGTTGAGTTCCAGGTCACAGCAGACACTTTGGTTTTTGGTGCAGACCTGGGAGTAAAGCTCAGGAGAAAGGTCAAGTGTGGGCTGTGATCGTGAGTCATCCAAGTAAATCTCCACAAAGGGAGATGGAGGGGTGGGGAATGTTATCTCTGACCTCATCCACCTGCTGGGAGAGCAGCCAGAGGGGCAGGGTGTAGGACAGTGCAGGGGGCTCACAGGAGTTCCCAGTCAGTGCAGAGGCCACAAGAGTGAGGCCCAAGGCCATGGGCTTAATTCTTATCCTCGGCTGCACGTTAGGCTCATCCAGGGAGCCTAAAAACCCTAAGGGCGGGGTGGCAGATCGGCCCAGTTAGGTCAGGACCCCTGGGCATTAGTATTGGTGAGGCTCCCTAGAGGGCCCTAAAGTGCAGCCAGGGCAGAGAACCCTGTGTGCATGAGGGAGGAAGGCAGGATCCAAGAACTGCTGTCTAGGGGTCAGGTGGAGAAGTCTGATTATAAGGAATTGAGGAGAGGAAATAGAGGCCATAAATCTGCCAGTCTTACAAAAGAGAAAGAAGCAAGTGAGATTGGCAGAGTAGCCGGGTCACAAGAAGGGTTATTTTAATTGGCTCACGAGCATGTATTTTAGGCACATGGATGGGAACCAGAAGAGAGACTGAGAGAACAAACTCTCCAAAGAGGGCGGGCTGTATGAGCTGTATTTCCTTGGGGTGGAAGAAGCACTTCTTCTTTGGGGGCAGACAGATCAGAGATGCCAGGAGGATGCCCCTGTGACTGGAAGCCATCCTCAGGTTGTGGGACCAGACACTCTGAGCCACTGGGAGTAGACGAGGAGGCAAGTCCCGTTATCTGTTTCTTTCGGTGATGAAAAAGGCAAGGTCACCTCCTGAGCGAGTGTGGGAACTAGGGGTTTGAAGGCTGAAACAGACCTTGTGGTGAATTTGACGCAGGTCTGAGCATCAAACAAAGAGAAGTTAAGTGAATCGTGACCTTGGCCAGATGCCGGGTTTCTTGCTTCTGAGTCTGGTACATATCCGTCCCGCCCAGCCCCTGACATTTTCATCTAAGGGCTGACTTCAGTGACATTTAATGAAATTGGCTTTTTTTAGAAAAATGTTTATTTATTTTTGAGAGGGAGAAAGTACTCAAGCAAGCAGATGAGGGACAGAGAGAGAGGGAGACAGAGGATCTGACGTGGGCTGTGTGCTGACAGCAGAGAGCCTGATGCAGGGTTCAAACCCACAAACCGTGAGATCATGACCTGAGCCAAAGTTGGACACTTAATTGACTGAGCCACCCAGTGCCCCAAATGAAATTGGCTTTTAAATTTTTGTTTTTACTCTGAGACATGGAGAAAATTTAGCTAAATAGCTAAATAGGTTTGGTTTCACTTAAAATAATTTTTTTCTTAAGAGAAAATATATTCAATCTAAAAATATAGAAAATGCAGATAAGCAGAAAGGAGAATAAACATCACCCATAAACCTACAGTCCAAAGATAAGATTGTATGCTTCTGAATTACGGACGTAAGTCACAGATTCTCAAGTCCAGGGAAATACTGATGATGATCACTGTCAGTTTGTAGTTGCCTACCACATACAGTCACGGAGCTGGGTGTTCCTCCTCTGTTTAATCTTCTCGCCACCCTATTTTATTGCTATTCTTATTATCATCTCCATTTTATAGAAGAGAAGCTGGCCTGGGGAGGATTGAGTAACTTGCCTGAGGCCAGAAGGACAAGCTGAGGCAGGTGTAGGGCTAACCCGAGACTGGCCAGACCAGCCCCTAACTGCTACACGATAGCGTCACCAAACAAAAGAACGTGTGTGAGTGGTATTCCCAGCACATTACTGACATCAGTCTATTTGTATAAATTCTTGTATTAAGAGACTTTATGAGCAAACCAAGTCTTCTTTAAATGAAAGAGCTTCAATGAGGTATACTTGATGTATAATACACTACACATATTGGAAGTGTACAGTTTGAGAAGTTTTGACATGTTTACACCTGTGAGAGATACGTGCATACGTACATATATATGTACATATACATATATATATATATACACACACACAGATACCATGATCAAGATAATGAACATATCCTTTCCCTCACAGTGAGTATTTATGCTTCTTTGTCATTTGCTCCCTCCTGTGCCTCCTATTCCTCACCCCAGGCAGCTACTAATTTGCTTTTTCTCACTGTACATTAGTTTGCATTTGCAAAAATTGTATATATCCAGTATAAATGCTTATTTAGCCTGGTTTATTTCACTGAGCACCATTATTTTGAGATTTGTCTGTGCTGTCAGGTGTCTCCATCCTTTCCTTTTGTCACTGAGTAGAATTCCTTTGCGTGGATGGACCACGTTTTGTCTATCTGTTCTGTCCTGTTGGTAGATGTTTGGGTTGTTTTGGATGGCTGGTAGTTTTTGCTTCTTACAAACAGAGCTGCTGTAAGTGTGTTCGAGTGTTTGCATAGATGTTTGCGTTTATTTCTTTTATCTCTAGACTTGGGAGTGGATTCACTGGGTCATCTGGTAGGTGTTTAACTTTTCAAGAAACAGCCAGAAGTACACACGGCATTTTACATTCCTAACGGCAGCATGTGACTCCACATCTACATCAACATTTGGTGTGGTTGGTCTTTTCACTTTCAGCCATTCTATCAGTGTGTGGCAGGTAGAATCTAATTGTGGTATGAATTCAAGGCTTTAAAGTTTTTTCCATGTTTGTTTATTGCTTGTGAGAGAGAAAGAGCATGGGTGGGGGAGGAGCAGAGAGAGGTAGAGACAGAATCCCAAGTAAGTCTTCACGACGCCGGCACAGAGCCTGATGTGGGCTTGATCTCACAAACCCATGAGGTCGTGACCTGAACTGAAATCAAGAGACAGACACCTAACTGACGGAGCCACCCAAGCACCCCAATTCAAGGCTTTTAAAAACTTTTCAGTATGCAATACTTCATAGTCCCTACAATGATTGTGGAGCCTCCCACATCAAGTAGTGAAAGGTGAAGAGAAGAAATGTAGAAATTATTACCAGTCTTAAGAGTAATAATTATAGGGGTGCCTTGGGTGGCTCAGTCGGTTAAACGTCCAACTTCGGCTCAGGTCATGATCTCACTGTTTGGGAGTTTGAGCCCCCCACTGGGCTCTGTGCTGACAGCTCAGAGCCTGGAGCCTGCTTTGGATTCTGGGTCTCCCTCTCTCTCTGCCCCTCCCCAACTCACACTCTGTCTCTCTCGCTCTCAAAAACAAATAAACATTAAAAATTTTTTTTAAAAAGTAATAATTAGGGGCGCCTGGGTGGCGCAGTCGGTTAAGCGTCCGACTTCAGCCAGGTCACGATCTCGCGGTCCGTGAGTTCGAGCCCCGCGTCGGGCTCTGGGCTGATGGGTCAGAGCCTGGAGCCTGTTTCCGATTCTGTGTCTCCCTCTCTCTCTGCCCCTCCCCCGTTCATGCTCTGTCTCTCTCTGTCCCAAAAATAAATAAACGTTGAAAAAAAAATTTAAAAAAAATAAATAAATAAAAAATAAATAAAAAATAAAAAGTTATAATTATAGATCCTTTTTGTATCCTCTCATGTGCTGAGGGCTTTTTAATACAATTATGTCTAAACCTAGCATCAACCCTGCAAAACAGGATTTTTTCCATGTTACAGATTAAGAAAGCAAGGCTGAGAGAGGTGTCCCAGTTAGCGCAAAGCATATTTGAACTTAGCCTCATCTGTTTGAAAGCTCATGTCCTCTGGCTCCCCACACCATACTGCATTTTGTAGTTATTCTTTCTTTAAAAAACAAAACAAAACAAAACATAATCTATTTTCCCACTGTTGCCTTCTGCTCCAAACATGGAATACAGAACTTAAGCCTTCAAGATAGTCCAGGCGGACAGTAGGAAAATTCTTTCTAATGTAAATTCTCTGTGGAGTCACTGCTTAAAAAAATCTCTGAGCCCAAAAGCCTGGGTTACTGAATGAGGAGGTTCTGACTCGTGCTCTGCAGCCCAGCCTCTGGGCCATCACTTACATAACAGGAGTCCACTTCAGGGAAAACAGAATTATTATTATTATGCTGTGCCATTCTTCATCTGTAGAGCTATTTCTGTGTCAGATGCCACCTTTCAACTTGACAGACATTTATCTTGGACCCAACAATCATTAGTGGAGAGCCTACTAAGTACTTGAATGAATTCTCTCGTTGGTCACGCACACGCGTGCACGCACACACACGTGCACGCACACCCTGCACCATCCTCTCCTCCTGTATGATTGGGTAGTTTCGCTTTGTGAGTGAGAAGCAGATCATCTGAATCTGGCTTCTCTGGCCCTTACTAGTGCAGTGACCTTGGACTGGTTACTTAATGCCTCTGACCACCAGTTACCTCATCTGCACGAGGGCAGTATTTTACCTGCTTTACAGAGGTTGTGGTGAAGATGAAGTGGCATGGTGGAGGTGGAGTAAGTATTAAGTGTTATTATTCCTGGTTTCCTATCAAGAAAAAAGCTTTTGAAGTGTTAACTCATTAGGTCAAAGCTACATGAGTAATTAGGGGTGGCAACAACATTACAGTGCCTGTCCTGGGGCACCTGGGTTCCACATTGTTCTGTGTCCTTGTTGCCAGCTTCCATTATGTTCCTGCAAGTCCTCTGGGAAGCTGTTGTGGAGCAAAAGGAGACTGAAACAGTTAAACAGCAGACCAGCAGCGTTCAAAACCCAGTCTTGTGAAAGTAATACTTGCTTCTGAAAGACAGTTGGGGGGAAAAATGGGAAAAAAGAGAAAGATGTTGCCTGTCATCTCTACCCCAACCACATGATGGTGTATTTTGTTTCAATCTCTCTCTCTCTCTTTTTTTTTTTTTATATGAAATTTATTGTCAAATTGGTTTCCATACAACACCCAGTCCTCATCCCTACAGGTGCCCTCCTCAGTGCCCATCACCCACCCTCCCCTCCCTCCCACCCCCCCATCAACCCTGAGTTTGTTTTCAGTTTTTAATAGTCTCTTATGGTTTGGCTCCCTCCCTAACTTTTTTTTTACCTTCCCCTCCCCCATGGTCTCCTGTTAAGTTTCTCAGGATCCACGTAAGAGTGAAAACATATGGTATCTTTCTCTGCCTGACTTATTTCACGTAGCATAACATTCTCCAGTTCCATCCATGTTGCTACAAAAGGCCATATTGCCACACCCGAAAAACAAATAATCCAGTGAAGAAATGGGCAGAAGACATGAATAGACACTTCTCTAAAGAAGACATCTAGATGGCCAACAGGCACACGAAAAGATGCTCAATGTCACTCCTCATCAGGGAAATACAAATCAAAACCACACTGAGATATCACCTCACGCCAGTCAGAGTGGCCAAAATGAACAAATCAGGAGACTACAGATGCTGGAGAGGATGTGGAGAAAGGGAACCCTCTTGCACTGTTGGTGGGAATGCAAATTGGTGCAGCCACTCTGGAAAACAGTGTGGAGGTTCCTTAAAAAATTAAAAATAGATCTACCCTATGACCTAGCAATAGCACTGCTAGGAATTTACCCAAGGGATAGAGGAGTGCTGATGCATAGGGGCACTTGTACCCCCAATGTTTATAACGGTACTTTCAACAATAGCCCAATTATGGAAAGAGCCTAAATGTCCATCAACTGATGAATGGATCTTACTTTCTTTTTAATAGAAAGTAATGCTCATCTCTTACATGGTTTGTAATCACACTGCCATTAAAGTATTGTCTACTTCGTCTTCCAGCTAACATTACACCTGTTGACCATAAGGTCATACTTTTTTTGAACATAATTTCTTTTGGCCAGAGAGAAGATACCTCCATTTACTTAACCATTCCTAAACAAGATCCCTTTTTGTCACTACTAGTGAAAATATTGCTGTGCATATTTCAGAATACTTCTTGCAGAGAGAGTTCTTGAAGTAGAATAATTGAGTCAAAAGATGTATACTTCTTTAAGGGAATTTTTGGTTATGGAGGGATAGTTTACACAAAGTAAAATTCACCTTTTTAGGCTAAAGTCTTCTAGCCACCCCCACAATGAAGATAGAGATTATTTCTAGAACCCTTCAAAGTTTCCTAGCATCCCTTTGTTGCTGACCCCTCCCTTTATTCTCAGCCTTTGGCAACTACCAATTTGTTTCTGTCCCTATATTTTTGTCTTTTCCCAAGTATCACATGGATGGAGTTAGACAGTAAGTTGCCTTTGGAGTCAGGCTTTTTTCACTTAACATAATGCTTTGGAGATTCATCCAAGTTGTGTGTGTCAGTAGTTTGTTCTTTTTTTTTTTTTTTTTTTCCAGAACAGTATTTCATTGTGTAGATGTACTACATTGTGTCTCTCTGTAAACCACTTGATGCACATTGTTTCTGGTTTTTGATGATTATGAATAACTACTATAATAAGTATTTACATTGAGGGGTGCCTGGGTGGCTCAGTCAGTAGAGTATGCAACTCTTTTTTCTTTTTTATAAATTGATTTTTTAAATTTATTTATTTTGAGAGAGAGAGAAAGAACGAATCCCAGAATCCCAAGTAGGCTTTCCGTCAGCAGCATGGAGCCTGATGCAGGGCTCAAACCCATAACTGTGAGATCATGACCTGAGTCAAAACCAAGAGTCAGACTCTTAACTGACTGAGCCACCTAGGCACCCTGAGTATGCAACTTTTGATTCAAAAGGGTTTAAGCCCCACGTTGGATATAGAGATAACTTAAAAATAAAATCTTTAAAAATATAAAGCTGCGTAGAAATTTTCATGCGAGCATAAATTTGCATTTCTCTTGGGGCTGATGGTAAGTGTATGTGTAACTTTATAAGAATCTGTCAAACTGTTTCCAAAGTTGCTGGGACTTTTGTATTCTCATTAGCAATTATGAGAGTTCCAATTTTTCCACACCATTACTGCCACTTGGTATTGTTAGGGTTGGTGTGTTTGCCATTGGAAGAGCTATCTAATAGCTATCTTATTGTGGTTTTAATGTGCATTTCCTCAGTGACTACCAATGTTGAGACTCCATTCTTGTGCTTATCTTCATTCCTCTCTCTTCTTTGGTGAAATGTTTGTTCAAGTCTCTATCTTTTTAAATTCAATTTATTTTCTGATTCACTTATGAACATTCTTTATGTATTCCGGATATTGGTTCTATCAGATTTTCTTTGCAAATATTTTCTCCCAGTCCATACCTTGTCATTTCATTTTCTTATTGGTATCTTTCAAAGAGCAGATGTTTTTAATTTTGATCAAGTCCAATTCATCAATTTTTATCCCATAAATCATGATATGTAAGAAATCTTTGCCTATACGGAAGTCACAAGGGCTTTCTCCTGTTTCCTTCAAGAACTTTACTGTCTTAGTCCTAATCAATTTTTGTATATATAGGGAGCTTTGGCTTGAGCTTCATTTCTTTCCATATGGATGTCTAATTGTTCTAGTACCTTCTGTTGAATTGACCATATATGCGTGGGTCTATTTATCTCTATCTAGCTCCATTGGTCTTTATGTTTAATGCACTATCTTGATTATGGTAGCTTTATGGTAAGCCTTGACCTTAGATAACGAGTCCCTCAACTTGGTTGTTCTTTTTAGAAAATTGTTTCTGGTCTCCATTGTTTGACTTTCCATATAAATTTTAGACTAAGCTTACATTTTCTCAAAAAGGCCTTCTGGGCATTTGATTGGGATTGTGTCGAGTTTATAGATCAGTCTGGGGGCAGATGACCTCTCAGTGACATTGACACTTCTGATCCATGGAAACTATCTTTCTGTCCATTTTTTTAGGTCTCTGATTTCCTTTAAGGTTCTTAATACACATTGTCAAATTAAAGATTGTTCTACTTTCTTGTCAGGGTGTTTAGCACATTGTTGTGTCCTTGTGAATAACAGATCCACATTTTTCCTACAAAAAGCACTGTTGGTTTACACCCTCTTGATTATGCCTTATCTCCAAAGCATCGTGCCCTCCCTTCCACGGCTTATAATGTACTGCTTTAACTACTTCACAGTTTGAAACTCTTTATCAAAGTCTAACATACCTGCAGAAAACTGTACAAAGAGTGCAGCATCTCAGTCAATTTTCACCAGGTAGAAATACCAGGTCAATAGACAGAACATTACCAGCAACCCAGAAGCCTCCTTGTGACCCTTTTCAGTTATTAACTACCCCCATTCATGCTGTCAAGGGGAACCACTGTCTTGCCTTCTAACATCACAGATCAGTTTTGTCATGGCTTAGATGTCATTGCTGTCAGGGGCCTTCTAGGTTTCTTATTCCAGGTCCCAAAAATGTGCTTGGCCTCCTCTTTGTGCCTTTGCTAGTGCTTACAACGCCCACCCCCTCTTCTGCCTTCTCGGGCATTTCTTCCTCCAGCTTCCTTGAAGAGCCCTTCCTATTCTTCCAGCTCAGCTTAAGTTTCATGCGCCCTGAGAAGGCTTTCAAGCCTCCTCCTCTCTGGTTTCCACTGACATTGTATTTACCTTCATTAGCACCTTAATGGGGATGTGTTGGAGTCCTGTTTCCATTTGACTGTAAACTCTCTGGGATCTGGGACAAAACGTCCCCCCCCCCCACATTAGTCTGACTT
Organism: Herpailurus yagouaroundi; assembly: GCF_014898765.1. Lineage (NCBI taxonomy): Eukaryota > Metazoa > Chordata > Mammalia > Carnivora > Felidae > Herpailurus > Herpailurus yagouaroundi. Next base: position 71,048,158 of record NW_024412403.1, on the reverse strand, counting down.
TTTGTCACTTATTATTATTGTTTTATTTCCACGCCGCTTTTGGAGCAAGTGAGAAAATATTATGGCTCTTAAAGGCTGTTAAATTCATCAATATGGTGGTAAGAAAGAGGGTGATGCCTTCAACTCCTGATCTGCTGGAAGAACAACACCTTTAAATTGTAAAGTCTGTGAATCCAGTCTTTGGCTTCCATATCAAGCGTGCATGTGTAGATAACTCTCGGCATGTATTCACTCTGCCACCAACATATTTGGGGGTGCCTTTTCACTGTTAGTAAGAAACTGGCCATGTCTCAGTTTCTGTTGCTCTGTATCAGGGCCCAGCTGTTCCTAATAATAATGGCTGGGGTGTTTGTAGCATTGGGGCCACAGTGGCTGCATGTGAGAAATAGAGTCTTTCTCTTGCAATACAGACTGTATGTAGCTGTGCCTTTTGCTGGAGTGGATACATGAAGCAGTAAAGGGAGAACAGAGCTAATCTTACTGACCTTAAACACTGAGGTATTTCAGTTAATGATTGGAGTGGTTTCCACCTATCAGAATAGATGGCAGATTTTACCAAATCCTCCGAAGGCAAGATCCATTGACCATTGGAACACTCCATTCTGGGTGATTTGTGTCTCACTCGGGGACTGAAATGTTCCCTTACTGGTCATCTTAGATAAGGCCAGCTAACCCGAGTGCATTGTCAGGGGTTGGGTTGAGGTGGGTTAAAGGCTTTTCCAGGGATGGAATAATACATGAGGCTCAGAGGGGAAACGTCCAGAAGGGGTAGCCCTCAGGTATAACCAAAAGGAACAGAGAAGCATATGGTGGTTGGGAGGGAGGTTCCGGGTGCCTGGGCCTGCACGGGCCCAGCTGTGCAGCTGTGTCTCTGTGCATTTAGGCTTCCCCAGTTCAGGCTGTGTCTCTTCTGAGTTCTGTGGATCATTCTTGAGTGGTTTCTATGAGTGCTCCCCGGCTATGCACGTAGAAGAATGCCTCTGATTCAGACCACGACCCTGGGAGACGGGCCAGTGCGGCTTTCTGATGTCCTGGGGCAGGCCTGGGCAGCAGTCAGAAGCTCCTGGCCCCCCTCAAACTTCTGTCCCTTAGGAGAAGATCGGCTGGAGAAAGGATGCGCTGCATTTGCTGGTGTTCACTACAGACGACGTGCCCCACATTGCACTGGATGGAAAACTGGGGGGCCTGGTGCAGCCACACGATGGCCAGTGCCACCTGAATGAGGCCAACGAGTACACAGTGTCCAATCAGATGGTGAGGACCAGGGGTCCTAGCCCCGCTCCCATGATCCTGCCCATGGGCCAGGTGCTCACCTGGCCCTCTACTCATGGACTTTCCAGTCCGTTCTGGGAATTGGGTTTCTAGTCCATCTTCTCCAGCTAGGCTTTCAGAACTCATTAACTCGGAACATTTCTCACAGATTTCCGCAGCTGGTTCATCTTCTGCCATCGTGCACCTAAATGGAAGCATTTAGTTAAGGAAGAAGTGACTTGGGGAGACCAGATAGATCTCAGAGGGGAGAGGTGAACTTACAGGAGGCCAGGGACTGTGCTCCTGCAGAGATCAAAACTTGCATAGAAGTTATAGGGCAAAATAAATGAGGATAAGACATTGTGACTTCTAGAAAGGGGCTCCCTGAGGCACTGAGTCCTGTCACCTTCAGGAGTGGGGCTGCAGGTGTCCTGCACAGAATGGGAGGCCCCAAGGACCTTCCACTGTCAACAGTCTATGACCATCACCGTGTCATTGAAAAGAATTTATGCAGAATTTCAAACATATATCATAAAAATAGATCATTGGAATGAACCCCTATATGCCTATTGCCCAGATGCAATAGTTACCAAGATCTTGCCACATTTACTGTGCAAACAGGCAAACAAACAAAAACCTGTACCTCTATCTTCCCAAATCCATTCTGGGAATACTTTGTAATTTTCTTTGCTTGGCAAGCCCATTTTCTCCAGTTTCAAGCCTTCCATATTATCCCAAGAATAATGGAGTCTGGAAAAAGGACTCCTAACTATAGAACTTGATAACTGTAGAGCTAATGAGGACCCGTCTACCCATCATTAGCCCTTAAAATCCTTCAGGACATTATTAGACTGCCTCTCAGCCTCCACCCTCCCCTCCTGCTTGGACCCCTCCCGCACCATAGCCCAACATTTAAGCGAGAGGTCAACAGCCTCTTCTGCCCATTCTGAGTAGTGAGCAGGACCCATGAGAGACATTGGGGGGCCTAGTTGTTGGGCTTAGGAGAAGGAAAGTAGGGCAAGGAGTTAGGGAGGAGAAGTCGTAAGGAAGATAAAGATAATGGTTGCTGATGGTAGATGATAGGGTATGGTGGCTGGACTTTGGGGGGCCTCTCCTCTATGCCCCATCCTTCCTAAAAGGATGGAGGCACAGACCAGCTGTGGGAATCTTCCACTCATTATGTCTCCATTCTGGCTTGGGAGGGGTGAGGGGAATGCATCTAGTTTGGGAGGTGCCAAAAGGCCCTTACCTGGACATCCTTTCTGCATATTTCCCCAATTTGGAGCTGCCAGTGGGGCTTGGTTATTAAGGATGGCCAGGGGAAGATGCTTTTCCTAACAAGTGTGGGTTCCTGAATGCATGTTGGAGCTGGGGATGGTATCTCAGCCTGTTAGAAATGTTACAGCCTTGGGGCGCCTGGGTGGCTCAGTCAGCTAAGTGACTTCAGCTCAGGTCATGATGTCACAGTTCGTGAGTTCGAGCCCCACGTTGGGCCCTGTGCTGACAGCTCAGAGCCTGGAGCCTGCTTCAGATTCTGTGTCTCCCTCTCTAGCTGCCCCTCCTCCGCTCACATTCTATCTTTCTCTCTCTCAAAAGTAAATAAACATTAAAAAAAAAAAAAAGGAAACATTACAGCCTTGACCTTTTGCCTTGGCACTAGGACTATCCATCTCTTGCCTTGCTTGGAGAGAAATTGGCAGAGAACAACATCAACCTCATCTTTGCAGTGACAAAAAGCCACTATATGCTCTACAAGGTAAGCCTCGAGGGAATGAGGGGAGCCAATGGCCTGATTCTGGGGCCCATGATGACCCGAAGGTGAATAGGAGATTAGGATGTGGGGTGAGGCAAAGTGTGAGGTAGTGGTCTGAGGAGTGTTTCCAGCCTTCCTCTATGTGGGAGATCCAAGGGAGAAGTGAAATATAGCTCTGCCTTGATCTAGTGGGAAATAATAGTATTGATGAAGCTATTCAACATTCACTTAGCAGCACATGCCTTTATAAGCAATTTAAACATAGGGCATCTGATGTCATCCTGAGAAAAACTTTGGAGACAGTAGGAGCTCCCATTTTTCAGATGATGAAATGGATATATAATGTAATCCATAGGGAAGGACAATATAAAATAAAAGTGTACAGAAAGAAAACTAAGGCATTGAAGCAGGTTACATTACTAATTCCAGTATTCCCAGAGTTTTATGCCTTACTCACAGAGTAGGGCAGGCCAAGGGGTCAGTCTGAGATAGGATTTCCCAAAGAAAACAATAAATGTCTTGGGCGAATAGAGCAGTCTGTGTATGAACCTATTCTGTCTCAGAGACTTTTCCTGGGCAATCCTCTGGGCCATCGTTATAAAATCCTCTCGTGAATGTGTTCTTCCTCACAACCACAGGCAAGTCACATTTTGAACTAGAACTATCTGAGTTGCTCAAGGAGTGTTCATGTAAGCTAAATGTAAAACTCGGCTCACCTCTGACTTCCTTTGACTTGAGAGGTTATGAGAACTGAGTCAGCAATCCCTCCCCAACCCTGTCCACCCCTCAGACTGCCTGCCCCAGTCCCCTCTCTGGGCTGCTCTTAAATACCCACAGAAGAACCTCTGTCTGATTGTGTCTTTCTATTACTCCTGCCTGAGATTATCACTGATAAAATTCCACTTAAAACTTCAGTTCTTTCTCTTCTGTTAGTCTGAATCAATTTTAGAAGATGAAAACAAAGGAAGAGGATTGTTGGTTTTATTTTTTTGTTGTTCAGATAGAAGGATAAAACCCAGCCATTTACACGTAACTTCTTTAGAGGGATCGATTGCACTGACTAGACTGGGAATGCTTCCAGATACTTCAAGATGGAATTGATCCACTTTGGCCTAAGCCATCCTTGCTCAAAACCAAGGACACCTTGCTCAGGGAGTAGGTCCACATAGTCCAAGGCAGGCTGAGGGCAGTGGGTTTTTCTAGAGGTCTAGAAACTTTAATAAGTGACATACTCAGTCACTAGGACAAATGAAAGAGGAAAGGCAACCACTTCAAGGCTGCCTGCTGTGCCACAGGATTTCACCCAGAGATACCCAGATGTCCTTGGGAGGCCATCATTCACATGTCAGTTCCCTATTCAGGAAAGAGGCCATATTTTAGAGACTTAGAAGAGATTCCTCTTTTACTCCTGCTGAAAAGATTGTGAGCATCCTTGAGCTGAAGCTGGGAATATGGATCTAGGTAGACTTGAGGAAAGATGGCAAGAATATCAAGAGTATGTTGTCCATAGAGGATGAAATTTCAGAGAGTTGTCTGTTACATGCCAGACGGGAGCAGCCTCCCAGAAGGAGCAGGACATTCTACTTTGGGAACAGATCTTGCCAGGCCCCTTTGCACTTAGACCTTCGAAGGTTGATGTTCCACAGCCTGCTGCATAGCTCTGTCCCCCAGGGCCCGTGCTCGACTTTCCTTGTGACACCTTCTCCAGTTTATGGTGTGCGAGACTGGCAGAGTGTGGTGCTGGGGGGCCCTTGCTGGTCTAGCTCAGGAGACCAGTGTTTACTCTTTGACGGTATAGAAGGACAAAATTGGCATATATCTCTTCTTTCTTTTTTTTTTTTTTTTTTTTCCTTCAAGAATTTTACAGCCCTGATACCTGGAACAACAGTGGAGATTTTACATGGAGACTCCAAAAATATCATTCAGCTGATCATCAATGCGTACAACGTAAGTCACCAGTTTCTTCCCCACTGCCGCCTCCCGCCCTCTCCCGCTGAGGCTCCAGGAGCTGCTGTGGACGCAGGTGGGCAATGAATGCGTACATGGGCAGCCTGCGTACATGGCTCTGCTTCCTGCCGCCTGCCTCTTGAGTTTGGTGCCTTCCTCCTTCACTCCGGTTTGTGGTGGAGAAGGCCCCCATCCTACTTGATGCATCCTCTCCCCTCACCTCTGTTCTCTTGACTCTCATCAAAATTTGAACCCAGTGAGCAGCAAATGGCTCAGTCAGACTCCGGCCAGTGGCCCCTGGACATGCTCAGGTTCTCACTCCGTGACAGCCTGGGCCCCCCACTGGAGCACCACGGTTGGGTGGGCACAGGTTCTCCCTCCTGTCCTCCTTTCCCTCAGTTCCAGATACCCGAGGAGTACTTGACTCAGACCTACTTTTCTCAGGAAAATGTCAGGCACAGGTTCTCATGCTGGCAAGTTTATACCCTCAGCTCTCCCCTCCCTGCTAAGCCCCGCGAAGGTTATAGCTTCCAGTGTCCACTCAGTCCTTCACGGGGCCAGGTAATTCGCAAATTGGAATTCAGGGTACATCTTCCTGTTAAATCAAAGTTCTACATAAAGCAAATATCGTTGAAGTAGCACTGCTAGTCCTAAACTCATGTAAAATAGACATTTGTGGGCAGACCTGGGAACCTGATTATCCACTATGGCATCACATGTGTGGTAGAGAAGCCATCTTACTTTCCCAACCATGACTGATGTACAAATGAGTATGTGGAACTCTGCCTTTCCAGGGTTGACTTTGTCAACCTGCTGGTGCAGCCCTCTTTTGAGTTACAAACTACTGCTCAGTTAGACCGGGAGTCGGAGGTAATGTCCTCACCACTGGGGGACCCCAGAGCCCTCACTGGTCCTGGCGTGAGCTGAGTGGCAGTGAGGATTTGTGGATGGTTTTCTGTCCTCTGCCCTCCCCATCTTCTATTGCACACAAGGATCTTCTTCCTCTCACAAGTGCTCTGATTCCCCCTCACTCCTAGAACTTCCTGTTGAGAGAAACCAGACTTCCTTCCCCTCTTCCTACCCTGTTCCCTACACACTGACATCCTCTTTTCTGTTCCCTGACATTTAAGTCTTCACCAGACTCAGTGGGCCAGGGTTTCCAGGGTCACCTCTGGTGGTTTTCACATTTCCACGGTGAGTGGAAACGTGACCTACTGAGAGAGTGTCTGGGAAGAGAGTGTGTGTGTGAGGGAGGGGGCCCAGGCCTGCCAAATGTCACCCCCTTTCTGAGGGCCTCTCTTTTTGTGAACTTATTTGGCCTCAAGCTCTGGATGCTGGACCAAAGGAGTTAAAGTAGGAGCTAGGACTGCTGCCTCTGGGGGCACCGTGGCTGAGAGACCCCTGGGTAAGGAGAGGGGCTGCTGCTAGGCCTGCTGTCACTGGGGGTGGGGGTGACCATAGCTTGTCTCCTGCCAAGCCCATACCTTTGGGGAATAAGTGGCTGAAGAGCAAGCCCATCTTGGGTTCTAGGGTGGGTGAGAATTTCTCCTGGGTTTCTAGGGTGGATTTTCATCCTCAGTCAGCTACTGAGTTCAGATCCTGCCGGGAGGCTCCCCAGGAGCCTCTGGGGCTACCTCTGGGGCTCCCCTAAGAGTGCTACCTGCTGAAGGCCTAGGCCCTCTGCTCCTCATGACTTTAAGAAAGGAGAGCATAATGACTCTGAGTTGCACAGAACTGACTGGGTGGTATTTGCCAGAAATGGAAAAAACACTCTGCTCTGTCGGTGCTTTGTGTGGCCGGGTGGTTCTGTACTTTGATACCCGTGTGTGGGACCACTAAAAACCAGGGAGCACAGGGCATTGTAGGTTTTCTTTGTGGGAGCTTGTAAATAACTGGGGGAGTTCTTTCCCTGAGATGTGTTACAGTGGCTCTGAGCAGGTTTATTACATATAAATTCATCTTTTTTTGTAATGTTTATTTATTTATTTGAGAGAGAGAGAGAGTGCATAAGCAGGGGAGGGGCAGAGAAGGAGGAAGAGAGAGAGAGAATCCCAAGCAGGCCCTGCGCTGTCAGCCCAGAGCCGGATGTGGGGCTCGATCTCATGAACCATGATATCATGACCTGAGCTGATACCAACAGTCAAAAAACTTAACTGACTGAGCCACCCAGGTGCCCCTAAATTCATTTTCCTAATTAAAATCCAGGGACCTGGGGAATATGCTTCGTGTGGTTGGTGGAGGTTAGGAGAGGAGCCGAGAGCCCTGTCTGCTGTTAAGGAGTCAGGATTGGGATGAGTATATTTTCTAGGCAGGAGCTACATTTAACCTGGGATGAAACCCCTGAAGAAGTCTGGGAATCCAGGACTGTAGCTTAGCTCTGAGTTCATCTGGTTCCTATGAAAGAATGCGTTAGGAAATGAGACACACAACTTATGAATGAACATTTGAAACTCAACTATTTTTTTTAATTTTTTTAATGTTTATTCATTTTTGAAAGACAGAGACAGAGCACAAGCAGGGGTGGGGCGGAGAGAGAGGGGGACACAGAATCCGAAGTAGGTTCCAGGCTCCGAGCTGTCAGCGCAGAGCCCGATGTGGGGCTCGAACTCATGAGCCGCGAGATCATGACCTGAGCGAAGTCAGATGCTCAACCAACTGAGCCACCCAGGCACCCTGAAACTCAACTTTTAACATGGGTGATTCTGGAATGCTATCAACAGTTCACTGGAAGAATTTAAAGCAGCGTTATTGAGATGGGGAACAAATAAACTGTACAGATTGAAAGTGTAAAACTTGTTAAGTTTTGACACGTGTACACATCTTTGAAACCATCACCACCATCACCACGGTATTGAACGTGTGTGTCAACCCAAAAAGTTAGGATCGTCGGTAATTCCCTACTTCTGCCTCTTTCCCTCAGTGGGGATTTGAAAGCTATTAAATATACGAATGTGAGACAGCAAGGTATTTGGAGCCAAGTCCAGCGGGTGGAAGCCGTGTTGGTGCCCAACAGTGATTAGGACCTGCTTCACTGGCTGTGGTCATTTCTGACAGAGGGGAGGGCCCAGGCTGGGCCTTGAGTGTGCGTGTGTGCGTGTGCATGTGTGTGGGGGAGCTTAGCGGTGGTTATCCTTTCACCTGCTCCTCTCCTTGGCCTGGATCTAAGCCCAACTCTACCCGGACTGTTTGCTTTTCTCTGTGTCACCTTACTGCCTCGGCAGTTTGTGGCGGATCCCATATGAGTCATGCAACACATGACTAAGTATGGGTGTTGACTTTGACCTCCCCTAGAGAGCTGGCAAACCGTCTGTGGGGACATTCTGAAAAGATTTTGGTTGAAGCACATGTAACAGATGAAATAGCTGTGGTTTTTAGCTAGGCTGCGGAGGGAGCAGAATGGGAAGGGCATGTTTAATGTCTCGTAGACTCAAGTCTGTTGTATGCAGCTTTCATAATGTGAAACTTCAACTCTGGGCTTTGATTTATATATCTTTTCTTGCTCTGCCAAATTCTTCATTGCGAGAGATCACCAAGTCCTCCCAAGGGGGTTTAGCTTGGCTAAACTGGAGCTTGGCTGTACTGGAGGTGCTAAGGAGAGCCCCGAGCCCAGAGAGAGGCCCTGGGTGCACACATACAGAACACGAGCACTGTGTCACATTGAGAAAGGGGACAAGGACTCAGAGAATCACTGGGGGCTCTTTTCAGAATGGGAAAGAACAGAAGGAGCTGGAAACCGCTAGAATTGCATGTGGAGGGTGGTATCAGAGGCTGTGGTTATGTGTCTCCTAGTGGAGCACATGTTTCTCTTTTTGTTGTTGCCATAAAGTCTGCGCCCACCCATTCCACAGCTGGCCTGACTTAAAGCAATTGCAGATGTGACCTAGGCTGACCGAGTATTTTAATAGCCTTTAAACTTCTGACATTCTTGACATTGTCTCCTTGTCCCAGGATGAGGAGTAAGGAAATGTCTTCAGGGGCAGGGCTGGTAGGAGTTAACTGAATCAGGAGTCATCTGTAAGTCTTCATGTATTGCCTGTAGCTTTGCTTCTTTATTATATTTTATGCTCCATTCCATTCATTCATTCATTTGTCCAGCAAATATATAATAATGGCCTAATGTGTGGCAGATACCGTCTACATCTTGAGAAACAAAACAAAACAAAAACAGCAAGCAGAATACAGTCCTGCCCTCTGGGAGGCCATAGTCTTTTATAGGAGATAGACCTTTATGATCAGAATACAACCTGATTGTCCATATTCTCCAAGGTCAGAGCACTGCAGGGAGATCAAGAAGGCCTGGTTCTGTCCTGCCTGCCTCTAGGCGCTGAATGACCCTGGGCAATGCCTTTTCTTTGACCTCAGTTCCCACTTCTGTAAACTGATAGGTTTAAACTGACTGAATTATCTTCATGATTCCTATCCCCCCGCCCCCCCCCCACTGTCAACATCTTAAGAGTTTCTGATTCCTATGGGGGCCAGGAGTAATAAAAACTTCAGATCACAACACAAGGCTTTGGGGGTCTAGACTAGAGCATAGATTTAATTTCTATCCATTATAGTTACCAATTAATTCAGGAGGAGTCCCAGTCCCCAGTGCTCTTTCTCCCCCTGCCAAATTCCCCATTAACCCTTCTGGGTGGCAGCTCCAGCAGACCTTCTTGGGGAGGGAGGATTGGTATTTCCTCCTAATGTCTTGTTGGTGAGCTACAGGGCCCTCATGTTTTATGTGACTGATCCCAAGTAATTTTTTATGTAGCTCCAGTCTACCTAGCCCTTTTATGATACATTGATTTGCCTTATTCTCATAGTTATTTGCAATTCAAAAATATATATATCAAAAAGAAAGTTAATGTTTGTTCATTTTTTGAGAGAGAGAGAAAGAGAGAGAGAGAGCAAGCACAAGCAGGAGCAGGGTAGAGAGAGAGGGAGACACAGAATCCAAAGGGGGTTCCAGGCTCCGAGCTATCAGCAGGGCTCGATGCAGGGCCCGAACCCATGAGCTTTGACCTGAGCCAAAGTCAGACGCTAAACCGAATGAGCCATCCAGGCACCCCCAAACATATATATTTTTAAAATTGACCTTGTCTTAGATATAATATAAATCTATAGTAATCAAAATAGTACGGTACTGGTACAAAAATAGACACATAGATCAATGGAACAGAATAGAGACTCCAGAAATAAATCCACAGTTGTATATCAGTTAGCCTATGTGAAAGTAGGCAAAAATATACAATGAAACAAAGAAAGTCTCTTCAGTAAGTGGTGCTAGGAAAACCGGAGAGCTACATGAAAAAGAATTAAGCTGAACCACTTTCTAACATGTATATAAAAATAAATAAAATGGATTAAAGACCTAAATGTGATACCTGAAACCATACAAATCCTAGAGGAGAGCACAGGTAGGAAATTCTCTGACATCAGTTGTAGCAACATTTTTCTGCATGTCTCCTAAGGTAAAGGTAAGAAAAGCAAAAATAAACTATTGGGACTACATCAAAATAAAAAGCTTTTGCACACTTGAAGGAAACATCAACAAAACAAAAAGACAGTCTACTAAATGGGAAAATTTATTTTCAAGTGACATATCCAATTACAGGGCTAATATTCAAAGTCTATAAAGAATTTATAGGAGTGTCTGGGGGCTTAGTTGGTTAAGCGTCCGATTCTTGATTTTGGCTCAGGTCGTGATCTCATGGGTTCAAGCCCTACATCACATTCTATGCTGATGGCACAGAGCCTGCTTGGGATTCTGTCTCTCTCTCTGTCCCTCCCCTGCTTGCTATCTGTCTCTCAAATCAATCAATCAATCAATACATACATACATACATATACATAAATACATAAATATTAAAATAAAAAGAATTTATATAACTCAGAGTGCCTGGCTGGCTCAGTCTGTAAAGCATATGACTCTTGATCTTGGGGTTATGAGTTTGAACCCCATGTTGGGTGTAGAGATTACTTAAAAATAAAATCTTAAAAAAAAAATTATACCACTCAGTACCAAAAAATGATCATTAAAAAATGGACAGAGGACCCAAATAGACACTTTTCCAAAGAAGATATACAGATAGCCAATGGACACATGAAAAGATGCTTGACATCATCAGGGAATTGCAAATCAAAGCCACAATGAGACAGTACCTTACGCCAGTCAGAATGGCTAACATGAAAATGACAAGAAGAAATAGCAAGTGTTGGCGAAAGATGTGGAGAAAATGGAACCTTGTGCACTGTCGTTGGGATGCAAATTGGTACGACCACTGTGGAACATAGTATGGAGTTTCCTGAAAAAATTAAAAATAGAGTACCATATGGTCCAATAATTCCATTACTGGGTATTTACCCAAAGAAAGTGAAAACACTAATTTGAAAAGATATATGCACCCATGTGTTTACATATTTACAAGAGTCAAGATATGAAAACAGCTTAAGTGTCTGTCATGGGCAAATGGGTAAAGAAGTCGTTGTATATATACACAATGGAATATTATGCAGCCATAAAAGGATGATATTGTGCCATTTGTGACAACATGAATGGACCTAGAGGGTATTATGCAAGTGAAGTAAGTCAGACTGAGAAAGACAAATACCAATGATTCTACTCATAAGTGGAATCTTAAAAAAAAAAGAAACAAACAAAAAGCAGAATCAGACCTACACATAAAGAGAACAAACTGATGGTTGCCAGAGGGGAGGGGAAGTAGGGGATTGGGCAAAATGGGTGAACAGGAGAGATACAGGCTTCCACTTATGGGATGAATAAGTCACAGGAATAAAAGACACGGTAAAAGGAATAAACTTTTTGACTTTTCAGAAATAACTTTTAAGTTTCTTCCACTCGGTCTGAGCCCGTTAGCATAGCTGCCATTAGGACATCCATCCATTCATTCAACAGAAGCTGTGTTCGGTCCTAAGGAGGAATAGGGTATGGCTCTGGGAACTCACAGCTCAGTGGGGAAGACAGCCTTGGAAATAACTGATTGTGTTTAGCAGGAGAGTGCTGTTGAGTGCTGTATGTTGAGAGGTGCTCACCAAACTCTCTGCCAGTTGAGGCTGGCACAAGAGGAAATGGATTGAAGAAAGAGTATTTTTAGAGTTGTGGAAGCACTTGAACAATTTGTCGCAAAGGAGGAGACTATTTTTTGCAGAGAGTATTTTCAACAAGCTATTAATTTGTTGGGAAAACTGCATATGTAACATATTCAAGTTTAGCACTATAGGCTCAGCAAAAAAAGAAAAGAAAGAAAAGAACCCCACGTGAGCAAGAGGAAGTTCTGTCTGCCATCTGTTCAATGCCATGTTCCCCAAAGTGCACCTGAGAAGGGGAGTGGGAGCCTGGAGGATCATCAGTTGATCTTGGGGTCCATGTGTGCTTTCGTCTCTCAGAATGTGTGCATCCTGTCATACTGAATGTATTTAGTGTATAAACAGATGTATTTTTTGTAAGATGTAGCCCCTAGACACAAGCTGGTTCATTTGGCTTCAGTCTCCAAAGGCATGTCCTTAGAGATTTGGCAAGTTTTTAAACTTGCAGGCATGCAGAAAATTGCACAAACTTGTCACAAACTAAATACACCTGAGTATCCAGGACCCAGGTCAAAAAACAGAATATTACTAACACCCCGAAACACCCGTTGTGCCCTATTCTTTTGCCATCCCCCAAGGGTAACCAATAATTTTTGCCTACTTTTAAATTTCATATAAATAGAACCGTACAAGTATGTATGCTTTTTGTGTCTGGCTTCTTTCAGGCAGTGTCCTACGATTCATCTATGTCATGGAATGTAGTCATGTTTCATTAATTGTTAGTGTATGGTGTTCTATACGAACACACCATAACTTGGTTTGCTAAAAGTCTGTTCTGCTGTTGATAGGCATTTGGGTAGTTCTGTTTTCTAACTATTATGAGACAGTGTTGCTATAAACATTCTCATACATATCTCTGGTCACTACATATCTCTGTTGGGTATAATACTACAATGAATTGGTAGATCTAAGGTTGGTCCAAACAGCAGTAGATACTGCCTAATGGTTTTCTAAAGGTTTTTGTACCAATTCACACTCAACACCAGCAGGGTGAGGGCTCCTATTGCTCTGCATTCTTTTCAACACTTGATATTTTTGGTCTTTTATTTTTTCTATTCTGATGGGTAATTCTGGCTTGATGTTGATTTCAGTCACCATCTTGAGAACATCACCCACATGTAAGATATGACTCTTTCAGAATGCAGTTCAAAACTCAGCACATGTAGCCCTCATCTACTGGAGGTGGGTGTGAGCATGGGGATTGGCGGGGTGGTTCCAGGAGAAAGTGCCTGCTGAACTGGTGTTGAAGGTTGACAAGATGCTAGTCAGGGAAAAAGAAGAGAGAAGGGCCACTGACCAGGGGAACACTCTCCCAGGCTCATGGAAAGGCCCACAGTCTAGAGAGCACATGGCAAGATTTGAGGAGCTGCATGTGCGAAGCTGAGTGGGGATGACAAGTGACTCTGGAATGGTGAGCAGAGTCAGAGCATCACCCCTGTGAAGTAGATAAAGTTACCATATGGCGGGTGGACCATTATCAACCTCTCTGAGCTCATGGAGGGAGATTTTGGGCCAGGTCTAGCAAGATGGTATACGTGTGGAGAGAAGGGAAAGGATGTGGGACCGGGAGTGAACCAAGCCCAACTTTCCTTGGCCTGAGACTCCTGAGTTAGAGATAGTCAAGTGGGCCTCAGAGAACCAGTGTGGAGAACTGCAGCCTTTACTAACTGGTTCTGGTTCCATTTTCTCTCTCTGTTCAGAGCATCCGGTCTAAAGTGGAGCTGTCTGTCTGGGATCAGCCTGAGGATCTTAATCTCTTCTTTACTGCTACCTGCCAGGATGGTATGTCCTACCCTGGCCAGAGGAAGTGTGAAGGCCTGAAGATTGGGGACACGGTAAGTTCTCACCCCCATTTATACCTGTTAGCATTGGTCATCATTCTTTGACTTCTGGTAACTTTTATGACTTATTAGAGTCCTTTAGGGGTTTATATTCTGTCTTCCAACTCAGCATAACATACTGGGGGACCTTCCTAGGCATGCTCTGTGTTGTGTGTTTAAGGTGCCAGGTGGATCTGGTCAGTCGACAGTGTTCAGTGCATCGCCACCTAAGGCTTCCTCAAGTTGACATTGTGCCCTTGGTGTTTTCAACCATTATTATTTTCATTTGACAGGGATGAAATCAGGTGGGCGCGTATGGGTGGGAATCTAAGAGAACTGGCCTTCCTTCCTAGTCCTCTGCAGCCTGCTCTGTGTCTCGGATAATCTGACCCTCCCTTTTCTCTTCTGCGAAGTATGAAGAAAGCCATCCATTTCTTCTGATTTGGTCACATGGAATGGATAACTCCACAGCGATGGAGGGCCTAGAAGCTCTGTGTGGGTTAAGTGGGTATAATTAAGAAATGTTGTATGTAAAGATATGTACCTATGTGCCAAGCCAAGGGCTTAAGGGAGGGGAGAATATATGGGTGATGAGAACAAAGAACAAACACAGGCACAGAGGCAGGCAGAGTGGTGATGGAGAGCTGTCCACACGTCTTCCAGAGCTTCCTGCTGCTTAGAAGCAGACCGTGGATCCTTTCCTTGCTATGTTGATAGTTTCATTGCTCAGAAAACAGAAAGGCAGTGAGAGAGTTCTCTTCCACACATAAAAGAATCTGACTAAAGCCAAAAAAATGGATAGGGACCTTGAAAATAGATGACCATATCTTTGGGGGGCACTAAGCACTAATGAAGGCCAAAGTGGATACACACACACTTACACCCAGGGCTCTAGGGGAAAGAGCTCTAAAAGTAGGTGTAGCCACATGTCTGGTTGAGCCTCCATATGGTCTTCTGGGCCTTTCCCACATGCCATGCCTGATCCTCTCCTTCCTTCCCCTTCACAGCAGCCCTCATTTATGACACACAGGTGGATGTCTCGCCTGTTCTAAGTCTTACAGTGGTGCCTCACCCTGTCAAAGGGAAAATTCAGAACATGGCATCAGTGTTGAGAAAGTGAAGGACTCTAAGTAACAACTCTTTTTCTAAAGCATGTTTTTTTCCAAGTTTATTTACAAAAAAAAAAGTGAAAGAGGTCCTAATCAGTTGTCAGATGATAAATCATTAAAAATTAAAAATGATTGTGGCATTTAACTCGGAGAGCACTCATAGAATAAGGTAACATTGCCGTACAAAAATCCTTCCATTCCCATCTTCCTAATTAGATGAATAAGTTTGTTTGTTTGGAGGTTGTGCTTTAATCTAGACCAATACAAAATTGGAATAGAATTGATCCCTGTCTTATTTAGCAATAAGTAATAATATATACATGGACTGTTTAGGTGGGGAAAGCGTCATCTCATTAAAGAGGCACTTCCAAGAAAATTTTATTTTTTAATACTTGTCAAATTTTGCAACATACTTATGTTGTTTTGATCAATCCAGATGATTGTCACAGGGTTTAGAGAGACAGCTATGAAAAACAGAAGGAGGTAGAGATAACCAGAGAAAATGACATGTAAGTGAGTTCTGTGGATCTGTGACTAGAATGCCTGGGGCAGTGTCAGGAAGGCGCAAGAATAACACATGAAAAACACCCAGCGAGGAACCCTTACTTGGAGAAATAGGTGCAGTGGGACAGAAGTGAGAGAGAGGACCCACAGCACACACACAAGACGCCTGGGGTTCAGGAAGGCTCTTGGCAATGTCTCATGACATCCTTATGGATAAGATAAATGATGTGAGTTGATGACAGCACAGTTAGGCAGATTTGTAGCTGAGTAAACTTGCTTCTGAGGAGTGTTCATAATGTCAGCTGGAGGGAAGACTTGAATGAGGTTCCAAATGTCTCTTATCTACTTGTGTTTTCTACTGGCTTGAGTGGAACTCACGAAAGACTGCTTATCAAGTATGAAAAGGTCACAGAACTAGAGAACACAGATTATCTTCGCTCCAGGAAAACCAAGACTTAAAATCATTTTCAAAATTCAGCAGTATTGAAATCACAGGACTGATATCTTGCATTTAGTTCAGACTATTAACAGGGTAGAGGAAACTTAGTTTGCTAGTAGTTTTTAAGATAAGGACCTGGCAGATTCTGATTCTCAAAGGCTTAATATGAATACACAATGCTGCTTAAAAAAAAAAAAAAAAAAAGCCATTGAGGTCATATTAACGGAAGTATTTTGAAACCCCAGAGATAATGGTTCCACTCTTCTTCGTGTGGGTAAGACTACATCTGGAGTTCTGTGCTCAGTTCTCTTTTTTTCAAAGAGCAAATGACAAGCAACTATCACAATGAATTGTCTAGAAACCAGGAAGGTCAAAGGAACTGGTGTTTTTTGATAATGACAGCATAAAGTTAGATTTCTTTTGGGATATGCAAGAAACTCAGGCAATTTACGCTGCCTTAAGCAAAAATCAGAAAATTGTTATGAGAATATTGGGGTCCCTCATGGGCCCAAGAGGGACATGCAGTTAGCCTTAGGAAAGACCAGGAACAAATTAGACTGTGAGTTAGCTCTGTGTTCCTCACCACTTCCCTGTGAGGAAGATACCATTATTTATATTGACAGATGAGAAAGACTCAGGCACAAAGAATTGAATTGCCCAGATTCCACTACCATAAGTAGCAAAGTGAAAATTCAAAGCTGGGGCTTTCTGGCTCTGATGCTGGTACCCTAGACCACCTTTCCCTGGCCTTTTAGTGCCTATGATTCTGTTCTGTCCTATCTGTTTCAAAGGGTTCATTTCGAAGCAAAGTACGATAACTAAGAATGGGGGCCCTCACACGGGGAACACAGTTTATCGAGTGCCTTTAGGCACCCAGTGCACACACCCCCTGGCTCAGGTGGGGGATGGGACACTGCACCCATTGCTGCTAGACTGAGATTTGGGAGTGTGACAACATGCCCGAGATCCCCCAGCTAGCAAGCAGTGGACTTGCCACTCAAACCAAGGTCATCTGACTAGTCCTCCTTATCATGGAGGGGATAACATGAGTACCACTCCGGGGGTTTATCATGGGCCCCGTTCTGCCGTAGGGATTTACTGCTGCTGCCTCTGCTTCTTGCAGCGCCTGTAAGGTAGACATTACTTCCCCACTTCATGTGAGAAAGACTGAGGCTCCAAGGGGGACCTGAGAAACTTGCCGGAAATCCTGCTGCTGTTGAACCCCAAACACCAGCAGTCGAAACTGAAGCTGCTGGTACCAAAGCCTGTGGTATACCTCACGCACTTTGGAAGAAAAAGCTTTCAAGGAAGCCCAAGGTGCCATCATTACCACTTACATACAGACACCGTGCTGTACAGATTTTGTTTTTTTGCCAGGATAGCTCAGAAACAGTAAGGACATTGTCCAGAAGAAAAAAAAAAAAAAAAAAAAAAAGATTTTTAAATGGCATTTTCTCGCAAACACAAAAAATCTCAGCTGTCTTGGGATGATTGGTAGAGCATCTGCGATAGAGAAAGAAGGGCGCTGCCTCCACACGGATGCCCTCGACGGCTCTTCCGCACGCGTGTCCCGGGAGCGTCCCCTTGACTCAGACGGAAGCCTGCCGTGGCAGCTCACCGCGCAGTGTTGTCTTCCGGTCCGGGAGGCCATGGTCACATGGCCCCTGGCTCTGCTGCAAGGGAGGTAGAGTTTTCATTTTCTGGGGATGAAGATGGACTGGCACCGAGCGGCAGCCACTCACCCGTCACAGCTGAACATGCTGCTGCCTGCGAGGGCCATGCTGGCCCACGAGAGGCTAGTTCTTTGAGGGCCCTGGAAGCAGTGGGGGCAGAGCTGGCGGCATAAGGTGCAGGGCCCAGTGCAAAATCAAAGCATGGGGTCCTTGTTCAAAAATGCAGAGTCTGAAGGTGACAACAGCAGAGGATTAAACGGCACAGGGCCCTTCGGAGTGTGGGGCCCTGGGAGTGCACAGACACAGGCCCGTGGAGCCGGCCCTGGCAGGGAATGAGGGGGCACTCCCTCAGCCACCTTTTTGCTGAAAGAGAGATGCATTTCTGCACTTCTGGCTGAGGCCAATCTGATTCTCTTAGCCTTGGGCCAGGAAGGCAAACTTCTGTCCCTCCTTCCAGACTGAGCTTTCTCTAGGGGGCTCACAGTTGGGCTTCAGCAACCAGGCCGGCTACTGAGTATGTGGGCACTTCCCTGCTCTAACATCTGTCTCAAGGACAAATCTGGCAGAGGAAATACACATGCAGATGAGGCAGCCCCATAGAGGGTGATGGGTGCGGCTATAAAAGCTCAGGAAGGTGTCACTGCAGCCCCGAGGAAGAAGGACCACATCACAGGGGTGCTGTTCGAGCTAAGAAGCATGAGTAGGGGTTTTCCAGGCATGGAGGGGGAGGAGTGGGCATGGCATGGTGAGCAGCAGGTGAGGCCCTGAGGCTGTGAACAAGCATTGCCCTTTTGTAGGAGGAAGCAGCTGAGGGGAGTGTTGGGGCCTGAGGAGAGGGTGGCTGGAGTGGAGGCTGCAGAGGCAGGCCCGGGCCATACGGGTAGGACAGATGTGCCAAGATGTCTGGTGTTATTTGGCAGCCGGGTGTTTTTCTTCAGTGCCATGATTTGGGAGCCCCATGGACAAGGTGGCAAATGGCAGGAGGTAGGCAGGAGTGTAGAGCGAGCAAGAAGGGCTCGGGGACTTACCCTAGGGAAGCGGGATTAGGGAAAGCACACAGGGAATAACTGTCATGGGGTACCTCTGGGTCTGGTCTGTGGATGAGGATGTGCCCCATGGGGTGCGTGTGTGGGATGCAGCCTTGGGATAGCTGGGTTCAGGTGGCAGCCAGGTGGGTCTCACCCCTGTAGCTAAAGCTTCCACAGGCAGGGACTCTGTGGTCACTTCCAACCAGAGGCCACGGTTTTGTGACTGTCCTGTGTTCTCTGGGTTAAGAGAGCTCTTCTGGACAAGAAGCAGGAAAGATGGCAGGGGATAAGGGACAAGGTCATCCTCAACGAGAAACACTCCTCAAATAAAATGTTGAAAGTGTCATCTCCAATAAGGTTCTCTTCTCCAGTGATTTCCGTGTTTTCTCTAATTTTCCTCCTCTGGTCCCAACACCAGCCAGTGCTGATGGAGTGGGCCCGGCCGCTGGGAGTTGATTTTCTCATGAACCGGCTTTGACAAATCAGTATGCAAGTGGCCAGCCGTGCAGCAAGCACTAACGCCCAGTACAAAGGACGCAGTGAGCCCATCACGGGCTTCCCACAGCATCCCCCTCTCCTGTCACCTCCTGTGGGGCTCTGTACCCCATGCCCGTGCCCAGCGCTTTGTTTCAGTGAGTTCCTGGTGGACTTGGCGTCTGTACAGCCCTGGGTTTGGTGGGTTTGGGGTGGGGGCTGGGCAGCCCTTTTGAAAGCGAGGGTCAGGCCAAGAGCCCTGTGGGGAAACCAGGAGCATCCCAATGAGGCTTCAATAACAAGACTGGATGGGAGGGAGGGCTGCTGTGTCCATGACCTTTCTCTGGAATCTCCGAGTGGGAGATGGAAAGTCTCAAGGAACTGGGGAGCTTTCGGTATCAGTTGAAGTCTGCGGTAATCAGGGAAAAGTCTCATTCCAGCTGCCTGACAGACTCTGGATTCCTTCCTGATCCCTCAGGGAATGGACTCTGAAAGGAGGTTAGCAGAACAGATTTACTTGTTCCTGAAATGCTTTTTATAGCCTTCCTGTGCCCGGCAGGACATGAGACCCCATGGCTGAATTAGAGTCATTCTCTGGTGATCAGGTGGCTGGCTGCACAGGCCCGACAGCTAGGACCTCGGTTAGACCACAACTTTAGCTGGGGAAGGTCACCGGGACCGCTTAAAGCCAGTCGTCCTGTGCTGCTGGCCAGGCGGACGGCATGTGAGCCTTTCTAAGTCCTGGGTGACTGGCTCCCTGCACTGATGCAGGGGCTCCCCTAGCGTCTGCACTTAGGCCCTGGAGAACACAGACACGCTGGTAAGACTGGGGAGATTTAATTCTCTCGTTACTTTGTCCCTTAATGCAGGCACGTTTCCCTAGGGGAAGGTTATGCTCACAGACGGACACTCCTCACCATCTTTCAGTAATTAAATCCCTTTGGCTTTTGGTCTGGGTTATTCCTCTGTAGCTTATTCCACTTCTGACCCACAGATGCCTTTGGGAGGCAAGGGCGTTTCACTTCTTAGGTCCCACACAATTGTAGCCCTCAGAAGTAGTAGCCTTGAGCAAGCCATGGCTTCTCTCTGAACGGAGGGATGCTCACCTCTGCATTCTCGATGGCCCCATGGGTGGCTTCGGTCAAGTACCCCCTCCCCCCACTTCCTATCTGTAGACTAGCACAAGGCAGGATGATTTGGAGACGCCTCTGGTCACCACCTTGGGGATCACCATCTAGTGGTCCCTGCAGTGAGCTGGGCCACCTCTCCCTCTGTCCCCAGATAAGGACACTGAACATCTGGCGCATTCCCCACTTCCAGGAAGTGATGTGCCAAGGAGAGCACAGGCCCGGTCCCACCCCCGCCAGCTGTGTGACCAGCATTAAGCTCCCTGACCCACCAACCCTGTTTCTTCTCTGGAAAGGGAATGGGTTAGTCCCTACTGTCTGCTGCTGGTTTGGCTATCCCAGAACCCTGTGATTCTGGCTAGTGGTCACCCTCCTCAGCTCACCTGTGATACCCCTTGGCTAACACTGATTCCTGGATGTCTGTTGTTGAGTCCCCTTGGAGCTGTGTGTGCCACCAAGTAGGACCTCTCTCTGGGGCCTGGAGTGCTGGGTCTGTCCTCCTGCTCAGTCTCACCTACCCCTACACTGGGGTGGCCCCACAGGTCCTAGAATCTGAGGGGAAGCCTTTTAGAATTATTAAAGACCCCAAAGTGATAGGGATCTGTAGAACATTTAGAAAAAACATGTTTTCGATGTTCTCTAAAAATATGCATTGTTACCTAAATAACAGTAAAACAAGTTATAGATGATTATTTATTTATTTATTTATTTAACTTTAAATGTGTACTTATTCATCTTTGGGGGGGGGGCGGGGAGATGAGTTGGGGAAGGGCAGAGAGAGAGGGAGAGAGAGAATCCCAAGCAGATTGCACTACCAGCACAGAGCCTGACGCAGGGCTCGAAGTCACGAACTGTGAGATCATAACCTGAATTGAAATCAGAGTCGATGCATAACCAACTAAGCCTAGATGACTTTTTAAAAATCAGTTTTAATCCAGCCCAAATAATAGAATTAAGAATAACAACAGCTAAAACTGGTTCCAACCCATTCTGAGCTTCAGAATGAACTGAGGAACCTTTTCAAAGATAGGGGCGCCTTGGGGCACCTGAGTGGCTCAGTCGGTTAGCGTCCAACTTCAGGTCATGATCTCCCGCTCTGTGAGTTCGAGCCCCGCGTCGGGCTCTGTGCTGACAGCTCAGAGCCTGGAGCCTGCTTCAGATTCTGTGTCTCCCTCTCTCTCTGGCCCAACCCTGTTCATGCTCTGTCTCTCTCTTTCTCAAAAATAAATGTTAAAAAAAAAAAAAAAAATAGTGGCGCCTGGGTGGCTCAGACGGTTAAGCGTCGGACTTCAGTTCAGGTCATGATGTCGCGGTCCATGAGTTTAAGCTCCGCGTCGGACTCTGTGCTGACAGCTCGGAGCCTGGAGCCTGCTTCGGATTCCGTGTCTCCCTCTCTCTCTGCCCCTCCCCTGCTCACGCTTTGTCTCTGTCTCAAAAATAAACGTGAAATGAGATGAAATAAAATAAAGACATTTGGCCAGATGCAGTGAGTCAGTTTCTGGAGTGGGCACAGGCCTCTGTCTGGTCAGAGAGTGCCACCGTTGAGAGGAGCGTTTCAGAGTAGTGTTTGGTCAGGGGGTGCCAGCTACCTGTCTGCGGACCCCACCTGTGCTGGGCTCTGAGCCAAGTGTTGGATGACTACCGCACATGGCTCCTTTCTCGGGGGGGGGGGGGGGGCGCGCGGGGCGGGGAGCCAGGCTCCGCCCCCTGGGAGAGCCAGGCTGCTGTGTCCTTGCCTTCCTCACACTGCAGCCCTGTGGGCAGCCAACAGGCATCTTTCCTGCACCGCTGTCTGCCACCTAGGACCACCTTGCTGCCTGTTTCCAGGGCAACCCATGAGAAGCTCAGGAGGTAGCGGCACTTCTCCTCATGCCTTGTTTAAAAAGAGAAATATTGTCCGTGTGTGTAGAGTGTTTCATCTGTGATGACTCTTGTTTATGACCTTGGGGCCGTGATCGTGAAAGACGCAGCTACGAGGACCAGCCAGAGGAGGAGCCTGGGTCGAGCGTGAGCGAGGCTTCAGGTGTTACCTGTGGGAAGACAGATACCCTGGAAGGGACCCAGGGTCATCCCATCCCCTCTCCAGCAGGAGAGGAAACCCTTCTGCAGAGGAGCAGGCAATCGGCCGGGGTCCGTGGACCTCCGTGCCCTGTGAGGTCAGGGAGCACTTCTAGCTCAGTGCCCGGCATGGAAGATGTGCTTAGCAAGTACTTGTTGACTGAGTGACTTCCACAATGGCCAGGGGAGAGGATAGGATACAGGTGAAATGCAGGAAGAACCGTGTGACCTGGAGTGAGTCTCTACCTTTCTGTGGAAGCCCGAAGTTTCCTCAGGGTCGTGCAGATTAAAAGATAACGTGCCCGTCAAACATGGGCGCGCCCGAGTGTTCTCGTCCTCGGTACAGTGAGGGCGCTTGGTGGCCTGGGGCCTCTTCCTCCTTGGGGCTCAGTGGAAACTCTGCATCAAGGACCTCGGGACGGGGGTGGGGGGAAGTTCCCTGGGTCCCCGGTGGGGTTAGGAGGCCGGTGCAGATACCCCAGAGCTCTTGACTGGCCACGCCACGTCCCCTCTCTTCTTTCTGCACAGGCGTCCTTCGAGGTGTCGGCGGAGGCCCGGAGCTGTCCAGGCAAGCACGCGGAGCACACGTTCACGCTGCGGCCAGTGGGGTTCCGGGACAGCCTGGAGGTGGGGGTCACCTACAGCTGCAGGTGCGGCTGCAGCACAGCGCTGGAGCCCGACAGCGCCAGATGCAGTGGGAACGGGACTTACGTCTGTGGCCTGTGCGACTGCAACCCCAGCTACCTGGGCACCAGGTGCGAGTGCCAGGAAGGGGAGAGCCAGAGTGGATACCAGAACCTGTGCCGGGAAGCAGAGGGCAAGCCCCTGTGCAGCGGGCGTGGGGAGTGCAGCTGCAACCAGTGCTCCTGCTTCGAGAGCGAGTTTGGCAAGATCTACGGGGCTTTCTGCCAGTGTGACAACTTTTCCTGTGCCAGAAACAGAGGGGTCCTCTGCTCAGGTAGGCATCCCGCAAGCACTGTAGTGCTGAGCCACGCCCGGGCACCACTGGGACATCCCCCACCCAAAGTGTGCCTTTTACTAACTGCCGCTGTCCTCCTGGGAGAAGGCGAGAGCAAGCCTTGCCTGCCACCAGGCTGGGGTGGAGACCAGTGTGTTGAACACAATGGCAGGAGAAAGACCAGCCAAGTGCATGTGGACTCTCAGGGTCACAGTGTGTGCTGTGAGTCATCCAGGACTTCTTGCACAGCATTCCTGATGGGTAGGTGTTCAGTCTCTTCTGGATTGCCTTCTGAGACAGGGAGCTCACTGGGGCCGGTAGTGGTTATTCCCTTGTTAGACATGGCATTCATCGCCTGTTGCTGCTCTGACAAATTTCTACAGACTTAGTGACTTAAAACAACACACATGCATTCCATTACTGTTCTGAAAGTCCGAAGTCCACAGTGGATACTAGTTAGCTAAAATTCAGGTGTCCGTGGGGCTGTATTCCTTTTAGAAGCTCCAGGGGAGAATCGGTTCCGTTGTGGTTCCCCACCCTGTTCCAGCTTCTAGAAGCTGTCTGCATTCCTTAGCTTGTAGCCCCTTCCTCCACTTTCAAAGCCAGCAGTGTGGCACCCAGATCTTTCTCTGAGTCTGACCTCTGCTTCGTTGTCGCATCTCTTTCTCTGACATCCCTGCCTCCCTCTTATAAGAAGCCTTGTGATTACAAGGCTAATCCTGGAGTCTCCCCATCTTAAGATCCTTGACTTCATCAAACTTGCAAAGTCCCTTTACCACTTAAGGTAACACAGACACGGGTTCTGGGATTGGGGCGCGGGCATCTTTGGGGGCCGTCATTCTGCCTCCCACAGACACAGTTTGCAAGTTTCTTTTGATTGAACAGAAGATTGTTTCTCAGTAATTTCTACTCACCGGTTCATGTTCTAGACCCCCTCTTCCATATGTCAGCCTGTCAAACATCTGAAAATTTCTTTACATTTCTCTGTGCTCTTTTCTTACCACAAAGACACCAAGGCTCCTCCTCCTCTGAGGACTCTAGCAGTTTGGTAAGTGCACTTCTCAGCATCGAGCGTGTTGTCATTTTGGGTAACGAGGGCTCGGCCCAGAGTTCCGCTGAACATTTCTGTGATCTGGACATTCCACTTCCATTAGCACATCCTAACAATATGTCCACTTTTTATTTTCTGTTAAACAATCACATGATACTGTTGAGGTGCTTTTTAACATTACTACCAAAAGTTGAAGGTTTTTAATTTTTTAAAGAAACTATGGCCAAGCCAAGTGTTTGTTGTCTCCTGTTTGAGCGCTTGAAGTTTTCAATCTAAGAATAAGACTTTCCATGGATTCCAGTGAAATTGCAATTGGCAGCTCCCATTCTGGAAGTTGCATTCTTATGAGATACTGTAGAATCGTGTCTCAGAGGGGTCACTCCATCCAAAACCATGCTGCCTGCAAATACAGTAAGTGGAACAATTTTAGGCAGGATCTTAGTTTCTTCTGCGGTGTATTCTGTTGTTTCTGTGATTCCTCCTTGCAAATGGTCTTACAGTTGGGAAGTACTGATTTGAAAGGAACTTTGAGTATAGTAGGGAAGAGAAAGCAGAAACATAGGAAGCAAACCAGAGCATATAAATGACCTGTCACTGTGGAAGAATGACCATCCCTCTGTGGAAGGAGCAGGTGCTGAGGGTGGCCTGGACATGGGTTAGCAGGTGAGGCCTCCTGGGATTTGATTTGGATCCCTGCTGCACGGTCAGCACATCAAATCCTAATTCTTCCACCCGTGACATTTCTCTAGGACATTCACATGCCCTGTACCTTCTGGAGCAATTCAAGTTGTGAACA
Source organism: Herpailurus yagouaroundi (assembly GCF_014898765.1). Classification (NCBI taxonomy): domain Eukaryota; kingdom Metazoa; phylum Chordata; class Mammalia; order Carnivora; family Felidae; genus Herpailurus; species Herpailurus yagouaroundi. Next base: position 71,023,078 of record NW_024412403.1, on the reverse strand, counting down.
GGATTAGGATTTGATGTGCTGACCGTGCAGCAGGGATCCACTCTTCCTCTGTCAAAGAGATGAGGGTCTGGGATCGCGACATGGTTCTATCTGTGTTAGCAGGAAAAGTGCTTAGGATCAGGCTGTCCTGGGTCTGAATCCAATAACACCACCTGCTGCTTGTGTCACTCTGGGCATAGAGCTCTTGCAAACGAGAGAGAATGTGAATAAAGCACCCAGTGCACAGCCTGGAACAAAAGGAGGGCTCAGTGACCACTGGCTGCTTTATGAGTCAGTGCCACCATCTCTGGTCGCTGCAGCCGCTGCCCAATGTGCAGAAGGGGCCAGCCTCCCCCTGTGAATCACCAGGCTTTGCCTAAGGAGTGCCAGCATGGCAGAATGGACCTTGCTTCCCTTTAGCAGCACCATAAAAGCCCCAAGGAGCCTGGCAGTGTCCGTAACTGGCTTTTAGCAGCATTTTTTCTTTTTTCAAACTTTCACAACCATTCTCATGAAACTGTCTCTCCTTCAGGAGCCAGAAACAATCCCCTGATATGTCTTTACGCAGAAGGCTGCTTGTGTCCACATTGCCTGGGAGCAAGGGCTTCTAAGCCAGATGACACGTGCCAATTCCATCCCCGTAGTTTCTCAGCCTACTGACGGGTTGTCTTGTACTTCTGGTTTCCTGTCTTAAAATAGCTCACAACCCATTGTTTCTACATTATTTTGAACTTTGAAGGAGAAGACACAGAGGAAGGACCTGGCCTGGTGCTAGTTAGGAGAGGGGCCCAGCATGCAGTAGATGCCTCCTCTCCCCCTCCCCCCCCCCCGACAGATGTTAACATTTCTTTGCATACAGTGCAGAGTCTGGGTGTGCAGGGCGGGTGTGAGTGAGGTGTGAGTGGCCTCAGCATGGAAAACTTGTCATTTTGGAAGCAGGAGTATTATGTAGTTGAGAGAGTACGCAGCTGTTTTGTCCAACCACCGGAATGCACAGTTCTGAGTTAAGCTTGCATTTCAGAATTCTGCCCGGGTGCTGTTTCTCTCTGCCTCCCTTCACCCCATACAATCCTACAGTATTGAGAGACTCTCCCTGGGTAGAGAACAGGCAGATTCTTGAAGCTCTCAAGGCTCCCACATGCATGATGTCTCAGGCCACTGACTTCTTAAGATGTTTTCCACCCCCATTGGAAAAGCCATACACATTCATTAAAGAGAATGTGAAAAATAATTCTGTCGATAGATGTGCTGGCTGTCCTTGCTGTCTGCATCCATCTTGGTCACCGGGATTAATTTGGAACATCTGGTGACCCAGACAAGGAACTCCTTCCTCCCTTACTAGTTAACGTACATCCTTTGTGAAACTGTGCGCTTGGTCAGATAGCTGGAGAATTCTTAGGTTTAGAAGAGTAGAAAAAAATTAAATAAATTGTTTATAATTCCTTCACTCATACTTGGAGAGGTCAGTCAGTATCTTTCCTTCTAAACTTGTTTTCTAAGTTAGTATGTGTGTGTCTGTGTACAATTTTGTGTTGTGCTTTTCTCGGGTAATACATCCTGAGACGTACTTAAAGTTGCATGACTTTCATACCTCATTGATTAGAACATTTTGAGTCTCTTTCCATTGCATCCCCAATTACCCTCTATACCCGTTCACTTTAAAAGCAACAACTAAGTTGAAACGTGAAGCCATCCAAGTCTTCCTGGGGAAAACAGTTTCTGGAATGAGGTCATTGTTGTGTTTGGTTATTTGGTAAGGACTTAAAACTGAGCCCAGCTCCAGGCAGGACTCACTCCTGCACATCCATGTAGCACCCCACTCGTCTTTCCTTGTCTCTCGAACACTGCTGCTGTCTCGGGAAGGCAGCCGTGACTGGGTGGGTGATGGGTTCCGTTCCCCAGTTCCTTGGCACCCATGATCAGCTTGGAACTCCCGCCTGGAACTGTGTCCATTGGTTTCAAGCTCTTAGACTGCTGTTATATTTGGGGTTTTTGTGGGAGAGAAGTCTGTTTCCCAGCAGCCGCTCTGGTCTTGAAGGTGCTGACTCAGAGGCTCATGAGCAGCTGACTTCAGCGTTCTCCCACAGTCCTTCCCGCCCCTTTCCCTGCAGCCTGCCCGCAAGGGGCTGTGTGGTTGTGGTCTGTCTTCAGACTGGGGGGGGGGGGGGCTCAGGCAGGGAGCCAGGGCCAGGCTCGGTGGGGACATCCTAGAGAAGCTCCTTCCACTTCTCTCTGGCCTTTTTGTCTATCCTTGTCTCGTTGTCTGCCCTACCCCCAGAGAGGACCGAGTGGGGAATGCAAGACAGTACAAGTTTGTAATGTGTCATTCAGCATAAAAGTTGGTAGTGAAGCAAATCAGACTAAGGTTTGGAAGCGGTGACTTTTGGGACCATTGTCATGGGAATGCCATGTGTGCGTGTTGTGTTTCTCTCTGGTTTCTAGAGGCAACATAACCTAGGGGATGGTTCTGTCCACAAACGGTCCCTGTGTGTGCAAAGGGAGCTTTATGGAGCCACCGTGAGGTTTCTATTCTTCTGAGTCTCGTAAAGTGTTGACCCTTCAGAGTCCCTCCCCCAGTGGAATAGAAGAAGTAGGACATGGTCTGTTTAGTTTTTTGTTTTGTTTTGTTTTGTTTTGTTTTTTTAATGTTTATTTATTTTTGAGAGAGAGACAGACAGACAAAGCATGAGCAGGGGAGGAGCAGAAAGAGAGACCTAGAATCCCAAGCAGGCTTCAGGCTCCAAGCTGTCAACACAGAGCCCGATGCGGGGCTTGAACTCACAAACCACGAGATCATGACCTGAGCCGAAGTCAGATGCTTAACCGACTGAGCCACCCAGGCGCCCCTGTTTAGTTGTTTTTAATGTAGTAAAAGATTATTGCTCAAACTTTGTTGTTCTTTGTTGGTTTCTATACCCAAACAGTGCATGTCCTGGGACTTGAGTTACTTCTTTGTGGTAAACTGTTGAAATCAGTCTCCACATGGAAGATTTCAGCACTCTCTGTGCCTTGGATGACTGCCCTGGGGTGCAGTGAATAGCTTGCTAATTAATGGTCAGCCTACTTCTTGGGTTTCATATATTGAGAAAATTTAAATCAAATAGGATAGGGAATTTTGAACAGAGCCCTTTAGGTCTTCTGACTGTGAGATCCCAAAAGTACCTCTAAGTAAGATCTCAAATATTTTACTTCCTCTAATAGGCTTTTTGGCCAGGTTATACATACATATATACATATATTTATGTTTTTTTTTCCATACAGATTTTTATATAGATATAAAAATTCTTTAATGTGTGGCAGGCAGTTAGAGATTAAGGGACATCTGTGGTTCTCTCTCAAACATAAAAAAAAAATGGGAGAGTGACAATGGTGGCATCCTTTTAGTGGTCAGAGCCAGCATCTAAACGCTGGGGCTGGGGCTGGGCTGATGGCTTCCAGAAGGCTTCACAAGGCTGTGTGAAACCTCTCCAGTTAAAAACACCTCTGACATTAAGGCCTGGTTCTAGACTTCTTGATTCTTGCCAAATGAAACACCTCGTTTGGCAACAATTATCCAGCTATGTTCATAACAATATTTCTCACCGTATTTATGCTGTTTTCTTCAGAAATGTAATTTTCACACTCACGGTAAGTATCCCAGTGCCGTTCCTGGGTCTGTGGTCACGGTACTTTCTGCCACTGCATTGCAATTTGCATAGATCATAAATGGCTTGTTATAAAACCGAATCGAATGTGGCTGCACAACAGAGGCCTCAAAAAGTACCTTTTGAATGAACCATGATTTGACATCTTGAATTTTCCAAGAAAGGGGCCTCTTGGTGGGATTACTACCCCTATAGAGCCTCAGGTGAGAGAGCCTAGAAAATTCTTCAGGTTTTTGCATGTATATTAATCTCTTCTTAGTTTGTTGATGGTTACGTGGGTACTACTTGCAAATATAAAAATGCAAAATATATACATTTTCTAGAGAAAGGGCCTCTTGTCCCCACAGGAATGTCCTGCATAGCAGTTTCCCTTATTTGCTATTACATAAATCCTAATTATGCACATGACAGCAGAAGTTAAGAGGGTCCTATTCCATTGTGGAGCACTCAGAATACGGTGGCTCTAAGAGCAGAATTTGTTACAGGATTCTTCAATAATTATGATCATAAGGAATGACATACCCCTAATTAGTAAAGACACTTCCATTTACCGGTCCATGTTCAAATCTGGATTCTAAACCCGGCCCTGCCCCTTTCTACTTCTGTGACCTTGGACTCTTCACTTACCCTCCCTGACAGATTTTCTTTCTTTCTTTTTTTTTCTTTTTTTTTTTTTTTTTTTGTAAGTTTTTACTTAAACTCCAATTAGATGTTACCATCTAATTACAGTGTAATATTAGTTTCAGGTGTACAATACAGCAATTCAACAATTCTAAACATCATCCAGTGCTCATCACAACAAGTGCCCTCCTTAATCCCCATCGCCTATTTCCCCCATCTCCCCACCCACCCCACTTCTGGTAACCAACAGCTTTTGACAGGTTTTCTTATCTGTCAAATACCCCAGAGGGTTGTGAGCATCAAATGGAACAATGTCCATAAATCTCCTTGAACACTGCCTCACATTGGGGGTTTGAGTAAATGTCACTACCTAGCCTCCCCCGTGCACCCCTTCTTGGAGGCACGTCTTCTTGCATAGAGATAAGCATCAGAGACATTCATAGCATCAGAACAGGTCAGTTTCAGAAGTTCATTTCATGATCAAGAATTTAGTAAGAATTCCATCTGTATCCAGATACTGCCCAAGTTCACTTGAAAGACACAAAGGGACCCACATTTAGGGCCTAGTCCTATCACGAAACAGTGCATGAACCAGGTGCACTGAGCTGCTCTCCCCAGGGTCAGCCAGCTTCTTGCAGCTTGTGATTGGAGAGAGTTCTTTGGGAAAACCAGAGTGTAGCAAGTACCCGATGTTAGTGCAGCTGCAGATGCAGAAACCGTGATCTCTGCCTGAGGGTCATCTTGTTTTAGGTGAGTGGCTGATTCCGTCTCCTGCAGTAAGAGCTCTCTGAGCACTGTTCACCTGCCAGGGCTGTGCTTTGAGCCAGGGTCACAGCTGGGGCTGCTTGCAGTCTTGAATTAATATCTAAATGTTTGTTACCCCTAGACTTTTCCACTTCTCAGAAACTTTCTGAGACTGAGGAATGAGGATATGAGTCATTCGCACTTCTACCTTGACCATCCGACTTTATGAGATCTTGAAAGACAAGGGAGAGAGTATTGGGAGACTGGGTTGAGAACCTGCCTTGTTCCATGCTCTGAGCTCAGCTCTGGGTGGAGTTTTCTTGCTGCCCTTGCTCCCTGCTCAGATCCTGTTTCTGCAAAGATCTTAAGCAACAGTCCACCAGTGATTCTGAAAAATGGACCATCCTAAGCATTGGATCTTACCTCACTGCCCTTCTCTTGCTAGTTAGAAAGGGAAATGTGCAAGCATAGCCCCTGTGGTGAAGAACCCATACATGCCTTTGAACTTCAGGACTGGTCCTTAAGGGCATGACACTTGGCTTGTGAAAGAGATCATGAAACTTAAAAAGGAAAGGAAAATCCTAGAAAGGCCATGAGAATGCCCAAGATAAGATCTTAGTCATGTATAGGTTTGGGTGGCATTAGTTTTTTGATATTATAGGATAACACAGTAGGCAATTTTCCATTCTTAGTTAAATTGAGAACTATACGATCTCCAGTATTGGTTTCATTTCTTCAATGTTGAGCCCTGGCTTTGAGTTTGATCTCAACTTGGAAACTGTGACATACTGATTATAGGCCTCTGCTGCTCAGTGCCTCTGGTGGGGTGGGGTGGAATTGGAAGGAGTAGCCCTGTTTTCCTTTGGGATGAGCGTCCATGACTCTATGAAAACTGACCTAAGAGCCCCACCCAGATTCTAATACTCCCCGGTGTCTGGAAACTGCTCTGAGTAAGTCTGACCTGTTGCACCTTTGGCTTCCCCTGTCTGGGACACCTGCCGGTCACCCTGGGACCCAGAAGAGGGGACCTCCAATCACTCCAGCCCACAACCACCATGTCTTGATCAGGTGACCCCACCATTCCTAAGCTAAAGGAATATCCTTCCCATGTTGGTATGTTATTTGACACAACATTGATCTTTAGTAATAGGCAAATGTAATAATATAAGGAACATCTATTTTAATGCCCTTTTCACTATATTGAGGTGGTTTCCTTGGAAACAAACTGAGGCTCATTTGTTAGTATTTTGCGCTCATAATGAGCAAGCACTTAATAGTAAGATTATTTGTGTCTTGTGCCTTTGCTAATAGCATCTGTCACACACAGTGGGTTGACATTTTACTACCTGCTTGACTGTGTACATTTGGGGAAACTGAGACTCAGAACCTGGACTAAAGCTTGCTGGGATTCTTGGTTATAGATTCAGACCAGGAGAACCTTGCAAGTAAATAGTTACCTCATTTCTACCAAATTTTACTTATTTTGATTAGCTTGAGGCCCTTCCCAAATCTCTGAATTACCAATCCAGTTTTCTCTGCCACCACCCAAGCATTGAGCCCGCATTTTCCAAGTCTTACCTAATAAGTGCTCTTTATTTCAGTCAAAATTTTAGGAAACATTTAGTGTCTGTTTTCCTAAGTGAGTGAGTGTCTGGGTTACGTAAGGACATATCAGATACAGCAGACCAGGCTGAAGGACACACATGGACCAAGGGATAGGCTGAGGTAGCTGTCCTTTTCTGACTATTATTTGATGGAAGGCAGAGTGTTCCTCTTCATATTCAGTGGGTGTCTGGCTGTTGTTATTGGTTATGCTAAACCCACTTTCCTTAAATGAACCTTTGTGGGCCTGTTCTAATTTATAAAATGCTTTTGACATGAGTGATGTCATTAAGTTGTTGTTACTCTACCAGGCGATTGATGTGGCTGTTACTGACCTGACCCAAGTGGAGGAGGCTGTGGCCGAGAAGATTGGCACGTTGGCCACACTCCCCACCAATGGTTGGCCCGAAGCCTTGACCCAATAAAAGCCCACCTTTCCTAACTCTAGGGGAGCGCTCTTCTCTTCTCTGGGCAGCTGCTTCCTGCCATCTTGTGGCTTAGCTGGGCTCCTGGCAGCCAAGCTTCAACGTGGCCCACTCATGTGACATTCCAAACCAGCTCTGTCCATTAAGAGTGCTGCACCCAGCTCTGAACAGTGGCCAGCTGAGGGTGGAACATGGCAGGTGTTAACCAACCACAACAACACGATGGTTTTCCAGGTTGAAAATAGTAACTCTCCCATCCTGTTGCAGTGACCAAGGGTAGTGAACTTATATCTCTCCGGATGTGGTTGGCATTCCCCCAGAAGTGCCTGCCAGGTGGATTGGGCAGGTTAAGCCAAACTGAAGATGTTGATCTGAGAAACCTCGGTTTCTTTTGGCCACAGGCCCTCTGTTTTTCTTTCTGAGTCAGCATTCCTTAGGGTCCTGTGAGGACTGTGGTTCATCTCACTTAGCTGTTTATAGATTTTTTTGAGACTGGAAAGATGAGTTCCTTAAAGAACACAGATTTTGCCCTCTTGTGTCCATTGCTTGAATCTCCTGTGATCGATAGACTTGGGTCAGAGACCAAGTCCTTTCTTTGCTGCCCTCATGTGAAATGCAATAGTAATTTGAGGGGCTCGGCAGCAGGGCCTCAGCATTGAGAAATCAGGTGTGAGGACAAGAAAGGCAAAGGCATCCTTTGGGAGGACTGTTCCCTTTGACAGTGGAGTCTTAGCTTTCTAGCCAGTGCTGTCATCTCCGAAAGGAATGTTGAGGTTTGGAGAAGCTTAGCTTAAAGCAACATCACCTTATTTGTTTAGTGGTCATCATATTTTGCTGCTCAGATACAACATGAATGCAACATATGGTTCGGCAGATGAAGGCAAAGGGCGAGAGGCTTGTTGGAGCATTGACTTTTGGGAAGCACCATCAGTTGACCTTGTCAGGGCTGGTTCATTAGCACTAAGCCAAAGACAGAGGAGTGGTTGGCCTTGAGACTGACGATGCATCATTGTTCACATGTCTGAAGGACATTTTTTTTGCTGGAGAAATCTGAACAATACGCAAGAGCAATAGCGGGGTGCAAAGCTTGTGCTGCTGGACTATAACCTTGACCTGCCAAAGGAAAGAGAATTCTTAACCATTTTTTCCTCATGGTATTTTAAGTCTCTGGATTTCTTGGGCACGTGTTAAGAATTTGAAATACCTCAAGAATCCTATTTAAGTTCATAAGCCTCAATAATGCTTCTGTTCCCTTTCTAATTTACAGCTTTGGATATCTTCCTCCAGAGCTTCAGGTTTGTGCTGATGATATTCTCAGCCTCCAGCCCATGTTCTGAGCATCCACTGTGGGCTTGACGATTCTAGGCATTGGACAAAGAAAAATAAAATGCCATCTTTGGTTTTGTTTGGGTTTGCTGACTAATGGGTTGAAGCAAACGAGTAAACAAACAGATATATCCGTGTGATAATTGATTTTATATTTAAGCTTTCCTCTTAACTAAACCTCCCATCAGCTTTTGAGCATGCTCAGGTCTCTTCGTTCTAGAAAAAAATAAAGAGAAACCCTCAGCCTCCTACCCATTCACTGTCCCCTTCTTTCCTCTGTATTCACAGCTATATTTCTGACATTTGTCTCCACCCAGTCAGCCTTAACCTCAGTCCATAGGTCTTCCCAGATCCTTAATGGCCTTGTGCTGCTACATCTCATAGACGTTTTTTTAGCTCTTGACTTTTCTGGAACAGTTGACACTGTTGACCACCCCTACCTTGAAATCCTCTCTCTCCACGTTCAGCCTTTGGCCGTCTCCTTTGGCGTCTCCTTTGCGGGATCCTTCACCTCTAGCAACCCACTCAATGCTGGCTTGTCCACTTGTCCAAGGCATGGCCTGGATGTCCCTTCCCAACACTCTCTCTTGGGAATCTCATCACACCCACACCTTCCATTGCTCAGACCTGCTGCTGAGCTCCCTCCACCACTTGCCTTCTTGACATCTCCAGTGGGTGTCTTCAGTACACCTCAGTCTCAAGATGGCTCAAACTGATCTCATGATCTTCCTCCCAGCCGTGGTTCTCTTCTGATTCTCCTTATCTCTCCTTTGATCTGTTTGCATAAGCCAAAAACCTAGGAATCATCCTTTTCCCACCTTCTCCTCAACGCCTACATCCCATATGCTACCAGGTTGTCCACTGACCTCTTATTTCTTTGAAATTCAACTCCTTGACCACCATCCTGGTCTATCTGTTCTCCACACCACAAGGCGATTGTTGCAAAACCAAAACATGCTGATGTTCATCACCTCATAGAGGCTGCACGTATGTGGGGATGGCCAGAACCTGGGGTGCCTTGGAAAGCAGGGACAGCTGAAGAGACTCACGGGGTAGCCTGGGATGTTGCACCACAAAGTAGAGACGTAGAAGCTATGCTGTAGGTGATGAGAAGCCATGGAAGGGCTTTATGCAAGAGCATCATCACGTAGTTTATATTTTAGAGAAACGCTGTGGAGCCCAGGTGGAAACTGACTTGGGGGGGGGAGACAGATCATGGAATGGGAAGGCAGCCAGGAGGATGCTGCGGCATCCAGGTGAGGCTTGTGGCTTACCTCAAGTGATAGGAGTCTATTGTCAGGCCATTTAGGGCCTAAGGGATAAATTCAAACTCCTTAGTCTAACACTCAGGCCTCCTTCCTCCATAATCTCCTTCCTTCCCTCCCTTTTACCGTCTACTTGTCCATTCATTCATATATATGTACATGCAATAGGCCTGTATCTATTTCCACACCCTCACTTCCCATCTTAGTAGACCTCTCCTTTTTTTCTTTTTTTTTTTAATCTTTATTTATTTTTGAGAGAGACAGAACATGAGCAGAGGAGGAGCAGAGAGAGAGAGAGAGAGGGAGAGAGGGAGACACAGAACCCAAAATAGGCTCCAGGCTCTGAGCTATCAGCACAGAGCCCAACGGAGGGCTCAAACTCAGGAACAGCGAGATCATGACCTGAGCTAAAGTCTTGATGCTCAACCGACTGAGCCACCCAGGCTCCCCAAAACCTCTCCTCTTCATTGTTTTTTAAATTTTTTTCGTAACGTTGTATTTATTTTTGAGACAGGGAGAGACAGAGCGTGAACAGGGGAGGGTCAGAGAGAGGGAGACACAGAATCTGAAATAGGCTCCAGGCTCTGAGCTGTCAGCACAGAGCCCGACGCGGGGCTCGAACTCACAGAGCGCGAGATCATGACCTGAGCCGAAGTCGGCCGCTCAACTGACTGAGC
>NW_024412403.1:71011896-71012785 GCF_014898765.1 Herpailurus yagouaroundi | reverse complement strand
ACCTGAGCCGAAGTCGGCCGCTCAACTGACTGAGCCACCCAGGCTCCCCAAAACCTCTCCTCTTCAAATACTTCCCTTCCCAGCTGCCCACCCTATTCATCATCACGTGTGAGCTTGTGCTGCTTTATTGCATCCCAAATGCCTTCTCTCCTCTACTATTCTGAAACCCACAGCTGAGCCTGAAGCCCACGTCGGGCTCTCCACATTTCTCTGTGCCCTGACCTTAAGCAGCGTTATGATGGTTGTGGAGGAACTGGAGAGCCCACCTGATCTACCACCCTTGCTTTACAGAAGAGGCCAAGAGTGCTTGAAGGATCAGTGGTTAAAAGAGCGAGTCTTGTGGATGGCCGTGTTGCACATTTTTAACTGTACCACATCCTGGGCTCTTTGAACATTTATCCCATATGTTATTTTTTAAAATTTTTAAAAAATGTTTTTGAGAGACAGAGAGAGACAGCATGAGCTGGGAAGGGGCAGAGAGAGAGGGAGACACAGAATCCAAAGCTCAGGCTCCAGGCTCTGAGCTGTCAGCACAGAGCCCAACACGGGGCTCAAACGCACGATCTATGAGATCATGACCTGAGCCAAAGTAGGACACTTAAACTACTGAGCCATCCAGGCTCCCCATATCCCATATGCTATTTTAATTGTTATCACGTAATCATGACTGGATGATACTGCAGAAGCAGTGTGTGCAGTGGTTAGGAATATAGGCTCCAGAGTCAAACAAATGTGGTTTAGATCCTTGCCCTGACACCTGCTTGTTGTGCAGCTTTGGATAAATTACTTGGCCTTGTTTGGCCTCTCTGTGCCTCATTTGCCAGCTCTGGGAAAATTAGGGTGGTGCTTGTACCGTGGTACAGGGTTATCGGCGCGGGGGGGGGGGGGG
>NW_024412403.1:70713155-71011796 GCF_014898765.1 Herpailurus yagouaroundi | reverse complement strand
CCACTAATGAAATAATCCATGTAAAGGGCTTCGAACAATGCCTAGTCTGTTGTAAGTATTCCATGAAGTTTCTCTAGGTGAAGAGATTTTAAAAGTGGCTTGATGTCCCAGTGAAATTAAAAATCTCTTGGAGGCAGTACACCACACATTCTCTATTGCACATTACAAAGAATTTTCCCAATCCTGTACAGGGGACAAGGCAGTATCCCTCTTTCATTGACGAGAAAACCGGACCACTGCCCCGAGATAGCAGGTAGGTAGCTGAGATTGCACAGCAGCACCGCTGAAAAAGGATGTCCCCAAACTGAGCTTTTCTGAGGCATTTCAAGTAGAGTGACAAGGATAGGACAGAGGGAGCTGAGGTCCAGGCTTGGTGTGGGGCGAGGCAGCGCTATGCTTCTTTGTTGGGGAGCCGCCCTTGCAGAGCGAGTTCTCCAGTCAGTGACGGTCCTTGGCAGGAGAATGCTGTGTTTACAGCCTCAGAAAGCCTGTGGAGCAAAGGTACACTTGTCAAGAACGACATCTCTCTTGCCCCTGGAGGTTTATTTAGTTGTTGCTAAAGTGCCTGGAGCCAGGCTAAGATCCCAAATCTCCTTTCTGTACTTTTTCTAGAACCAAGTCAGTGTACAGAAGGGAAAGATAAGATACGGGAGGGGCACATTCCCATGGGACCAGGCTCAGAGACACCCTGAGGATAGCAGGCAGCACAGGCGGAGCAGGGCCTGTGAGGACACGAGGGCCTGTTATGTAACGCTAACCTGCTTGTCAGCAGCCAACCAGGAAGAGTACTTCCTATGAGGGATTTCCCCTTCCTGCCCAGGAGCCCCACACAGAGAGGCCATGCCCTTTGGAAGCCTGCATATGTGTTTGGCCACAGAGAGGCGGGCCCGTGTCTGGTTTTGTTCTCCTCGATTTGTGTTTGTGCCAGGACGTGTGCCAAGGGCCCTCTGCTGTGTGTCCACAGGCTCCAAACGGGGACTCCAGACACCCCCCCTGATGTTAAAGGAGGCAGAACAGTGGCCTCTGACCCCGGTTGCCCTGGTGCCCTGGCTTGGCAGCCCTCGGGGCCGCGAGTCTCACAGACAGGGGTGACTGGAGGCACGTAACGTTCTGAGTTGGCCTCCTGCTCTTTTTAAGCCAATTGTTGGAGAATTCAAGACCCGACTTTGGTGACACAGTAGCCACCCGAATGAGCAGGGATTTTCAGAACACGCCCCTTCTTTTTCTTTCCTCTTCACCACTTCCTATTTACAGGGCTGCCTCTTCTGAGAGGAGGGGAGACTGGGGAGCAGACGCAGAGCCCTGAGAGAAGGGGTGCAGGGTCTGTGAGGAGAGGAAACTAGGAAGGTGAGAGGAAGGGAACTGCTTGTGTGAGGGACTGACTGTGGGGAGAGGGAGGGAGGGAGGCAGGACCGTGAGAAAGAGGAGGGAAGCGCCCTTCCTGTCTCAGGAACTGGGCTTAGTCCTCCCTCCCCTCCTGGGCCTTCTGGGAGCTAGGACCGGACTTGGGACTCCTGGAGGGGCCTGAAGCCGCTGCTGAAGGAAGCCACAGTGTGTTCCGGAGCTGGATGGAAACTATTTGGGGACCAGCTGTGGAGAGTTGGCTTGTGCCCTAAGGGTCTGACGTCTGCCTGGTTGTGACCCCTTGCTCCTGTGCTGGGTGAGAATGGGGAGAAGAGAATCACTTCTCGGTTCTGCCCATCTCAGGTCTGCCCCACTGCCCTCAGGCATCTCCTCCGAGGTCACCCCATGGCCATCTGGGTCCTCTGCAGGCCCTGAGTCCAAGTCCAGCTTGGGGGTGAGGGGGAGCGGTGGCTTCCCTCCTAGACCGCTTATGTGCTGCCTGACATGCCTCAGGGAGCGTCCCCACAGGGCCTCGGGCGCCTTTGTGGTATCAGCCTTCCCACCGAGGCTCTGGAGGCCTCAGAACAGCTGCACGGTTTGCTCACTTCAGGCTGGACATGGATACATAACCTCATGGGAGATTTTAACCCCGGCGGCTTTTGACCCAACCTCGCAGAAAGTACTTCTCTTCCGATCCTCCAAGATCTACTCTGAGCTTCCTCAATAGTGAGGGAGCACTTACTATATGCCGAACACTGAGTGAGTGCTTTATTCAGGTTAAGTGATTAACTCCTACAGCAAACCAATGACGGGGGCATTTATATCAGCCCATTTAAAAAACAATGTTTTAAAAAAACATTTATTCATTTTTGAGAGACAGAGAGACATAGAGAGGGAAAGACAGAATCCAAAGCAGGCTCCAGGCTCCGAGCTGTCAGCACAGAGCCTGATGCGGGGCTTGAACTCACAGACTGCGAGATCATGACTCGAGCCAAAGTCGGATTAACCGACTGAGCCGCCCAGGTGTCCCGTATCAGCCCCATTTAAAAATGAAGAAACTGGGGCTCCTGGGTGGTTCAGTCGGTTGAGCGTCCGACTTCGGCTCAGGTCATGATCTCACAGCTCGTGAGTTGGAGCCCCGCGTCAGGCTCTGTGCTGACAGCTCGGAGCCTGGAGCCTGCTTCGGAGGCTGTGACCCCCTCTCTCTCTGCCCCTAACCCACTCGCATTGTGTGTCTGTCTCTCTCAAAAGTAAATAAACATTGGGGCGCCTGGGTGGCTCAGTTGGTTGAGCATCCAACTTCGGCTAAGGTCATGATCTCACAGTGTGTGAGTTCAAGCCCCGCATCAGGCTGTGTACTGACAGCTCAGAGCCTGGAGCCTGCTTCGGATTCTGTGTCTCATTCTCTCTCTGCCCCTCCCCTACTTGTGCTCTGTCTCTCTCTCTCTCTCTCAGAAATAAATAAATGTAAAAAAAAAAAAAGTAAATAAACATTAAAAAAAAAAAAATGAAGAAACCAAGATACAGATGGGTTAGACGTTAGTAACTGCTGGTAAGTGGCAGATTGAGGAGGCCAGCTCAGGCACTGTGATTCTGGAAGCCACGTATTCACCACGCACCACTGCCTCATTTTCCCAGTGTTTCCTTGTGTCCCCACCCCGTTCTCCACCACTCATGTTCCGTGGTAAACAGGCTGCTCTTCATCCTGGGCCTGTGCAAAAATCCCCCCCTCCCTTCTCTTTTCTGGTGGTCCCTGAGGGAAGTTGGAGGAGCCTGGGAGTCTGGCCCCTCCTGGTCGGCACTCTCCCAGCTCCTCAGGACCCCCTTGGATGTTTGCTTTCCACCTACTCCCACACCCTCCCCTCCTTTGAGCTGTGCACCTTGACTTTTCTCCCCTCCCTCCCCCCTTACTGACATCCTGGCCATCCCTGCATTCCTCAAAGACCTTGGGACCCACCTCATGCTCCCCCCTCCCCCTCAGGCCCCACCATCCCTGCATCTCCCTGAGACAGTTGTCCAACGCATCGGTCTCCAAGCGCCTTGTTGCTCAGCTCCAGTGGCGGTTCATAGCAATTCTAGCCCATTTCCTGGGCGCCCCCATGCACCAGATGCTGAGTGAGGGCTTTACCTGCAATAGCACCGTATTTCTTGACAACGTTTCTACAAGGAGGGCATTGTCCTCATTGACAGATGAGGAAACAGATCGTCAGACAGGTTTAGGGACTTGCCCATGGTGACATAGTGAATGGTGGAGGACATACGTGAACTTGGCTCCGTGCAGCCTCTCAGCCTCTCTCAACATGGCTGGAGCTGGAAACTTGCACATCGCTCTCTGGCCACAGTCCTCACCCCTCAGCGTGTCCCCTCTCTTTCTCTCTGCCTCTTTCTCTGCTGTAATCTCTTCTCTTTAGAGCGTGCCATTCCCTCCATCTCTCCGTTTCCTCCCAAACCATTTCTCTTCTGAATCTTTGTCTGCAGTCCGAAGAAGGCACAAATCTACCCCATCTTCAGAATATCCTGTCTGCCTTCCTCCCCATCTCTTCCCACACTTCCAGACCACTTGTGGGAGCTGCCTGCTTGCAGCCACCTCACTGCCCCCTGGATTCTGCCCTCACCCCTACCGATTGTGGCAAATCCACAGTAGCCACCTGGGATTTGCACTTCCTGATCTCTTTTTGTGCTTGCTCGGGCTTCCGATCATGTCTCTTTGGGCTTCCAAACCACTGGTTCTCCCCTGCTTGTCCCTGGCATCTCCTTCCCAGCCTACTTTAAGGGCTCCCCTCCCCCTAAATCGCCGATATTCTATTTTATAAAGGGAGGCATGGGGCCACGTCTTGGCCCACGGCCCACACAAGCACTGTTTTGCTGATGGAAAGCTGTTGAATTCTGTAGAGCTGAAATTCTGTATAAATAGACACATTTACAACTTCCTGTCCATTTAGCTATCAATCATTCTAACAAAGGTAGTACTATTAATAACTTGCACATGTAGCAAGTCACAGCTTACAAAGTGCTTTCGCATGCCTTTCAGTATCCCTACCTATGTGCAATGAAAATATTTTTATGTCTGCACGGTATTAAACAGGCATCATTAAATTCGACTTACTCTGCCGAGGTGTTGGGGGTAGCATTATAAAGGAGCTGTGTTTTGCCGAAGAGTCCTTGCTTAAGGCCCCCTGGGTGTTGTTAACCGGAATAATGTCCCCAGTTCCCCATTTAGTTTTACTGGTGATTGGTAGATTATTGATCCTTGGGACAGGGCCAAATGACCCTTGTTATTTTAATAACGTGTTCCTGCTAGGGCATTGGGAGAGACTAAGGGCTGACCACAAGATGTGGGGAACCTCCATGCATACAGGTTGAGGCCCAACTACAGGATCTGAGACATTTGGATCAGGGTAAAGTGTAACCATACTGACCCAGTTTTTGAAAGCCTGTATGGGTCATGCTTTCTAAAGGAGGCTTGAAAGCTTTAAACCAAGATGGCAAATGGTTGTATCTTCTGTGCCAGTCCCCCTAGTTGGTAGAACCTGCTTGGAGTACTGTGTTGAGGGGGATCCTGAGACCAAGCCAAGGCTCCCGTGATCAGATGGCGTGATGTGCCATAGACGGGGAGGAGGACATGAGAGCACAGGCCACATCTTTGCCGTAGCTGCTTCAAGCTGTCTTTGAGAGTGGAAGAACCACCGGACAAACTGGGGCCAGCAAGGGAGCCAGGGAGCCAGTGAGGGCAAGCCTTTGACAGGTCACTGCCATTTCACCAGGCCCGGAGGCTTCCCTGCTTTGACTTGCTGGGACTTGACTTTGGAGTTGTCAAATTTCTGAGGCCAAAAGCCACACGGATAAGGATTTCCCGATGTCCCACAGCCCCTCAGCACCCAGCTGCTTGCTCACCCCACTTAAGTGGGCAGGGGCTGTCCGTGCTCTGTCTACTTTATCTTACACATTGTTTCTTGTCATGTCCTCACTGCTCAGGTGTCGTGGGAGGCTTTCTGGAATGGCTCATGTCTCTGGTGGGGAGTCCTGTCCCTCTCCTGCCCTTGACCCCTAACTTTCTCTGCCTGAGCCCTAGATCTGGGACACACTCAACTCCTTTGACCTCTGGCTGGGTTTGGGGGCTCTTGGGCCTGTGTGGTGTCAGATGTATCCAACATAGCCAGGCTCGTTGCTGATCTGGCGTCATGGTGGAGAGCACAGAGCAGCAGGTACCTTCGCCGGCATTCTCAGCAAGCAGGTTCTGTCACTTCGATGCCCGGTCACCATGGGGAGCAAGTTCTTCCTTCAGCACACACACACTTCACCTGAAACCCAAGTCTTCAACCAAATGATATCCTGCCTCTTCTCCAGAATGTTGGCACGTTGGAATACGGTGCCAGGTTGTTATTGGCTAATGTTATGTTGCTGCCACACACAATTAGAGCAGGGAGAAAAACAGCACCCGCTGTCTCCAGCAAAGCAGTCCCTCTGACCCAGGTACCGTCGTGCTGCTTGTAAATACGGCACTGACCGTGCTTTATGGGAAGTGTGGCATACAAGCTGTGGGGGAGT
Source organism: Herpailurus yagouaroundi (assembly GCF_014898765.1). NCBI lineage: Eukaryota > Metazoa > Chordata > Mammalia > Carnivora > Felidae > Herpailurus > Herpailurus yagouaroundi. The sequence continues at coordinate 71,005,904 of NW_024412403.1, read as the reverse complement.
GCCAGAGCTATGTTAGAAACCTTCCCCAGAAGTGCACTCATATCTGCAGCTCACTTGGAAATGCGTTTTGGAAACTGCACTGACCGGTGGAGGGGGTGGGGTGGATGTGCGATAGAGCAGCAGGTAACACGCTAACGGTGGAGTGTGGGTGGCAAGCATATGGATGTTCACTGTACAATCCTTTCAACTTGGCTGCAGGTTTGGAAACTTTCATAATAAAATGTTGGGGGGGCGGGGGGAAATTACCCTCGACAGTGACCCATTTTTAATTTGAAACAGGCTCTTGACCAGTGTGGCCCCTGAGGCTGGAGAGTGAAGGGGCTGTGCAGATTGGATCCATTTCATTCGGGAAGGCTTCCTGTGGGGGGTGGCTTCCTGCCTGCCAAGCCTTGAAACCTGCACTGTTCACAGACCGGGCTAGAGGAGGGGTCTGCAGCCACCCTCCCGTGGGAGCCGTGCACTCTGCTGCCAGTGCCCTCCAGCCCCCTGCCCCCACCTTGTGTACCCCTTGAGTAGGTGTGCTGCCCTCTCCTGTGCCTCACCTTCACATGCCAGCTCCTAGGCAGTTAGACTGCACCCAGCCTCCTGCTGGCTTTCCTCACCTTTCCCAGAGGGTTGCCATATGCTTCGGCACTGCCCGGGCAATGGGAGGGGGCTCTCGCCCGGCGCAGTATCTGCTGAGGCTCTGAGCCGCGGTGTAAAAGCAGAGAGGCTGTCTGGCCCCGGGAAGGTTGGGAGACTTGGTCGCTCCAGATGGCCTTCCTCCTGCCTGCAGATTCTAGGCACCGAGGAGCCGACAGAGCACGAGGCGGGGGGGGGGGGGGGGGGGGGGGGGGGCAGGAAGTAAGTGGCCAGTGAAGAAGCTCTCTGGACTTAGGTCCTGAACTAAATTGTGGGTCACATTCATTGGCGGTCTCACAGAAGGTGCTGGGATCTAGCTACTGGGATAACTGGCTCAGGTGTGGGAGTAAAATGCAAAGCCTCCACCTGTCTGATGCCCATCCCCCACTGCTGCGGTCTCCTGCTAGTATGTAACTGGCTGCACAATGATACAGATTCTTGGTTCTTTTTTGTAAATTTACTTTTAATGTTTGTTTATTTTTGAGAGAGAGAGAGAGAGAGAGACAGAGTGTGAGCAGGGGAGGGGCAGAGAGAGAGAGAGAGAGAGAGAGAGAGATACAGAATCTGAAGCAGGCTCCAGGCTCTGAGCTGTCAGCACAGAGCCCAACACGGGGCTCAAACCCACGAACTATGAGATCATGATCTGAGCCAAAGTAGGACACTTAACCTACTGAGCCACCCAGGCGCCCCAATTCTTGGTTCTTTTAGTCTTAGCCTTAGCAAAATGTCATCAGGAAGGAAAGCATGCTGTCATAATAGTTAGTGTAAGGGAAATTTTGTAAAGTTAAGTGCCGTAGCACTGCTTTCTGCCTCTGTTAGTGCAGAGGATCGAGAATCCGTTGTCAGGCTCTTGGCGCTCTTGGAAGATGGCGCTCTCCATGCTTTTTTTTCCCTGAGCGACACATTCGCTCACGCTGACACTTGTCCTCTGAGCCCAGTGAGCCTCTGCCCTTGACGCCTGCAAGGGGCATGCCCAGCCCCTCGCCCTCCTACAAAGGAGAGCAGGGCAACCTTCCACTGGTTGTCCACCTGGTTAGGGCCTATTCTGCTGTCTTTCCTCCAGAGAGGCAGTAGGTGCTGGGGTTCAGACTCCCTGGTGTGAGTCCTGACTCCACCACAGGCAGGTGATCTTCAACAAGCAGCTTCATCTCTGTGTCTCATCTGCGGCAACTGTGACGTGAGGGAGGGAACAGTCCCTGCCACATGGCCCCGTTGTAGAAACTGCTCAAGTTTATGCTGCAAAGCCTGATGTGTATATAGTGAGTGCTGTTCAATTAGCCACTGCTGACCTGACCTTGGCACCTGTGCCCGAATCATCCCACTCGGGGCTACGGCTCTGAGGCCGGAGCCAGAATTCAGCATCACTGCACGCCGTGGCTGTAATAAATTACCACAAAGTTAGTGGCCTTTAACAACATGGATTTATTCTCTTGAATTCTGGAGGTCTGGGCTAAAGTCACCGGGCTGACTGGGCCATACTCCCTCCGAGGCTCTTGGGAGGATCCGTGTCCTTGCCGTCTCCAGCTTCTAGAGCTGCATTCCTCACACTCTTTGGCTCTGTGGCCTCTTCCTCCATCTTCAAAGGCAGGAGCTAGCATCTTGCTTCTGTTGTCCCATCACCACTGTGGTCCAGTCTCCCTCTGTCTTCGTCCCCTAGGGACCCTTGTGATGGCATTGGGGCCCACCTGGAGAACCCAGGAGAACCTCCCATTTCAAAATCCTTCACCTAGTCATATCTGCAGGAGGTTAACATTTACTCTGGGGATTTGGAAGCGGACATATTTGGTGGCCATTCTTCACATGACAACCGAGACAGGAAGAAACTCTCTGGGGTCATGGTCCTGTGGTGTTACTTGGTCAAATTCTGGACCAACTTAGAGCACCGCCCCAGACCTAGCTGGGCCACACAAGCTGCCCGGCCCCCTGCTATGCAAGCATGTGGGCTCTAGGCCCTCTCTGTCTGCCCAAACAGAGTTGGAGGGCACAGTCAGTATCTTGTTGTATTGGCTCCCCATTGTCTTGGTGCAAGGCAGACGCTGGGTGGTTGGTTATGTGTTCATGCCGGCAGGCGCTGATGTGCTGTGTGTGTCCCTTTAGGCCACGGCGAGTGTCACTGTGGAGAATGCAAGTGCCACGCAGGTTACATTGGGGACAACTGTAACTGCTCAACAGACATCAGCACGTGCTTGGCCAAGGATGGCCAGATCTGCAGCGACCGTGGGCACTGTGTCTGTGGGCAGTGCCAGTGCACAGAGCCAGGAGCTTTTGGGGAGACGTGTGAGAAATGCCCGACTTGCCCAGATGCCTGCAGCACCAAGAGGTAATGGCACCCTCACTCCCGCTTCTCACCCCAGACCAGGCCCATCTTTCAGCCCGTCAGCCCTTGGAGCCGGCCCACCTCTTAGTCCCCATCTCCCGCATTTTCCACTGCCCAGCCTTTTCTGGGGAGCAAAACTCATACGAGCATTAACTAGACTTTAACTGTATATTAAAATAGTGTCTTTGAAACACTGGTTCCTTGGGGATTTTGTAAGAAAATAAAAACAGAACAACAACAAAAAAGACTGTTATTCTATTCCCCAACTTAGAAGTTACCAGATCACTGAATTAAATTCAACTGGTTTGGGTACCAAAATAGTGGCTTCTCAGAGCCTTTTGAGTGCTATTGAGTATTTCACAGGGGGATGTAGTATGCTTCTGTTTTTCAAACAAGTTGGATCCCCTCCCCGACATTAACATTTCCCAAATAATGTTTCACAGGACACCATATGGCAAATGTTGCTTGGAACAAAACATAATCAGAACGTGGATCGGATAGGAGGGCATTCGACCTAGATAAGGCATGCCAGAAACAAACCACAATGGCTTTTGAATTTTCTGCTCCATTTATACAGATAATAGAACGCTGGCCCTGCACTGCAGCTGAATGCAGAGATTGTCTGGACAGTGGGCACCGCGCCTCCACTGACTCAGCCACGGGGTCACGTTCTCCACGCTGACCTCCCCGCAGCTCTGCCCTTCCCCCTCTGCCAGAGTGCGAATGGGCGGGAATTAAAGGGATCCAGGAGCTATGCCATCAGGAAGGCATGAGTGACCGTTTCTCTTGAATTTTGCTAAAGGAACAGCTGTGTCATCGTCATCCACGCTAGGGGGCCCGGCGTGAGGGAAACAGGCACAGATAATCAGAAACAAATAATAGTACAGACGTCGTTCCTCTTGGGCTGGGGAACGCAACTGTGCAATTTTCTTTTGGCAGATTTCCCCTCCACATGTCTGGCTTGGGCTGATAAAGAAAGGAGTTCATGCTCTCCGAGCCTGCCTTGGCTGCTGGTCGGTCCTTGCTCAGAAATGTTCTGGGTGGCACAACCCCTACTTGGCTGTTTGCCTCAAATAATCCAGGCGTGGGTAATTGAAAGCTGGCTGTAGATGGAGAGACAAGATAGACAGGACCAGATTTTATTTTGTGTAATTGGAGAAGAGCCGGGAAAGGGAGGGAGAGGAAAAGCAGACCCACTTTAGACCTGCTAAGAGTGGAGAAATAACAGAAATCCAAATAGCAACGTCCCAGGGGAGGAGGGTAGGCTCCTGGATCTGGAGCCCAAGTAGCTGGGGCTGTGTGAGCGTGGAATCACAGCCATCACCCACGTTTTATGACGGAGCGGGACACGCTCCCCCAGCTCCTCTCGCGGAACTGTTTCGGGCTGTCCTTGGGACACACGAGGTTAGTGGAGGGAGGGGGGCAAGCTAGGACAACACACATGGAATCAATAAAAGTAGATCAAGCCCGCTTCTTCCATTCCCCTCGAGCAGCAAGGCAATGCAGTTTTGGCGTAGGTCAGTTAAAAGGCCCGACAACCTTAGCTTTAGGTCAAAAGGGCACAACAACCATAGCTTTAAATGTTTAAAGCATTCATTTCCGAGAAGAAACAGTATCTGATAATTTGTTATCCATTAAGCAATACTAAAGACACAAGGAGAGCAAAGAGATGCCATAAGGAAGCCTCACTATTCCTTTTTCATCTTTGGGCCACACTGATGCTCTCTGTTTCTTTCAAAGCCTAGTTGCAACTTCTTTTTTTTTTTTTTTTTTTTAAACAAATTCCCTTTGAAAGTGACTTATGTGATGTTTTTCTACTTGTTGGTTTGCCAAGAACCACCAGGTTTTGAATGCCTTGTCTTCCCCACCCTCCCCACTTGGGGTTTCAGAACAGCCAGTCTCCACTTTCTAGAACTAACCAAACATACCCTTCACCTTGGGTGAGTTCACACTCAGGCTCAGCTGATTTCAATTAACAGGCTCTCTGAGTAAAGTCTCTCTCAGCAACTTGTTTGTTTAAAAGGCCAGACTTATTTTAACACATGACTACAATATATCACAAGTTTCAACCCAGTATGTGGAGCACACAAGTTAGACTGATAAATCCACATGGATAATTAGGGAACGTTTCCTGGAAGTGGCCCTGTGGTTTAATGTGGTTTAATAACAACGGTTGCAGTTGGAAGGCTGGCGAATCCTCGCTGAGAGGAGGGTCAGCTTGGTGGTCACTTGCTGTGTGCTAATCCCAGAGGCCGGAGAAAGGGCCAGAGCTAAACCGCCCCTTCCTGGCCTGCAGCCAAGTCTCAGTTGTCTGCCTCTGGGACTCTGGCCTCAGGGGAAATGCAAACATTACCAACTTGTTTGTAACTCCAGAATGTTTCTATGGAGTGTTCCAGGAGAGTGGGATGTTATGGCCAAATCTGGGGTAGCTGCATTCCTTTTTTTTTTTTTCCTTGTTTATTTTGAGAGAGAGCGAGAGAGCGCAAGCCGGGGAGGGGCAGAGAGAGAGAGAGAGTCCCAAGTAGGCTCCAAGCTGTCAGTGCATGAGCCTGATGTGGGGCTGGATCTCATGAATCATGAGATCATGACCTGAGCCAAAATCAAAAGTCCAACGCTCAACTAACTGAGCCACCTAGGCACCCCTGAATTCCTTAGAAAGTCCTGCCTGCTTTCCTCCCCAACGTTCAGAAAGGGAAGTGAGGACTTGGGAGGGGCTTACCGAGAGGCAGGGCACTGGGTGCTGGAGCAGCGGCCACAGCGTCTCATGGCCCTGCTATCTCCCCTGGCCTCAAAGGGGGGGCGCCTGAAGTGCTCTCCAGCTCCCTTCCAGTTCTGCTGCTCCCCTGAAGTTTCTCCCCTGGAAATCTAGTAACTGGCCTCAATCTCAAGGAATTAAAAAAACAGATCAGGGACGCCTGGGTGGCGCAGTCGGTTAAGCGTCCGACTTCAGCCAGGTCACGATCTCGCGGTCCGTGAGTTCGAGCCCCGCGTCAGGCTCTGGGCTGATGGCTCAGAGCCTGGAGCCTGTTTCCGATTCTGTGTCTCCCTCTCTCTCTGCCCCTTCCCTGTTCATGCTCTGTCTCTCTCTGTCCCAAAAATAAATAAACGTTGAAAAAAAAAATTAAAAAAAAAAAAACAAAAAAACAAACAAACAAAAAAAACAGATGATGGTAATTCAGGCCGTGCATCGTGGTTGTACATCCCTCTACATTTTTGCCAGAGAGCTTTCCGGACATATAACCTCACTGGTCCCCATGGGCCTATGGGTGAGCAGAGTGGCCATCCCCCGGGTCACTGTGGCTCTGTGGTATCAGCACCTATGTCCCACAGATTCGGCCCTAACCCAGTCTCAAGGAAGCCCCTGCTTCTGGGGCAGCCACCCCCATCGCCACCGGGCACCATCACCCCACTAAGTCCCTGAGAATTCACTGTCAGCTGGTTGTCTTGCCCAGCCCGCTCCTCCCTGGGGTTCTGTTTGTGCTCCCCCATCCCACAGTCCCCCAGAGGGGTCAGGCCCCTCTCCCACCACCGCAGGCGTCACAGACCTTCTGTGAAAGCTTTGCTTCTCTGGCCCCACAGCCTCGGGATTCTGTTCTCACTGATGTAAAGTGAAGGTAGATGGGGACTGTCTGGAACTGGGTTTGACTATGGGAAGTAGAGTACTGATCCTTAATTGAGCATTTTACGTAAGCATTTTTACACAATATCTGACTTAAACTGTGCACCTGAGGTGGGAGGAGAAGGGGCTCAAAACGAGACTTTTTGGCTCCTAACCCAATTTCTCCAGAAGGCCCCTGTTGAAATGTGGCTTTCCTGGAAGGAGACTGCCACCCTGTAGCCTCTACCAGAGTCTAGTGTAGACCAACTCATAGAGGGTAGAACCCTCCAGGCAGGCTCCATCTGGGAGGGAGAAGGGCTCCAGGACAATGGTTCACAACCCTCACTGTATGAATCTGAATCCAGAAGCCCGGGCTCTGCCCCAGAGGTGTGGATCCCATTGGTGTGGTCAGGCCCTAGAGATGGTATTTTCTAGAAAGCCTCCTGTAGAGTCTAATATGTGGGAGGGTTAAGGGCCCTGGCAGTGATCCCCTAGTAGGAATCCTGGGAAATGGGGCAATTTGGCAGCATTAAGAACTGGCCAGGGGGGTGTGAGGACCCCTCTATGAGGCCAGGAACCCCATTTTTTTAATCACTCCAAAGTTTCCTGCTTGGAGCAGACTCTTCACAGGCATGTGATACAGCTGAGTGAAGATGGGTTTGGCTCCTGGTATCAGAAATTGAACGGTTTCTGGGGCACCAGTCAGTTAAGTGGATGACTCTTGATCTCAGCTCAGGTCTTGATCTCAGAATCATGAGTTCAAGACCCAGCGTGGAACCTACTTTTTTTTTTTTTTTTTTAATTTTTTTTTCAACGTTTATTTATTTTTGGGACAGAGAGAGACAGAGCATGAACGGGGGAGGGGCAGAGAGAGAGGGAGACACAGAATCGGAAACAGGTTCCAGGCTCCGAGCCATCACCCCAGAGCCTGACGCGGGGCTCGAACCCACAGACCGCGAGATCGTGACCTGGCTGAAGTCGGATGCTTAACCGACTGCGCCACCCAGGCGCCCCATGGAACCTACTTTTAAAAAACAATGGGAAAGTCTCTAACCTGCAACTTGATGTGTAGACCAGGCATGCCTCTAAACTCACATGTTTCTCCAAGAACCCTTGGGCAACCAGAGGCCAGCAGAAACACTGACTGAGGCCAAAAATCTGAAGATAGGGTGAAGTAGAACCTTCAAGGGCCCAGGCCCAGCAGAAGAGTGGGCAGTGCACCCCTGGGAGCTCAGTTACCTGTGGGGAACCACCGCACAGCATCTAACACCCTCATTTATTGCCTCTTTTCCAAAGAGACTGTGTTGAGTGCTTGCTACTTCACGTGGGGGACCCGGCCGACAACCAGACCTGCCAAAACCTGTGCAAGGATGAGGTGATCACGTGGGTGGACACCATCGGTGAGTGTGTCCAAGTGGCCCTGGGTAACTGTTCCCTTTTGTATTGTGGTAGACACCTCGAGGCTTCCTCCTCTGTGGAGACCATCGATTCTCAGGGCCACCTGGTAGGGAGCAGGGTGGTTCTAGTCTGGAGTTGAGAAGCATGACGTCAGTGTCCTGGATACTACTGTTGGGTCCCTGGGCTCTCTGGGGTGTAAGACTTCTTGTTCATAACTTTCTGCACCATCACTGGAGCCCATCTTAGTCACATCTCCCAGGTTCTCAGAGAAGTTGGTATATTAGTTAGGACAAGTCATGTTAGCTGCTAAAACAAATCCCAGGTCTCAGTGACTTAACTAAATATAAGTCACTCACTGCGAGTCCATTGAAGACCTTTTTGGTTGATAAGGCCTTGGTTGATAAGGTCATTCAGGAAACCAGGCTCCCTCTACCTGAAGGTTCTATTCTCCTCGAGGTCCCTGGAATCCTCTCCACTCAGTCAGCAAATGGGGAAGACAGTGAGGGATCACGTGAGATGCTGTTATCGGCCAGGCCTGGAAATGGTGCTCACGACTCCAACTCAGTTGTTTGGACACATTTAGATGTAAGGGTCGCTGGGAAATGTAGTCAAGTCGTGTGCCCAGGGGGCAGGGAAACCCTGTTTGATGAATGGCTGCCTAGTCTTTACCACATTGGCCTCAGCCTGGTGTGGCTCTCATAATGCTGCAAGGTATCAGAAGGGGCAGGGGTCTCGTGTGGCCTAGATTGCACAGTGATCCCAGCACTGGGATTGAGTGCTGTCCCAACTGTCCCCCCGGCAACAGGCATCTGTTTCTGCTGCTGTCGCTCACTCCTTGTTCTGTTATCTTTCGTGGCAGATCACCTTTTAGGGTTCTTCTCATTCTGACCTCTCCAGTTTGACTCCATCCATCCAACCCTTTGCTTTACCTCTGAACAAATGGCTAGAAGTCCATTCTGAGTGGGAACCCACAGGGTGGCTCAGACAGAGGTGCACAGACCTTTGCGTTTCACCCTTTCTGGGCTGCCTCCATCCCTTTACTAGTACAGCCATTTCTGTCCAGGCTGAGGAGTTTCTAAATGCAAATCACTTATCTTAGCCCCGTATGCACGTGACCGGCTTTGGAAGTGGTCTGGAGCACTATAATTACACCGAATCAAAGTGCCCCTATGTCAGAACCCTCATACAGTGTGGTGGTAGTGTAGATTTGTGCATCTACTTTGGAAAATGGTCTGGCAGTTCCCCGCAAATTAAACGGAGTTACCGCACAATTCAGTAACATCACTCCCGGGTATATACACAAGAGAACTGAAAACACGTTAACACAAAAACTTGTGCACAAATGTTCATAGCAGCGTTATTCATGAGAGTGAAAAATGAGAACCGACCCAAATGTACATGAACTGATGAATGGAAAAATAAAATGTGGTACATCCATACAGTGGAAAAAGGAATGGCGTCCTGATGCACACTGCAAGAGAGATGACTCTTGTAAGTACTATGCCATGTGTGAGAAGCCAGACAGAAAAGGATATATATCGTAGGATTCCATGTATGTGAAATGTCCAAAATACGCAAAAGCACAGAGACAGAAAATAGATTGGTGGTTGTCAGGGCTGGGGAGAGAAGAGAACTGGGGCTGAGCGCTAACAAAGATGGTGTCTGTTTGGGGTGACGGACATGTTCTGGAATTGGATGGAATAGTTACACAACATTGTAAATATACTAAAGCCACTGAATTATACATTTAAAATGGTGAGGCGGGGCGGGAGGGGAACAAGACTGTGTACCATGAAAGGGATTCTGCCTCTGAGGCTCCCTTGCTGGCAGCCTTGCCCTCTACCTTGACCTCAGCTGCTGCAGGCTCCCAGCCCCTGCCTTCTCTCTTGGTCCTGACTCACCCCCTCTGTAGACGTCCCTGGTTCTGACCGACCGCTGTGGCCACATGAGGCTCCCGAGTATGTTGAGTCTTGCATTCAGCCTGCACTTGTTCGTTGAGCATCTCCTGCGTGCCGGGGCTTGTGTTAGACCAGGGGAGCCGGTCGGGAGCCTACCGAGTCTTGTTTCGTGGCCATTTTCCTGCCACCGTGTCTGCTTGGTGCTTCAGGACTGGCTCACAGCAAGTTCTGCCCGCAGACCTGGGGCAGTGCTCGCCACTCCCCCGCCCCAACCGCCTGGGCGCACACAGTCGGAAGGAGATGCTGCCTTCCTGTGGCCCCCTGACTGAGGCCCTTGCTCTGAGCTGTTATGCACAGCTGCCTCTCCGTGTAATCCTCAGTGAGAAGCTTTCTGTTCAGATTCACTGTTTATCCTCCTTCCTTCCTTCTCTCCGCTTTCTTCATACACATACACTCACCCAGGCCAGGCTTATGGTTGGGGCCTAGGAGAAAAAGTCCCGGATTTCCCATCTGATAACCACACTAATTTGTCTGGTTCCAGGTTAAAACTCCTTTGAGCAGGGGCGCCTGGGTGGCTCAGTTGGCTGAGCCTCTGACTTCGGCTCAGGTCATGATCTCACAGTTCATGAGTTTGATGCAGAGCCCGCTTCGGATTCTCTGTCCCCCTCTCTCTCTGCCTCTCCCCTGCTCACACTCGCTCTGAAAACAAAACAAAACAGAACAAAAACAACCAAAAAAACCCTCCTTTGAGCAACAGGGTCACAAAGGCAAGATCTAAAAGCATTTCACGCCACAACATCAATCCACAATTCAGGACCAATTGGCCATTGCGGAACAATGTCCCCTTTGCTTTCCTCTTCCCTGCCCCTTTTTCCTCCTAGAGATCAGTCTAACCCTTCCCCAGAAAAGCCTTGGAGTGCAGGTGACATCTGGACAGGGGGTTATGAGTCCATCATGTTGGGTTAACGGCATGTGGGGACAGGTGGGCACTGCTCCCTAGAAGAGTGGAGCGGGTGGTCTGGGCTCGGCCCTGGCCTCGGGCGCTGGCCCGTGGCATCTGTGGGTGAGGCGCCACGGCGGGTGCCCAACTCTTGTCCAGACGTCCTCGTCATCCTTGGGTCCTTTTGGTTTTACACCCTACCAAAGAGCTGCTGATGCTTGGCCACTACAGCTGGCTCTCAGCCAAGTGGACTCAACTGTGAACTCTCAGGCCCCAAAGGGCATCGGAATGGCTCCTTCTTTTCTGTGTCCCTTTAATGTCCAGGGCACTTCCACTTACCAACCTCACCTCCAAGCATAATGCCTTCTTCCGTTTCACATCCCTCCCAGCAAACACTCTGGGGGGGCTCTTGCATTCCCCAGGGATTCCTCACCATTCAGGGGATTCGTGTTCCCAGAGCAATTCAGATTCCATGCTGGGCCCACGTTCTTCACGTGAGAAACCCGAACTCATTTGTGAAGGCCCAGCCTCCGCTTCATGCCTCCCTGCACCCCCTTTCCTAACTGAGGTGCTTGACTCCCCACCCTGTCCATCAGCACACTGGGTTGCTCCGAGAGGACACTTGTACCTGGTTTTCTTCCAGTGAAAGATGACCAAGAGGCTGCGCTTTGTTTCTACAAAACCGCCAAGGACTGTGTCATGATGTTCGCCTACACAGAGCTCCCCAGCGGGAGGGCCAACCTGACAGTCCTCAGGGAGCCAGGTGGGTGAGGGCCGGCTCTGCTCCCCCTGGGAGCTCAGCTTCTGATACCTTTCCCTGCTCTAGGCTTGTCGCCCTTCCGTCCTCACTGGCTTTCCAAACTCCAGAGAGACAAGGGTCACAATTCCTTATAAAGACTGGGATCTAAGGCCACCCATACCCAGTTCCTGGAGTTTGGAAGAAAGATGATGTACACCTGGGGACCCACTGCCGGGCAGAGCTCTGGAGGTCACGGCGTGGAGGCACGGGAGTTATAGTGTCTCATCTTGGAGGAGACGGAGCACAGGGGTAGAAGTGGCCATAGCACACATTTCACCTGCCCAGCTGATGCTGATGGCCGTGAGCAACTACAGGCTCTGCAGGGGGTGTGCGGCGGGGGGGGGGGGGGGGGGTGGACGGTCAAGGCTGGGCGGGCCATCTGGGTACACACACACACACACACACACACACAGCCCTGGAGGGGCACCTGCACTTGCCACCGTGAAGTCCAAGAAGGGCAGACGGGGCTCTGGGTTAAACTGCCACGCTCAGCTCCTGGGCCACTGAGGAGGCCAAGCCTTAGTGCAGACATTGATAATTCTGCCTCATGCTTTGGACCCTGGGACTAATGGCCTTTTGCTTTGGAGTAATTAGGGTTTCTAGTATGACCCCTTTTATGCTTCCCTGGAGGGGGACAGGGGCGAGGAGAAAAGGTTTTGCTCCCTTCAATTTACAGCCTTGCAAACTGTTTTTCCAAATTGAGCCAGACCACATAATACGCCTTCTCTGGGCCAGCGGCAGAGGAAGTGCTGTGGTACCAGCCCAAGATGCATGCCTGTAAGAATGAGGCTTTGTTTCCAAGCGCTGTCTTTGTGGTTCTTTGAAAATAAGCACATTCGCTCCAAAGGGCCACACTCTGGGGTTACAAACGTTGGCTGGCCTCCAGCCCAGCCCTTGTGGATACGGCTTCATGAAACCTCCTGCCTGCCCAGTCTGCCTCTGAAACCATTTACATGGAGGCTGAGACACATCCAGTCTGGAGAGCGGAGAATGGGCCAGGCCGGCACACGTACACTCATGTAAGGGGAGGTGCTGCTGAGCACACAGTGCACCATGGCGTCTGGGAGAAAGGGGTGCGGCCACCAAGGGTCTCTTCTACATGTGGCCTTGGAACAGTCACCATCCCTCTTTGACTCTTCCCCTTTGTGTGCATTGGAGAAAACTTCCAGCACCCCCAGGTCTCCCAAAAACAGCATGGGGATCTAAGAGAGAAGAGAGGGAAGGTGTTTGGTAGAAGGTGGAAGGAAGAGAGGTGCACCTGTCGTTCCAGATAGGCCTGACATTGTGGGGGAGGGGGTAGGGATGCTATCCTAGTGGCTTTGCTCATGGTTTCTCCTGGTCCCCTCCAGAGTGTGGAACTGCCCCCAACGCCACGACCATCCTCCTGGCCGTGGTTGGCAGTATCCTCCTGATTGGGATTGCGCTCCTGGCCATCTGGAAGCTGCTCGTCACCATCCATGACCGGAGAGAGTTTGCCAAGTTCCAGAGTGAGAGGTCCAGGGCCCGCTATGAAATGGTAAGCCAGTGGGGAGCCGGAAGTAAGAAAAAAAGTCAAGCTTAGAGATCTGGTTGAGGTCAGACAAGCTTTAAGGCCCACTAACATCTTTGGCATTGAAATCAAAGAGAGGTGGTGTGCACCCCATTCTAGAAGGTGAGAATTCACGGTCCAGAAGCACAGGGGGCTCTGTGTAGAGCCTCACACCAGACCTAGCTCAGGACTCTTCCAGGGAAGAGGCGCTTGGTGCAGCCTCAGAGAAAGAGTCTGGACAGTCCTAGAGCGACTGCAGACTCAGTAAATGAACTCAAGTTGTTAGAGTCTATGATAGCATCCATTTGTGCGAGTCTTGTCTCCCCAAGCAAATTGCATGTTCCTGAAGGACTGAGCAGCACAGGGAGCAGCACCCCTGAATCCCCACTTAGTTTCGTTAAAGTTGGAAGGAACTTCACAGACCATCTGGCCAAGCCCGTCTGAGAGAGAAAGAGGGAATCTTAGAGACAGGGAGGGTCCCTCCCAGGGCATGACAGGTGGAGGCAGGGATGGTCCTGCAGGATGGGCCTGCCACTGCCGGCGTGCTCCGCCTCCCGGGGGGACTGACTGAGGAAGGGCCTCTGACCCCGAGAGTGTGTGTTCAAATGAATGGACACACACGTGTCCTCTTGCCTTCTGTGTTCTGCAGGCTTCCAACCCTCTGTACAGAAAGCCCATCTCCACACACACTGTGGATTTCACCTTTAACAAGTTCAACAAACCCTACAATGGCACAGTGGACTGACAGCTCCTCCGAGGAGGGCCAGAGGGGGCTGACGATAAGTCGGAGACTGATACGCCCTGGACAGCTGCTCGACTGGATCACAGCTCCCTAGAGGGACAAGCAAAGACACCTTCCTGTGAGCCTGGGCCAGGAGCCCATTGCCTGCACGGGAAGGCAGCCAGAGTTCCACCTGGCTTCTGGGCCATAGCCACACCAGGCCGCCACCCCTCCAAGCCCAGGAAAGGCCTGGGACTTTGACACTCTCAGCTTTCCACACCACATCCAGCTTGCTGACTCGGGTGAGCTGCTGGGGGTCTAGATTGTCTCTCCCTTCCAGGAAGGCTGAGCCTCCAGCCTGGCCAGAGGAGAAGGATCTTGGGAGTATCAGAGTGTGCAAAACCAACACGCGCTCTGGCTTTTGTCGTGTTGATCATTTTTATACAAAATAAAAAGATCATGCATTTATGGTATAGCTCTGATTACTGCGAATTATCTGCCTGATGTCTGTCCTTGCACAGGGGTGTTGGTGATGGGATTATTGAGATGCCTGCTGAAGGCACATAGTTGCAGATGTCAGTTTTCCAATTCTGTCTGTGTTTGTTTAGTACTTTTGTAATGAAAGGGGAAAAGATTGGGATTGAAAGTAAAGATTAAACAAGACTTTGTGTTTGCCTGACACTCTCTGTCACGCGCGTATTCCTATCCTGACGTGGTTTTAAGTGGTGCCCCGGTGGGGGGTTGAAAAGGCTGTGTACTTCCTCCGGGGACCCAACAAGAGCCAATTCCCTATTCCAGACCAGGGCTCTTCAAACAGGGCCTCATGGGATGCCCGAGGGAGACCTAAGCCTATGCCTTTGGACCCTCCCAATTTTGGTTAAAAGGAAGACTTCCAAGCTAGAAATTGTGAAAACCACACTGGCCTGCCTCCCCTGTTTCAAGGTGCTGAGGCTGGAAATGGATTGTGCACGTAAAGAAAGGTCAAGATGTGATTTCCACAAATAGTCACTCTCTACACCTTATTAAGAACAGGAAGCATCTGGGTGGCTCAGTAGGTTGGGCGTCCGACTTCGGCTCAGGTCATGATCTCGCGGTGCGTGGGTTCAAGCCCTGCGTCGGGATCTGTGCTGACAGCTCAGAGCCTGGAGCCTGCTTGGATTTTGTGTCTCCCTCTCTCTCTGCCCCTCTCCTGCTCACGCTCTCTCTCAAAAATGAATAAATGTTAAAAGAAAAAAAAAGAACAGTGCCTTCCCTGCTCAATTCCTATGTCCCAACCAGGCCTAAAGCACAAAACCCATTTCAGCTTTTTTTTTTCCCTGTAGACCCCTGAAGTTCCCTTAGGTTCCCATATCTAAGATAGAAGGGACCTGACAAATTATCTGATCCTATCCCCTATTTATGTAAGAGGAAGCTGTGAGAGAGGGGCAGTTGCTTGCCCAGACACGTGTCAGGAGGTCAGCTGATGACAGCCAGAGTGTTGGCCTCCTAAGACCTGCTCTTTCTTGTAGGATGTCTTTCACTGACCAGTTTTTTTGCTCTTGGCATCACTTCAGGGCTATTAGGCTTTCATTCCAAATTCATCTGTTCTCAGCCTTGGACCAAATTCCCCTTCCTTCATTTTTAAAAAATGTTTATTATTTGTTTTTGAGAGAGAGAGTGCACACGCGTGCGAGCTAGGGAGGGGCAGAGAGAGGGGGGGGACAGAGGATCGGAAGGGGGGTCTGCTCTGACAGCAGCCAGCCGGATGTGGGGCTCGAACTCATCAACTGTGAGATCATGACCTGAGCTGAAGTTGGACACTCAATCGACTGAGTCACCAGGGCGCCCTGTACCGTTCTTTCATTTTGGCAAACACTAAGACAAGTGTCTGTCAGTAAATAGGGCCTATCACCTGGGGAAAATATGGACGGATTTTGAGTTTCCTTTGTTCTGTGTAGTTAGGATGAAACAGAGGCCTCGTGACTTGGTGAAGCTGCCTTAAAACCTTTTTGTAGTAAGTCCAAGTGTAAATAAATATATAAAATAGATGCATAAAATGGTGACTTTGAGATTCTAAATTGAGAAAAATATGATTTTGGAAGAAATCGGGTTTCTCTTCTGTTCAGTTGTGGTTTCCTGGCGACAATCATCAACTTGTTGAAAGTCTTATTTTCTATCAGGCAGTTCTGTAAGGGCACTCAGTTCCTGAGCCACACACTCTAAAGGATTACTTGCTCCTGGCGTCCACCTGACAGAGAAGTTAGGTCTATTTCATCTGTGACACCCACCGCTAGTGTGGGAGCCAGCTGCTCACAGCACCCTGCTGCCCCCTGCTGGAAGCTCCTGGGACTAGCTATTTGGAGACCTGACTACTGACATTCTGACCCACTCCATGATTCTTTTTTTTTTTTTTTGTAATGTTTATTTATTTTTGAGAGAGAGCATGAGCAGGGGAGGGGCAGAGAGAGAGCAAGACACAGAATCAGAAGCAGGCTCCAGGTTCTGAGCTTGCAGCACAGAGCCTGACGTGGGGCTTGAACCCACAAGCTGTGAGAACATGACCTGAGCCGAAGTTGGAGGCTCTACTGACTGGGCCACCCAGGCGCCCCCCCCCCCCCAATTTGTGATTCTTATTCCTTTCCTTAGGCGGTGTGTCCATGCTGGTACCCTGCCCCGCCCCCACACATAGGCGTCACCACCAGCACTCCTCAATTAATACAAATAATGGAGCAGGAGCTGGGGGTGGGCACATGGTCGCTGCCCTTTTGCCATGCTGGGAAAGCACACAGATGGGAGTTCTCATGATTGCAGAGGGGCCTGCAAAGAGCACCTGGCAGTCTCTGGAAAAGCTTCTCCTGGTATCTGGTTGGAAAGATGGTTAGGGATGCACTTGTTGGAAAGGAGGGGTGGGGGCTATTTGCCTTTGTAATTAATCTATACTGACTTAATATAGGTTTTCAAATGGTGCTTATCTTTATTGACTGATTTTAAACAACTTTTCTAATCGCAAAAGTAATGCATGGAAAAGATGGAAAAATATAAAGATATCATAGAGAATCTTTTATAATTATACCAAGCAGGGGTAACTACTCCAGCTTTTTGTGTATGACTTCAGTCTTTTTCTGTGTGTGTGAAATTTTCACCAAATTAGGATTCAACTATTGCCCTCTTTAATGTTTATTTATTTTGGGGAGAGAGAGAGGATCTGAAGAAGTTCTGTGCTGACAGCAGAGAGCCTGATGCTGGTCTCAAACCCATGAACTATGAGATCATGCCCTGAGCTGCAGCTGGACACTTAACCGACTGAGCCACCCAGGTGCCCCAGCTATTGCCCTCTTTAAAAGAACCAGGGATCCTCATTCCACTTGTTTGACTAGTTCTTAAAGTAACTAACAGCCACCTCTTTGGGGGAAGAGAGATTTTTTTTTTTTAATTTGTTTAATTAGGACCAAAGCTTGAGGTTCATTATCATTAAACTGTTGGGCTGGGTTACAGGTAACAACAAACAGATGGGGAAATGGGAAGGGGGAAGGGGTCTTTTATCTCTGCTCCAGTATCACCTTTTAACTGGCTGGCTCCTCCCTCTCTTGAGAGGGCTTCCAGTGTGTTGGCTCCTGCCTGCTTCGGAGAAGGGCCATCCTGGGGCACTAGGCCGCTGGTGGGTGCTTTGTGACTGGCAGAGAGGGGCAGTGGTGAAGAGGAGGAAGCTGGCAGTGCTCAGATGAAACTCAGGAGGAGGTAAGTGTTGGACCTGTGTCTGAGGCACCAAGGAATGCTGGGTGGTGCGTGTTGGGCCAGCACTGAAAATGCAGACCGGGAGCAAGGGCCGAGCAGTTTCTCTGCTTAGGCTTGTCTCGTAGCTGCACTCTGACAGCTGTGGCTTTTAGCATGGCTGGGAATGAGACCTTCTGGTCCCTCTCATTCGGGGCAGTGGGCTGAGGCCTTCGGTTTCTCCCACCTGGCTTCTGTCCTCCCCCCGCTCAGGGCTCCCGACGTCTTAGGACCTGGCTCCATTCAGGCCTTAGCCCCTCCAGGGAGGATGGGAAGTGGAGGGGGAGGAGAGATGGGGAGACATGGTGGTGTTGGCAGGGAGAGCTGTGTCTGTAGAGCCCCCCTTCTCAGCTCCCAAGGCCCCTCCTGGTGAGGTCGCGTTTGTGCGAGGAACTCTTGGATGGTCACCGCGCATCAGCCTGTCTGACAGCAGCCTCTGAGATGGTTGGGTGATGTGTCCCAGTGAGAAGGTCTTCATATCCAATTTATTTCTCTTAAGAGTTCCATGCCAGGAAGTTCTGATGCTTCATTTTGTCATTTGATGGGACCTGGTCTGTCCGGATATCTTGATTGTCGGGAAGCTGGAAACTAAATGCAACAAAATATAACCTGCCTCTGGTTCTTCTTGAGATCCTTGACCTCTTCCCTGAACTGTCTTCTCTGCTGCCCCCTCCTCACACCTTTCCTCCCTCCACACACACTTTTGGATCCTTCTGACCATGTCCTTCTGTGTCATTTCTTCATCTGAAGACCCTCACACCTTGGTGCATAAAGGCAAGATCTAACCTGTAAGTAACCATAAGCCCTAACTTTCTAGGATAGGAGGATACTTTACTTTTTTGTTCTGGTGACTACTACTGACCCCTTGTCAGAATAATGCATATAAAATATATAAATAGGTAACATATAAAAAAGTCTGGACCTACTTCTCAGGGCAACAGGTTACCATTTACCATCTTCGTTTGACTCCAGAAACACCCTGGAAGGCTCACCAATTAAAACTTCGTTGGTCTTAACCTGCTTCAAATAGCAAACCCCTGAGACTAACAGCAGCCTCTCCTCATTTGACACTCACAATAGGCCCACATGGTGTTCAGGGAAGGCATTTCCTCATTTTACAAAAGAGGAAATTGAGGTCAGTCACCCCTGGGACGAGTGTTAGACCCCAGCTCAGGGACCCCTTCTCTGGTTTGATGATTTTCCATCCATACTGCACCTTCTGGAAAATGTGTGACTGGCTTCTTATCCTAGAGCTCACATATAAGTGAAATCATATGGTATTTGTCTTTTTTTACTTATTTCACTTAGCACGATACCCTCTAGATCCATCCATGTCACAAATGGCAAGATCTCATTCTTTTTAATGGCTGAGTAATATCCCACTGTATATATGTGTGTGTGTGTGTGCGCGCGCACGCGCGCGTGCGCACACACACCATATCTTCTTTATCCATTCATCTATCAATGGATTCTTGGGCTGCTTCCATAACATGGCTATTGTAAATAATGCTGCAGCAAACATAGAGATGCATATATATTTTTAAATTAATGTTGTCATTTTCTTTAGATAGATTTCCAGAAGTGGAATTACTGGATTATATGATATTTCCTTTGTTTCTTTTTTCTTTTTCTTTCTTTTTTTTTTTTTTTTTTTTTTTGAGGAATCACCATTCAGTTTTCCATAGTGGCTGCACTAGTTTGCATTCCCACCAACAGTGCACAAGGTTTCACTTTTCTCCCCATTCTCACCAACACTTGTTATTTCTCATCTTTTTGATACTAGCCACTCTTACAGGTATGAGGTGACACCTCATTGTGGTTTTTATTTGCATTTCCCTGATGTTTAGTGATGTTGAGCATCTTTTCATGTGTCTGTTAGCCATCTCTGTGTCTTCTTTGGAAAAATGTCTATTCAGGGCTTCTGTCCATTTTTTAATCAAGTGTTTTTTTCTTGGTATTTAGTCACATGAGTTCTTAATATATTTTGTATATTAACCCCTTATCAGATATATCATTTGCAAATACTTTCTCTTATTCAGTAGGTTGCCTTTTCATTTTGTTGGTGGTTTCCTTTGCCATGCAAAATCTTTTTATTTTATTTATCTTATTTATTTGGAGTATATTGGGTATTATAGTCCCAATAGTTCATATTTGCATTTTTTTCCCTTGCCAGAGGAGACATCCATAAATAGGTTGCTAAAGGCAGTGTCCAAGAGATTACTGCCTATGTTTTCTTTTAGAAGTTGTATGGTTTCAGGTGCCACGTTTGGGTTTTTAACCCTTTTTGAGTTCATTTTTGGGTATGGTGGAAGAATGTGGTCCAGTTTCATTCGTTTGCATGGAGCTGTTTTCCCAACACCACCTATTGAAAAGACTCTTTTCCCCATCATATACTCTTGCCTTCTTTGTTGTAGATTGATAATATAGGTGTGGGTTTATTTCTGGGCTCTCTATCCTCACATATCCATTGATCTATGTGTCTGCATTTGTGGCAGAACCCTACCATTTTGATTACTACAGTGCTGTAGTATGTCTTGAAATCTGAGATTGTGATACCTCCAACTTTGTCCTTTTTCAAGATTGCTTTGGCTATTCAGGGTCTTTAGTTTCACACAAATTTTAGGATTTTGATAAAATTTGGTATTTTGATAGAGATTGCTTTGGGTCGTTGTTTGAGATTTCTCTTGTTTCTTGAGGTAGGCCTATAACACTTTAAACTTCCCCCTTAGAACTTCTTTTGCGGTGTCCCAAAGATTTTGGACTACTGTATTTTGTTTCCATGTATTTTTAAATTTCCCTTTTGATTTCTTCCTTGACACATTCATTGTTTAGTAGCATGTTGTTTAGCCTCCTTGTGTGTTTTTCCAGATTTTCTTCTTGTAATGGATTTCTAGTTTCATACTGTTGTGGTCAGAGAAGATGCTTGATATGACCTAAACCTTCTTAAATTTGTTGAGACTTGCTTTGGGTTTAACATGTGATCTATTATCCTAGAGAATGTTCCATGTGCACTTGAATGTGTATTCTGTTCTTGGATGGAATGTTTTGTATATGTGTTAGGTCCATCTGGTCTAATGTATTCAAAGCCATTGCTGCCTTGTTGATTTTCTAGCTGGATGATCTATCCATTGATGTAAGTAAGGTGTTAAACTCCCCTACTATTATTGTACTGGTGTCAGTTTCTCCCTTTATGTCCACTAATGTTTGCTTCAGGTATTAGGTGCTCCTAAGTTGTATGCATAGATATTTACAATTATTATATCCTCCTCTTGTTGGGTTAATCCTTTATCATTATGTAGTGTCCTTCTTTGTCTCTTGTTACAGTCCGTTTTAGATGAGATCAGGCACGTTCAAGGTGGTATGGCTGTAGACTGTTACAGTCTGTTTTAAAATCTATTTTGTCTGATAGAAGTATCGCTACCCTGTGCCACCCCCCACCTTCCATTTGCATATGTTTTTTCCATCCCTTCACTTTCAGTCTGCATGTGTCTTTAGGTCTGCAATAAGTCTCTTGTAGGCAGCAAATAGATTATTATTATTTTTTTATCCATTCAGTCATCCTTTGTCTTGATTGGAACATTTAGTTCACTTACATTTAAAGTAATTACTGGTAGGTTTATACTAACTGCTGTTTTGTTAATTTGCCTTCTGATTGTTTTTGTAACTTCTCTGTTTCTTTATTTCTTGGTCTCTTCCCTGTGGTTTGATGGTTTGTGTTGATGTTTTGCTTGCATTCCCTTCTTTTTACTTTTGTGTGTCTATTACAGATTTTTGATTTGTGGTTACCGTTGGGTTCATCTACAACATCTTATAGTAGTCTTTATTCAGCTGATGGTCATTTAAGTTCTAACACATTCTAAAATCACCAAATTTCTACTCCCCCCCCACCTCCATGTTCTATGTATGTCATCTTTAACATTTTATCTTGTGCATCTCTTGACTAATTTTTGTGGGTATAATTGATTTTTATCACTTTGATGTTTTAACCTCCATACTGGGTTTATAAGTGATTAATCTACCTTTACTATAGGTTTGCTTTTACCTGTGAATTTCTTTCATAATTTTCCTCTATTTACAGCCTCTTCCTTCCACTTAAAGTATCTCCTTTAATGTTTCTTTTAAGGCTAGTTTAGCGGTGATGAGCTCTTTTAGCTTTTGTTTGTTTGGGAAACTCTTTATCTTTCCTTCTAATATGAATGATAAACTTGCTGGGTAGAGTATTGGTTATTGAGTTTTTGTTTTTTTTCTTTTCAGTATTTTGAATATATCATGCCACTCCCTTCTGGCCTGCAAAATTTCTGCTTTAAAGTCAGCTGATACCCTTATGGGGTTTCTCTTATATGTAACTCTTTTCTCTTGCTGCTCTTGAAAATCTCTTTATCCCTATTTTTTTGCCATATAAATTATTATGTGTCTTGGAGTGGACCTCCTTGGGTTAATTTTGCTGGGAGCTCTCTGTGATTCCTTGATCTGGATGTTTGTTCCCGTCCCCAGATTATTAGAGAAGTTTTCAGCTATTATTTCTTAAAATAAATTTTCTGTGTCCTTATCTCTCTCTTCTCCTGGGATCCCTATAATTCAAATGTTATTATACTTGATGGTGTTGCTGAGTTCCCTTACCCTATTCTAATTTTTTTTTTATTATGTTTAGTTTTGCTGTTCAGACTGGTTGTTTTCCTTATACTGTTTCCCAGATCGCTGATCCATTTTTCTGTATCCTCTAATCTGCTCTTGATTCCCTCTAGTTTATTTTTTTAATTTAATTTATTGAATTCTTCAGCTCTGACTTGTTTTTTAAATCTTCTATTTCTTTGTTGAAGTTATGAGCTCATATACTCTTTTCTCAAGTCCATTGAGTATCTTTATGACCATTGCTTTGAGTTATCGGGCATGTTGTTTACCTCCATTTTACTTAGCTCTTTTACTATGATTCTTGTCTTGTTCTTTCATTTGAGACATATTCCTGTATCTCCTCATTTTATCTAATTCTGTGTTTGTTTCTATGTATTCAGTAAGTCAGCTACAGCTCCTGGTCTTAAAAGTAGTATCTTTTTTGTAGAAGTCCTGTGTCATCTTGTAGTGCAATCCCCGCTGGTCACCAGAACCAGGTGCTCCTGGGGTATCCCCTGTGTGGGCTGCATGTGCCCTACTGTGTGTGGCTGAGCCATGGTGGCCTTCAGCCTAGCCAGCTGCAATGACCTGCTCTGTCTGCTGTGGGTGCACTGCACAGGGTTTGATCTCCATGCTGTTGAGAAGCCTGTTTAAAGCCACCACTTTGGGCTCATTAGCAGGTAGGGCTAACAGTCAGACTTGTCTGCAATTAGCTTTTCTGTCACACGTGGGGCATGTCTTGCTCCCTTCCTGTTTAACTGAAAGGCTCTCGTTGGTGGGCAGAGCTAGCCATCAGACTCACTGTCTGCAGTTAGCATGTCTGCCACAGTCAGGCAGCCATTTCTTTTAGAGAGATTACTGAAAGCACCCAGAGGGGAGGACTGGGAGGCTGATTCTTGGTGGAATAAAATTTTTGTCTTCCTGGTAACCAGGGGTAGGTCTTGGAGAGCTGCAACACGTCGTTAAGCTACCGTTGCATAACAAACCACCTCAGAATTCCATGGCATACAATAATAAGCATTTATTATTATGCTTATAAATCAGCTAGGTCTCCTGTGGAAGGTTGGTGTGGGCTCCACTCTACTTTTTTCTTACTCAATATCTACACTAGCAAGTGAGATGCACTGAGCCTGTGCCTTTTAAAGGGCCCGTCAGGTGGAAGCTGGTGGCGCAGAGGTAGAGTGGGTGTATCTAGCTAATTGAACTGGGATCTGCTAGTAGCTGAAGTGGTGACTTGGAATCTTAGGAAATCTCAGAATCTTAGGGAACTGAAATTGGAAGCCCCTTAAAGATCATCTAATCCAATCACCCCATTTCACAGATGAAGAAATTGAGGACCAATGAGAAATGATTTGCACAAGGCTGCAGAAGAGCTAATTACAAGCAGAGTTTAGGATGAGAATCCCTGTCTCTTGACTAACAATTTGGTATTTTTGTTATACTCTTTACCCCCTTTCTATAGAGGTAGATACATTCAGCTTTTTTACCCCTTTATGTCTATATGTAGATTTGCAGCTATATGTATATTCTTTCATCATTTAATCAACCAAGTATTTCTTGCATACAGGAAGTGCACCAGACTGTCACTGTCCTGGTCATCATGGAACTTAGTTTCTAGACTTTGAAAAGTACTTCCATACCATCATAAGAGACATCAGCCAGATTTTCCTTCCTATCAGCCTCAAGAGACATGTTCTTCCAGGAAGATACTGAATCTTCTCAGGATTGAATAGAAAGTACCAAACTAAAGTGGCGATTGTATTGTATTCTATTGCAATTCTATTCTAATATCTAGATGTAGATATTGATTCTGAGTCCTAAAGTACCCGTGAACAAGAAGCCTAAGAAACACTTACAACTGGCTGCTACCACCTGACAGGGGATCATATGGCTGGGCTCAGATTATTGGTTATGGCCGTCTTCTCCTCTTGGGGCCCGCATGTGTCACTATCTGTCTCCAGGCTTCCAGTGTTAAAGGTGACAGTCTGCTACTGGTCTGATTTTTTTTTTTTTTTTTTTTTTTAGTAATCTTTATCCTAGAAATTCAATAATTTTCATAGGATATGCCTAAGTCTATGCCTTTGTACATAACTCCTGCCTAGAACTTAGTGGGCTCTTTTAATCTGCAAATTCAAGTATTTTTTCAAACTAGAGAGGTCAGTTATTTCTTTTTTTTTTTTTTAACGTTTATTTATTTTTGAGACAGAGAGCATGAACGGGGGAGGGGCAGAGAGAGAGGGAGACACAGAATCAGAAGCAGGCTCCAGGCTCCGAGCCATCAGCCCAGAGCCCTACACGGGGCTCGAACTCACGGACCACGAGATCGTGACCTGAGTCGAATTCAGACGCTTAACCGACTGAGCCACCCAGGTGCCCCCAAGAGAGGTCAGTTATTTCTAAAATGATTGCCTCTCCTCCCAGAATGCCTTTTATTGCTGCATCTGTCTTCTAAAGCTGTCATCTACTCCCTTACTACTTCCATTTTTTTGTCTCCTTGTTCTGAATTTTAATGGTTTCTTCCACTTGCTCTTCCAGCCCATGAATGTAGTTCTCAACATTATCATACCATCTTTAAAATTTTCCATCTCACTTTCAAATTCAAAACTAAAATTATTTAAGTTCTCCCAAAACTCAGGTCTCGTTTTTGGTACTTTGGTCTCTGAAGTGTGGTGTTTCCTGGGGCAGCTCACTCTTACCAGAAGCCTTGTGTTTGTGAACATTCAGAAAGTTTGCTGGGCCCCATCCCAAGTACAGAGAATATTGTAATGAATCCAAGATTGAATCCCTGCTCTCTTGGAGCTACTATGGGTGTTTTTTTGCTTCCCTCCCCAGGTTGCTGGATTTCCTCAGACACTTTGTCTACCCTTGGCTCTGTACACCTTGAGAGGTGGGGCAGATGCTCCTAGAACAGCAAACCTGTGGCTGGTAGGAGGCCTACAGACTTCTAAGGGCCATCATTATAGTAACTAGGATAATCTCTGTCAGAAACCTCAGTTCCTCCCTAACCAAGGAAAATCCAGTTGACCCGCTGGGGTGTACACACACACACACACACACACACACACACACACCTCCACAAGTCCTGAGCCTCCTCACTATTGTTCCTTCTTCTACCTTAATGGAGACAATACCTGGCACCTGCTCTCTTCTTTGGAGATATTGGCAGAGCCTGTAATCATGCTTCTAGGCCTTACCTGAATGAACCCAGCAGCCATTTTCTTCAGAGAGATGGGTGAATGGGAGTTGAGAGGAAGTAACATTGAAGGTGCCTTCTGTCAGTCCCTAGGGGCTACGTTAGGGGACTTTTCCTAGAAGTAGCTACAATCAATGATTAAGGTTGAGTTGGGACTGAGACTCCGGGACTGTGTTAGCCACAAGCTGCAGTGAGTGGATCTCGTTACCATCCTGGGTCTATACTCCTGTAGCTGAACAGTAAGGGAGCCAGACCAGATTTCTTAGGTGCTTCCAGCACTACAAAGCAATTGGCTTATGCATTACTAAATGCCTAGAATACTGGAAGAGGCCAGGGGATAGAGTTCTCCACTCCATTAGTCTTACACGTGTTCTGGGTGCCCTGTGAAGGATGTTCCCTTTTGTTACTAGGACAGGTTATAATGCTGAGTGCTTATGCTCCGTAAATATGCCTTGACTAAGGAAGGGCTGCACGATCTAATGTCTCCAAGATACTTCCAAGCTGAAAAGTACTCTCCTAGTTCCTGAGATAGCCAAGTTATTTACCTGAATCAGTTTGTGTTCCAAAATTTTAGGAGTCCAGGTGGGGTTTTGCTTAGATAAAAGGCCTGCAAAAGCGCTGGGCTTATTCTCAAACATCAGAATCACAGGAAGCACTTGTTAGAAATGCCTTACCCCAAATCTGAGGCAGCATCTCTGGTGGGGCCCAGAATTTGCATTTTAAATGCACGGTCGGGGCCTCTGATTTCATTACCTAGTGGGTCTTGGATGAGCTTCAGTAGAAGAGGCAGTGCTAGTATACTGATGTGGCCAGAGCTTATACCTGTGAAGGCCGGGTGTAGGTGACCCAGCGGGAATGGGACACCCCAAGATGTCTCATTGTATCTGAAAAACATGTCTTACCAGTTCAGTAGTTCTTAGCATGCTTCTCAACACGCTGATGGATTAAGGACGGAGAGCCTTCAGCTGCAATTGCCACACTGACCCTCCTAAACAAGACCTTGAACATACAGGGTGGGGCCACCTGCTTCAAAATGGGCATCTGAGCTCGTACCCTTTACTCCCAAGACTGTTCCTGAAAAGATGAAAAGAAATATGTAGAATGGGGGCAAATCTCTGTCACTACTGGAAAAGAGGGATCGTGCAGAAACTCAGAAGAACTGGTGGGAAAAATAGTGTATTTGGGACCAGAAAGGGGCTGCTCAACTGGTTATGGCACATGCGTGCAGGTGGGGCCTGTGAAGGTGCATGTCCCTGGCCCTACCTCAGTGGAAACCCAGAAATGTTGGTAACAGTGTCAGCTCTGTTGCTGGGCTCCTTTCTATTTCTGGTGAAGGCAGACTTCCCTGTCCAGGGTAGTTGGGATAATTGTACAGGTTCTGAGCAAACCTTCAAATGGAACCTTAGATATCTTGACTATTGTCTTTAAACAAATGAAAGAGCAGCTTGTCCACTTGTAATCCAATAAAGCATGAGGAAGCTCTGCCTGCTTCAGCACAGGTCCATAACTGCTGCCTGTGATCGAAATGAAAGCCAGATATTGGCTTCGGGGTTGCAGCTACCATCACCTTCCCCACTTCCTATTTCCCTATGGATACCTCGACTATCACTTTTAAACAGAAAAGGAGAACAGCAAATATTTAAATATTATTTGGGCATCACATAAGGCACATGAAATACTACAACGGTTTGGGCCTTTTGATGTCTTAAAATTTTTGTGTCACAACAATTAAAAGAAAGTCTGATCTTTCAAATATGAAAGATCCCAACACAAGCAGGACTGTGACTGCCTAACCAACATCAATCTCAATAAAAAAAAGCTTGAAAATAAATTTATTATAGTAACAACGCAGTGATTACTCATCATTCAGTATTTCGTAAAGACTGTTAGAAATCCAGAAGTCACTCCAACACAGAACCCATGAAAGAATCCAATCCATTAAATGCTGCTTATTATTTCACGCCACGCTTCTCAGGAGACCATGTATCTTCAAGGTCTTCACAAACATGTATCCAAGACACTCAAATTCCAAGTCTACTCAAATAAGCTTCCCAAGCAGCTTTTCGGTACAACTCAGCTGCTTCCAGACGATTAGATGACATTATTATGCCCCGGCCTACAATGATGATATCAGATCCTCGTTTGCCAATAACTTCTTGTGGGCTATTATACTGTTGGCCAAGATTATCCCCTGCAAAAACACCAAAGTCACTGTTTGTTAATAACACAATATTAAAAAAAAAAAAAAATCAAGAAACTGATCATGACTTTTCTGAAAAAGTACCTAACCAATTTTTTTTTTTAATATGAAATTTGTCAAGTACCTAGCCAATTTTAAATCAGTATGTGCCATTGCTTTCCATGCCCCTGCTGGACAGCAAGTGAGTAAAAGCAAGTCAGTAAAAGCAAAAAGTCTCTTTGGATAGGCCAGAGACCCCCATGGCAGAGAATGATGCTAGCCAACTCCTCTTCAATGTCTAATTTTAGAGCATTTATAGGTTAACAGTATCAAAAAACCATAAATCTTCTATGTTGCCAAAAAAGGTTCGTTACCAAAATAGCAAACCCAATAAAAACTGACCTTGCAATCAGACATTTATACTATACGTCTTAGAATCACTGTGACACTGTTGAAAAATTCCTCACAAACCTCTAATCTGACCACAGCCAAAGTGAGCCTTTCCGCACCCATTAAGTACCAGATTATGTACAAATCCCAATTCTTAATTTTGACTACTGCCTTTCTTACTCTATCACAATTTGTTTTAATTTGGTTTTTTTTCATGTTTATTTATTTTGAGAGAGAAAAAAGAATGAGTGGGGGAGGGGCATAGAGGGAAAGAGAGAATCTCAAGCAGGCTCCAGACTGTCAGCAGAACTTGATGTGGAGCTTGATCTCATGAATTATGAGATCATGACCTTAGCAGAAATCAGGAGTTGGAGGCTTAAGCAACTGAGCCACCCAGGCGCCCCAATAATTTGTTTCTTAATTAAGTATAATTATACAGAATATCCTAGTATTCAGGTGTACATCATAGTGATTCAATATTTTTATTGATATTCATAGTGATTCAACATTAGGAACTGATCCCCAAAATAAGTCGTTACTATCAGTCACCATAGTTATTACAATATTAACTATATCTATACATTACATCTCCGTGGTTTATTTTATAGCTAGAAGTTTACCTCTTAATCCCCCCTTCACCTATTTCATCCATTCCCCAACTGCTCCCTCAACTAGTAACTAACACTTTGTTTCCTGTATCTATGAGTTTGTTTCTGCTTTGTTTGGTTTGATTTTTCAAGATTCTAATATAAGTGAAGTCATCAGGTACTGGTCTTTGACCTATTTCACTTGGCATAATACCCTCAGTATGTCACAAATGCAAGACTTCACCTTTTTTCCCCACTATAGATATATATCACACCTTTCTCCATTCATCTATTGATGGATACTTAGGTTGCTTCCTTATCTTGGCTATTGTAAATAATGCAGCAATGAATATATGGGTGCATATATCTCTTCAAACTGGGATTTTTTTCCTTCTGATAAATACCCAGAACTAGAATTGCTGGATTGTATGACAGCTTTATTTTTTTTTTCTTGTTTATTTATTTTTGAGACAGAGAGAGACAGAGCATGAACGGGGGAGGGTCAGAGAGAGAGGGAGACACAGAATAGGAAGCAGGCTCCAGGCTCTGAGCCATCAGCCCAGAGCCTGACGCGGGGCTCGAACTCACGGACCGCGAGATCGTGACCTGAGCCAGTCGGATGCTTAACCGACTGAGCCACCCAGGTGCCCCGATGACAGCTTTATTTTTAATTTTTTGAGAAACCAGTACTGTTTTCCACCATGGCTGTACCAATTTACATTCCTACTAACACTAGTGGACTAGGGTTCCCTTTTCTCCACAACCTGGTGAACACTTGTTATTTCTTGTCTTTCTGATATTAACTACTCTGACTGGCATGAGGTATTATCTCATATGGTTTTGATTTGTATTTTCCCTGATGATTAGTGATGCTGATATCTTTTCGTCTACCTGCTGACCACTATCTACCTGTCTCCTTTGGGAAAATGTCTATTCAAGTCGTTTGCCCATTTTTTAATAAAATGTTTAAGTTCTTTATATATTTTGGATATTAACCTTTTATTCTTATCTGATATATGACTACTTGCAAATTCCTTCTCCCATTCAATGGGTACCTTTTATTTGATGGTTTTCTTCGCTGTCCAAAAACTTTTTAGTTGGATGCAATCCCATTTATTTTAGTTTTTGTTGCCCTTGCCTAAGGAGACCTGTCAAAAATATAGTGCTAAAAGAGCTTACTGCCTATGTTTTCTTCTAGGAGTTTTATAACTTCAGGTCTCACATTCAAGTTTAATAAGTTTTGAATTCATTTTTGTATGATTTAAGAAGTGGTCCAGTTTCATTCTTTTCCATGTAGCTGTACAGTTTTCTCAGCACCACTTATTAAAAAGACTATTGGGCACCTGGGTGTCTCGGTCAGTTAAGCATCTGACTTTGGCTCGGGTCATGATCTCACAGTTCATGGGTTCAAGCCCCACATTGGGCTCTGTGCTGACAGCTCAGAACCTGGAGCCTGCTTCAGATTCTGTGTCTCCCTCTCTCTCTGCCCCCTCCCCTGCTCACACTCTGTCTCTCTCTAAAATAAACATTATGGGGCACCTGGGTGGCTCAGTCAATTAAGTGTCTGACTTGCGCTTAGGTCATGATCTCATGGCTTGTGAGTTCAAGCCCCGCGTCGGGCTCTCGGAGCCTGGAGCCTGCTTCAGATTCTGTGTCTCCCTCTCTCTTGGCCCATTCCCCAGCTCTCTCTCTCTCTCTCTCTCAAAAACGAACATTAAAAAATAAACATTTAAAAAAATAATAAAAAGACTATCTTTTCCCCATTGTGAATTCTTGTCTCCTTTGTCATAGGTTGACCAGGTAAGAGTGGCTTTATCTTTGGGCTCTTCCTTCTGTTCCATTCATCTATGTGTCTGTTTCCATGCCAATAACCTACTACTTCAACTACTATAGCTTTGTAATCAGGAAGCATAAGACTTCCAGCTTTGTTCCTCTTCCTCAAGACTGCTTTGGCTATTCAAAGTCTTTTGTGGTTCTATACAAATTTTAGGATTCTTTGTTCTAGTTCTGTAAAAAATATCATTGGTATTGATGGAGATTGTACTGAATCTGTACATTGCTTTGGGTAGTATGGACATTTTATAATTCTTTAAATCCAAGAGCACATAATACTTTACATTTGTATCATCTTCAAATCTTTCACCAATGTCTTAACAGTTTTCAGAGTACAGGTCTTTGACTTCCTTGGTTTATTTTATTCCTAGGTATTTTATTTCTTTGGATGCAATTGTAAATGGATTTTCTTCTCTTCCTGATAGCTTATTATCAGTACATAGAAACACAACTAATTTCTACATGTTAATTTTGTATCCTGCAACTCTACTGAATTCATTTATTCTAATAATTTTTTGGTGGACTCTCAGATTTTCTGTAGAGACATACCTTGTTTTACTGCATTTCACTTTACTGTGCTTTGCATCTACTTTTTTTTTTTTTTGTACAAATTGAAGGTTTGAGGCAACCTTGTATTCAACAAGTCTATTGACCTGATTTTTCCAATAGCCTGTGCTTACTTTGTATCTCTATCACATGTTCGTACTTGTCACAATATTTCAAACTTTTTCATCATTGTTATAGTAATCTGTGATCAGCGATCTTTGATGTTACTAACACAACTGTTGTGGGGCACAACAGACTGCCCATATATGATGGTGAAATTAATAAATGTGTGTTCTGACTGCTCCACCAGCATCTCTCTCCCTCTTCTTGTGCCTCCCTATTCTCTGAGACACAGCAATATTGAAATCGGGCCAGTTAATAACCCTACATGGCCTCTTAAGTGTTCAAGTGAAAGGATGAGTTGCATGTCTCTCATTTTGAATCAAAAGCTAGAAATGACTAAGAACAGCAAGGAAGTCATGTCAGAAGTCAAGGCAGGCTGAAAACTAGTCCTCTTGCACCAAACAGCAAAGCTGTGAATGCAAAGGAAAAATTCTTGAAGTAATTTCTTGAAGTAAAAGTGCTACTCTACCGAACACATGAAAGATAAGCAACACCACTTATTGCTGATATGGAGAAAGTTTTCGTGATTTGGATCAAAGACTGAACCAGCCCTTAAGCCAAAGCCTTATCCAGGGCAAGGCCCTAACTCTCTTCAATTCTATGAAGGCTGAGAGAGGTGAGGAACCTTCAGAAGAAAAGCTGGAAGCTAGCAGAGGTTGGCCCATGAGGTTTTAAGGAAAGAAGCCGTCTCCATAGCATAAAGTACAAGGTCAAGAGGCAGGTGCTGATGTAGAAGCTGCAACAAGTTATCCAGAAGATCTAGCTCAGGTAATCAATAATTCATTAATTAGTGAAGGTGGCTACACTAAGCAACATATTTTCAATATAGATGAAACAGCTTTCTTTTGGAAGAAGATGCCATTTAGGACTTTCATAGTTAGAAGTTAATACCTGGCTTCAAAGTTTCAAAGGCTGACCCTCTTTTGCTGGGTGCTGATGTAGTCTGTGACTTTAACCTGAAGACCATGCTTATTTACCATTCTGAAAAATCCTAGGGTCCTTAAGAATTATGCTAAATCTTCTCTGCCTGTGCTCTATAATGGGACAAAGACTGGATGACTGTACATTTGTTTACAACATGGTTCACTGAGTATTTTAAGCCTACTGTTAAGACCTACTGCTCAGAAAAAAAGATTCCTTTCCAAAAATTACTGCTTACTGACAATGTACTTGATTTCCTAAGAGCTCTGTTGGAGAGGTACAATGACATCAATGTCGTCATGCCTGCTAACACAATATCCATTCTAAACCCATAAATCAAGTGGTAATTTCAAATTTCAAGTCTTATTATTTAAGAAATAGGTCTTATAAAGCTATAGCTGCTACAGAAAGTGATTCCTCTGATGGAAAGTACACTGAAAATCTTCTGGAAAGGATTCACCATTCTAGCTGCCATTAAGAACATTTGTGACTCATGGAAAGAGGTCAAAATACCAGCATTCACAGGCTCTAACCCTGATGGATGACCTTGTGGGCTCAAGACTCCAGTGGAGGAAGTAACTATAGATGTAGTAGAAACACCAAGAGATCTAGAATTAGAAGTGGAGCCTGAAGAGGCAACTGACTTGCTGCAGTTTCCGGATAAAACTATAACACATGACGCTTGTAAGAAAAATTTTTTAAATGTATGTTTATTTTTGAGAGAGAGAGGGGGCGGGCAGAAAGAGGGAGACACAGAATCTGTAGCAGGCTCCAGGCTCTGAGCTGTCAGCACAGAGCCCGACATGGGGCTTGAACTCACAAACCAAGAGATCATGACCTGAGCTGAAGTCAGACGCTCAACCGACCGAGCCACCCAGGCGCCCCATTACTTGCTTCTAATGGGCGAGCAAAGACATGGTTTCTGGAAATGGAAACTACTCTTGGTGAAGATGCTGTGAAGACTGTTGCAAGGACAACAAAGGATTCAGAATATTACCTCAACATAGTTGATCAAGCAATGGCAGGGTTTGAAAGGACTGACACCAATTTTTAGTGGTTAAAAATGCTATCAAACAGCACTGCATGCTCCAGAGAGCATGCAGAGAGCATTGTTCATGAAAGAGTCCATCAACTTACTTCACTGCTGTCTTATTTTTAAAAATTGCCACAGCTACCCTAATGCTCAACAACCACCACCATCACTCAGCAGCCATCAACATCATGGTAAGACTCTGCACCAGCAAAAAGACTGCAACTTGCTGAAAGCTCAGATAACGGTTAGCTTTTCAGCAATAAAATATTTTTATTTATTAAAAAAAATTTTTTTAATGTTTATTTAGTTTTTAGAGAGAGCATGAGCATGACAGGGGCAGAGAGAGAGGGAGACACAGAATCTGAAGCAGGCTCCAGGCTCTGAGCTGCCAGCACAGAGCCTGACGCGGGGCTCGAACTCACAAACTGTGAAATCATGACCTGGGACAAAGTCGGAGGCTTAACTGACTGAGCCACCCAGGCGCTCCTACAATAAAATGTTTTTCGGGGCGCCCAGGTGGTTCAGTCAGTTAAGCCTCTGACTTCGGCTCAGGTCATATCTCGTGGTCTGTGAGTTTGAGCCCGTCAGGCTCTGTGCTGACAGCTCAGAGCCTGGAGCCTGTTTCGGATTCTCTCTCTCTGACCCTCCCCCGTTCATGCTCTGTCTCTCTCAAAAATAAACGTTAAAAAAATTAAAAGTATTTTTAAAGTATGTACTTTGTTGTTTTAGACATAAAGCTACTGTACACTTAATACTCTACAGTATAAACACAACTTTTATATGCACTGCAAAACCAAAAGTTTCACTTGGCTTGCTTTATTGGCAATATTTACTTTATTGGCACTATTTATTGCACTGGTTTGGAACTGAAGCCACACTATCTCTGAAGTATTCCTGTGTACAGTATCATGTCATCTGCAACTACTGAGTTTTACTTTCTTTCCTTTTCAATTTAGATGACTTTTATTTTTCTTGCCTAAATGCTGTCAGCAGGACTTCCAATGCTATGAATTTTTTTTATTGAGGTATAACTGACATATAACATTAGTTTCAGGTGTACAACATTAATGATTTGGTATTTGTATACACTGCCAAGTCATCACATTGACTACCTGACAATTATCACCTTAATTACAAAAAAATTTTTTTTCTGTGGTAAGAATTAAGACTCTTAGCAACTTTCCAATATGAAATACAGTATTACTAATTATAGTCACCATGCTGTACATTACATCCCTGTGACCTATTTTATAACTGGAAGTATGTACCTTTGACACCCTTCACCCATTTCACCTACTTCCTACCCCAGCCTCTGGCAACCACTAATCTTTTTATCTATGAAACTTGTTCTAGTATTATACTCCACATACAAGTGAGATCATATGGTATCTGTCATTCTCTGACTTATTTCATTCCGCATAATGCCCTCAAGGTCCATCCATGTTGTCACAAATGGCAAAATTTCATTATTTTTATGTCATAATATTTCATTGTGTGTATATATATTCCATAGTACACACACACACGTATACATCTCTATTCATCCACTGACACTTAGGTTATTTCCATATCTTGGCTATTATAAATAGTGCTTCAATGAATATGGGGGTACATGTATCATTTTGAGTTAGTGTTTTGTTTTCCTTGGATTAATAGAAGTAGAATTAATGGGTCAGATAGTTCTTTTTTTAATTTTTTAAAATTTTTATTTTTTTAATTTATATCCAAGTTTAGTTAGCATATAGTGCAACAATTTCAGGAGTAGATTCCTTAATGTCCCTTATCCTTTTAGCCCACCCCCCCTTCCCACAACCCCTCCACTAACCCTGTTTGTTCTCCATATTTAAGAGTCTTTTATGGTTTGTCCCCCTCCCTGTTGTTATATTGTTTTTGTTTCCCTTATGTTCATCTGTTTTGTCTCTTAAAGTCCTCATATGAGTGAAGTCATATGATTTTTGTCTTTCTCTAATTTCACTTAGCACAATACCCTCCAGTTCCATCCACGTCGTTGCAAATGGCAAGATTTTGTTATTTTTGACTGCCAAGTAACAATCTATATACACCACTTCTTTATCCATTCATCCATCGATGGACATTTGGGCTCTTTCCATACTTTGGCTATTGTTAATAGTGCTTATATAAACACTGGGGTGCATGTACCCCTTCAAAACAGCACACCTGTATCCCTTGGATAAATACCTACTAGTGCAACTGCTGGGTCATAGGGTAGTTCTATTTTTAATTTTTTGAGGAACCTCCATACTGTTTTCCAGAGTGGCTGCACCAGTTTGCATTCCCACGCAGCGCAAAAGAGATCCTCTTTCTCCACATCCTCACCAATATCTGTTGTTGCCTGAGTTAATGTTAGCCATTCTGATAGGTGTAAGGTGGTATCTCATTGTGGTTTTGATTTGTATTTCCGATGATGAGTGATGTTGAGCATTTTTTCATGTGTTGGTTGGCCATCTGGAGGTCTTCTTTGGAGAAGTGTCTATTCATGTCTTTTGCCCATTTCTTCACTGGATTGTTTATTTTTTGGGTGTTGAGTTTGAGAAGTTCTTTATAGATTTTGGATACTAACCCTTTATCTGATATGTCATTTGCAAATATCTTCTCCCATTCTGTCAGTTGCCTTTTAGTTTTGCTGACTGTTTCCTTCGCTGTGCAGAAGTTTTTTACTCTGATGAGGTCCCAATAGTTCATTTTTGCTTTTGTTTCCCTTGCCTCTGGAGACATGTTGAATAAGAAGTTGCTGCGGCCAAGGTCAAAGTGGTTTCTGCCTGCTTTTTCCTTGAGTATTTTGGTGGCTTCCTGTCTTACATTGAGGTCTTTGATCCATTTTATTTTTGTGTATGGTGTAAGAAAGTGGTCCAGGTTCATTCTTCCACATGTCGTGTCCAGTTTTCCCAGTACCACTTAATAAAGAGACTGTTTT
The DNA here is from genome assembly GCF_014898765.1 of Herpailurus yagouaroundi. Taxonomy (NCBI): domain Eukaryota; kingdom Metazoa; phylum Chordata; class Mammalia; order Carnivora; family Felidae; genus Herpailurus; species Herpailurus yagouaroundi. The sequence goes on along the minus strand of NW_024412403.1, from coordinate 70,969,983 downwards.
TATTCCATTGAATATTCTCTCCTGCTTTGTCAAAGAATAGTTGGCCATATGTTTGTGGATCCATTTCTGGGTTCTCTATTCTGTTCCACTGATCTCAGTGTCTATTCTTCTGCCAGTACCATACTGTCTTGATGATTACAGCTTTGTAATACAGCTTGAAGTCTGGGATTGTGATGCCTCCTGCTTTGGTTTTCTTTTTCAAGATTGCTTTGGCTATTTGAGGTCTTTTCTGGTTCCACACAAATTTTAGGATTGTTTGTTCTAGCTCTGTGAAGAATGCTAGTGTTATTTTGATAGGTATTGGATTGAATATGTAGATTGCCTTGGGTAGTATTGACATATATTTTTAACTTTTTGTGGAACTTTCACATGGTTTTCCATGTTGGCTATACCAATCTACATACCACCAATAGCAGACAAGGGTTCCCTTTTCTCCACAGCCTTACCAACACTTCTCGTCTTTTTGATAGTAGCCAATCTGACAGGTGTGAGGTGATATCTCACTGTGGTTTTGATTTGCATCTCCCTGATTAGTGATGTTAAGCATCTTTTCATGTTGGCCATCTGTATGTCATCTGTGTAAAATGCCTTTTCAGATCTGCCTATTTTTTATTTGGATTATTTTTTTTTTGGCTATTGATGTACATGAGTTTACTGTATGTTTTGGGTGTTAACACTTTATCAGATATATGATTAGCGAATATTTCCTCCCATTTAGTAAGTTGCTTTTTTAACTTTGTTGATGATTTCCTTTGCTGTACAGAATATTTTTAGTTTAATATTGTTCCACTTATTTTTGCTTTTGTTGCTTTTAGTTTTGGTGTCAGATTAGACAAATCACTGCCAACACTGATGTCAAAGAGCTTATCACCTATGTTTTCTTCCAGGAGTTTTATGGTTTCAAGCCTTATTTCAAGTCTTTAATCCATTTTGTATTAATATCTGTGTATAGTATAAGGCAGTGACACAGTTACATCCTTTTGCCTGTCCAGTTTTCTCAACACCATTTTATTATTTTTTTAATTTTTAAAAATTTACATCCAAATTAATTAGCATATAGTGAAACAATGATTTCAGGAGTAGATTCCTTAATGCCCCTTACCCACAACCCCTCCAGTAACCCTCAGTTTGTTCTCCATATTTATGAGTCTCGTCTGTTTTGTCCCCCTCCCTGTTTTTATATTATTTTTGCTTCCCTTCCCTTACGTTCATCTGTTTTGTCTGAAGTCTTCATATGAGTGAAGTCATATGATTTTTGTTTTTCTCTAATTTCACTTAGCATAATACCCTCCAGTTCCATCCATGTACCATCCACGTAGTTGCAAATGGCAAGATTTCATTCTTTTTGATTGCCAAGTAATACTCCATTGTATACATACATATACCACATCTTCTTTATCCATTCATCCATTGATGGACACTTGGGCTCTTTCCATACTTTGGCTATTGTTGATAGTGCTACTATATAAACATGGGGGTGTATGTGTCCCTTCGAAACAGCACACCTGTATCCCGTGGATAAATGCCTAGTGCAATTGTTAGGTCATAGGGTAGTTCTATTCTTAATTTTTTGAGGAACCTCCATACTGTTTTCCAGAGTGGCTGCACCAGTTTGCATTCCCACCAACAATGCAAAAGAGATCCTCTTTCTCTGCATCCTCGCCAACATCTGTTTCTCAACACCATTTTATTGAAGAGACTGTCCTTTCCCCATTGTATATTCTTAGCTCCTTTGTCATAAATCAATTGATCATATTTACATGGGTTTATTTCTGGGCTCTCTTCTGTATTCCACTGATCATTGTGTCTGTTTTTAAACCACTACCATACTGTTTTGATTACTATAGTTTTGTAATTATAGTTTGAAATCAGGGAGTGTGAAACCTCTAATTTTGTTCTTTTTTCTCTAGATTGTTTTGGCTATTTGGGATCTTTTTTGATTCTATACAAGTACTAGGGTAGTTTGTTTTACTTCAGTGAAAAATCTCACTGGAATTTTGATAGGGAGTGCACTGAATCTGTTGATATATTTTGAGTAGTATGGACATTTTAACAATATTAATTCTTTCAATTCATGAGCATGAGTATCTTTCCATTTATTTGTATCTTCTTCAGTTCTTTCATCAATGTCTTACATTTTTCAATATACAGGCCTTCAACTTCTTTGGTTAAATTTATTCCTAGGTATATTATTCTTTTTAATGCCATTGTAAATGCGATGGTCTTAATTTCCCTTTCTGACAGTAGGATATTAAGTGCAGAGAATGCAAGATTTTTGTATCCTGCAACTTGACTGAATTCGTTTATTAGTTCTAACCTGTTTTTGGTGGTCTTTCAGGGTTTTCTATATAATAATATCATATAATCTGCAAATAGTGACTGACAGCTTCACATCTTCATTTCCAATTTGGATGACTTTTGTTTATTTTTTCTAATTTCTGTGGCTAGGACTTCTATCTAGTACTATGTCGAATAAGAGTGGTAAGAGTGGGCATCCAGGTCTTGTTCCTGATTTAAGAGGGCAAGTTTTTATCTTTCCACTGCTGAATACAATGTTAGCTGTAGGCCTGTCATCCGTGGCCTTTATTATGTTGAGGTATGTTCCCTCTATAGCCACCTTAGGCCTTTATCATAAATGGATACTGAATTTTGTCAAATGCTCTTTCTGCATATGTTGAGATGATCATATGATTTTTACCCTTCATTTTGTTAATGTAGTATATCACACTGATTTGCAGAAGCTGAACCATCCCTGTGTCCTTAGAATTCCAGCTGACCATGGTGCATAATCCATTTAAGATATCACTGAATTCAGTTTGCTCTTTTGTCGAGGATTTTTGCATCTATGTTCATCAGGAATATATTGGCTTTTAATTTTCTGTTCTTGTGGCATTCTTATCTGGTTTTGGTGTTTAAGACTTATTATGTGGCCTACCATGCTATCTACCCTGAAGGATGTTCCATGTGCACTTGAGAAAAACCTCCATTCTACTGCTTTTGGACAGAATGTTCTGTATATATCTGTTAAGTCCATCTCATCTAATGTGTTGTTTTAAGCTGATGTTCCTTTACTGGCTTTCTGTTTGGATGGTCTATCTACTGATGTGAGATATTAAAATTCCCTACTATTCTTGTATTAGTATTTCTCCCTCTAGGCCTATTGATATTTGCTTTATATATTTAGGTGCTCCTATGCCAGATGCAAAAAAATTTACAAATGTTACATCCTCTTGTTGGAATGACTCCTTTATCATGTAATGCCTTAGTCTGTCTCTCATTAGTCATTGTTTGAAAGTCTATTTGGTCTGATAAGGGTCTATTTCTTTTGGTTTCCATTTGCATGGACTATCTTCCCCATCTCTTTATTTTCAGTCTATGTATGAAGTGAGTTCTTATACTTTGCTTCTACCTGAATGGAGTCTTTTATAGCCAGCACATGGATAGGTCTGGTTTTTAAAATCCATTCAGCCACTCTGTCTTTTGACTGGAAAATTTAGTCCATTTAAAGTAATTATTGTTAAGGGGAGCCTTGGTGGTTCAGTCACTTGAGCATCCAACTCTTGATTTTGGCTCAGGTCACAATCCCAGAGTCGTGGGATCGAGCCCTGCATAAGGCTCTGTGCAGAGTATGGATTCTCTCTTCCTCTCCCCCACACTCTAATACATACATACATAAAATAATTCTTGTTAGGTATATACTTTTTGCCATTTCGTTAAATTGTTTTCTGGCTGCTCTCTGTTCTTCTCTTGCTCTCTTCCTTTGTAATTTGATGACTTTCTTAAGTGGTATGCTTGGATTTCTTTATCCTGTGCATCTAATTAAGGATGTGTTTTGTTACAATAAGGCTTACATTTAACAACTTACATCTATTTTAACAAATTACGTTTGACAGCATTCTAAAGATCTACATTTTTGGGGGGTCAGTTGAATGTCTGACTCCGGATTTTGGCTCAGGTCATGATCTCACGGTTTGTGAGTTCAAGCCCTACATCAGGCTCTGCCCTAACAGTGTGGAACCTGCTTGGGATTCTCTCTTTTTCCCTCTCTCTGCCCCTCCCCCGCTTGTGCTCTCTCTCAAACTCAAAAATAATAATAAAGCTCTACATTTTTACTCCCCCTTTTACATTTTCAATATCACATTTTATCTTATAATTGTAACTACAAGAATTAAAGGATTTTTTTTATTACTTTTGTCTTTTAACTTAAAAGGGATTAATCTAGGGGCACCTGGGTAGCTCAGTCGGTTAAGCATCTGACTCCTGATTTTGGCTCAGGTCACAATCTCACAGTTTGTGAGTTCGAGCCCTGCATCAGGCTCTGTACTGTGTCAGAGTGGAGACTGCTTAGAATTCTCTCTTACCCCTACCCCACTCATGCTCACTCTCTCTCTCAAAATAAATAAATAATTCCTTTTAATAAGTTAATTTAATCTACTTCTATTTGCCTTTCCAGTGAGATTTATTCTTTCATATGTTTTCTTGTTACCAATTAGCATCCTTTTGTTTCAGCTTAAAAAAACCCCTTTAATAATTTCTTATAAGGCTGGTTTAGGGATGATGAACTTCTCCGTTAGCTTTTGCTGTTCTGGAAAACTCTCTTATACTTCAATTCCAAACTCTGCTGAGGAGAGTTCTTTGTTGGAAGATTTTTTTTCTTCAAGCACTTTGAATCTATCTCACCACTCTTCTGGCCTGCAGTTTCTGCTGAAAAATCTACAGATAATCTTTAGCCTTATGGGGCTTCCCTTGTATACATACAAGGGAGTTGTTTTGCTCTTGCTGCTTTTAAGAGTCCTCCTGGTCTTTAACTTTTTTTTACTTTTCTTCCCAAGTTTTTATTTAAATTCCAATTTAAAATCAAATATATATAGTGAATCCGAGTAAATAAGGGGAACGCCTTGGCAGATGTAAAAATCAGGACACCAGGTATGTGTAAAAACTCCCTTCTGGGAGATACTGGTACTGTGGAGTGTGCTCGGGGGAAGAGCATGAAGATGGCGCTCACCAGTCTCTGTCCCTGACAAGTGTTGTAGTAGGCTCTCAAACATATGTGTTAAATTAGGTGCCTGCCCCCTAGGGCAGCACGTTAACAGTAGCAAATGAGCCTTTTTTACTTAAAGTCTGGGTACCATCAGCTATCTCTGAGCCCTTTAAGAGACATTTCTAAGATTACTAAAGTAGGCTTCACCCCCAGTGCACACCCCAATGCAGGGCCTGAACTTAAGACCCTGAGATCAAAACCTGAACTGAGATGAAGAGTTGGACGCTTAACCGACTAAGCCACCCACTAGCCTTATGGATATAAGCCCTGTTGGTTTACAAAACTGTGTCTCTTGGGTATAGGTCTTAAAAGTTGGGAGTACCTGATGTGCAATTCAACTCCTTCACTCCTCAGGGAGATGCTCCAAGTTTTGACTTCCCTCCTAAGTTTGCTTTATGGTGAGACTGAGTCCCAGCATCTCCTACCCACTTTGATGTGGTTTTCTTCTCATTTGCCAGATACACAGTTATAGTACTGTGTGAAGTGCATTCTATACATCACTATCTCATGTAAGCCTCTCTACTGTAAGAGGTCAACGCTGTTATTATTCCCATTTTACACTTGACAATGAGACCGGAAGAAGTGAAGTGACTTGTCCAAATATACATGGCTGCTAAATGGAAGGGCCAGAAACCCAAATGACTCAAAACGTTTAGTGCAAAATTAAAATGTCAAAGTTGTCCAGCACTAAGGCAGCTGTCGCAAACTTGGGTGAGTCATTCTGCTGCAGCCTGCTCTGTGGCAAATACAATCTGTAAAACCCCCAATACTTGTTAACCCCACGGATTCAGCCGCCATTCATTCACTTACCTGAATTTTCATTAGCCTATGAGTTTCTTCCTGGTTAACTTTCTATAATGTTTTCTGCTTAAAGTACACAATTAAAAACAAACCACCAAACCCCCAAAAGGTGGTACCTTCCTTAAGTATGGTGGTATTATATAAAATAATTAACCTTGAAGGACCTAACGGGAATCCACTAGTCCTAGTATGTCGGGGTTTAAAAAGAAAACCAAGGTTTACCAAACTCATACCTTCAATCATCAAACTGTTCTTATACAGCATATTGTTCACTCTTTCAACATTTATACAAGTATTTACAGACCATTTATGAAGCACAGGAGCATTGTGCTGGAGGATATGCAATCTTCAGAAAGAGTTCTCATCCTCAAGGAGTTTTTAGCCTAGAAGAATATTCCAGAAATACTCCACATGTGCAAAAATATACACAAGAATGTTCACTGTTTGTATAACAGTCCAAATCTATCAACAGCGGAAATGGTTAAACAATTTTAGCCCAGTTATAACTAGGAAACACGATGTAGTTGTTAAAAGGTTAACTCTGGATGTAAAAATGTAATACAGCCACATATACAGAAAACATTCTCCTAAACTTTACCTGCATATGTGAGTATATACAAAGCCAAAGGTTTCGAAGGATACGTAACACATCAATTGGAGGGGAAAGCTAGACTGGGGAATGCAGGGTGCAATGGAAAGATGAATGAGCATGATATATACAAGAATGACTAATACAAAACCTACTTTGCTCACAATATTTTCACAGGTACCTTTTGAACACCTGACAAATTGCACTGAGGGGAGACAAGCACAGCTGTTGTCATTTTAAATAGTTTTGCTAACTAAGAAGAACCCTACTGTATTTCATAGTTTCCAACTCCAACTTCTTAAGCCTAACCCATAAAGAAGGAAAGAGAGAGAAAACAGGATAGAATGAACTCCCCTACCTGTGATAAGCAATCTTTCTTGGACAAAAATCAATTCGGGAAAAATGTTTCTAGGTCATCATTTCTTCCCCATTCAAAACCAAAGCCATTTTACTGAGTCCCACAGGACATTTAAAAATGCATATTTTTATAACCCAGATCACTCCCTTCACTACAGTGTTTGTCCTGTTTTTCCACTATAACTACTTTTCTCAGACTGCTAAGTGTTTTATGTTTGGGAGACGTGAAAGAACCATCTATCTCCACACTCAGAAGGCACAATACGCATTAACATGTCAACAGTTCTGCAAGGTCCTCTAACAAAGAAATAAATGTTGGATTTTGTTAGCTTAGAGCATTCTTCCTTGATCATAGAATACCTTTTATGGCAGCATATTCAGAACATTAGTTGGGATAGACTAAACTAAAATTAACTTTCACCCTAAAATTAGCCCGCAAGTTATTTTGCACATCTAGGTCAGGAAGGGCTCATTCGTTACTGTTCTGGGCGAACAAACTTTCTCTTTAGTAACTTTGTAATAACACAATTTTATTGTGGGTAAAGAAGCATTTTGGAAAAACCATGACCAATAAACAGATTTACCTCCTGCTTCTAACTGAACTCCTGGAGTCAAGTGAAGAAATTCTGGTTTCGTGCTTACTCGGGAGCCAGAGATAAAACCAACCACAAACTCAGAATGCTCTTCAGCCATTTTAACCTATAAGGAAGGTAATATAGATTACAAGAAAGTAGTTAATTACACAGAGTAACAGCTCTACAAGTAAAAACTTGACTCTATTAACTAATAAGAAACTTCTACTTTATATATGTCTTATCTCACCTGATATTAAACTCATTATATCTAAAACAAGTAATTTATGACTCTATATATTTTATCTAATAAGACCCCGAGATAACCCTTTCTCCCAATTAATCATACCTTAAAAACATTACAGAATCCTATACCGTGTGCATCTAAAATTGAGATGCTGCATGATCATGCTTGAGAACCCACCTACTTCTAAAAAGGGTATGTGGAAAGTACTCTAGAATACATTTATGATGATACGAAACCAAATTGAAGACTAATTCCTACCCACACAGGGTACTACTCCATATCCAGATACCTATCATATTGTCAAGGGCTAAAGAAATCTCATCTACGTTTGCCAATAACTGATCTCCACAATTTCTACAGCATTTCCTCACATTTATAGAAGGCTCTTCCATGAGGCTCATACTGTTCCATTCGTGCCACCAAGTATTCTCACCCATCAAGCCATGTCTTGTACTTGAGGCAGACCCAGAACCCCAGTGCCAAATATTAGCACTGATTCATGGACCCTCCACTATGAGATCTGGGAAATCACATTTATGTTCAATATAGGGGTGAAGTTAAAACCTGGCCCGAGGGCCATGTGATTTCTTCAGAGTCAGTCTTTGAAATAATATAATAAATTCCCGCTTAAAAATTAACATTTTACTAAAATTTTATTACTTTTAAAAGTAATAGTCTTTAACATATCTATAAAGGAAGTTTGTTTTTTTTAATGATTACTTATTTTTTGAGAGAGAGAGAGAGAGAGAGATGGAGCACAAGCAGGGAGAAACAGAGAGAGAGGGACATGCAGAATCTGAAGCAGGCTCCAGGCTCTAAGCTGTCAGCACAGAGCCTGACGCAGGACTCAAACTCAAGGAATGGGAGATCATGCTCTGAGCCAAAGCCAGACACTTAACTGACTGAGCTACCCAGGCGCCCCTGTAAAGAAACTTTTTAACTAAATAATTATCCATTCAATTTCATTCTGGTGTGTAGGTGTAGGGGTTGGGTATTAACATGTAGTGTTATATTAACTTTCAAAAATGGGGTAGTTACTGGAGTAAACAGTATGTCTGAACTCTAATTTACAGCTTTCCCACCCAAAACCAATCAATAGCAAAGACTGAAAAGATAAAAGTACTTCATCTGGGCTGCTGTCATGAGAATGTGCATCTCTGTGGGACTTGGGGGATTCTGAGAAACTGCAAGTCTGGCAAGAAGCCCTTCAACTTCAACTCATGGCAAAATGAAAAAAAAAAAAAAAAAAACAATTGTATCTTAAAGACCAAGTAAGAATAGGTAGATATTTAACCAAATATTTATATTTCAGTGTTTATATCTCTTAAGTGTCCACTACAAGATAGAAAATGCTATTATCAGGAAACTCTAGCCACCTAGCATTACTGTCACCCTAACAACACTTGATTTTTTTTTTTTTTTTTTTTAATTTGGCAGAGGTTCCATAAATCTTAAATGTCAGATGTTTTCTTCCCCTGTACCTTCTAGCACAACAGCCTGGGCCCCCTGGCACCCCAGCCATTTTGTCACTTACCGCTGCTGTCGTGTAGTTGCCTGTAGCCAAGGAGCCAGCAGAGCTCATTTCTGCAATGAGCAGGCACCCCCGGTGCAAAGGCAGGCCTACTTCTCTCAGGCCTCTCACGACCCCCGAACCAGGCACCACGTGAGCATTGACCAGATCTGCCCAAGAAGCTATTTTAAAGATACCACCTAAGATGGTTAAAAAAAAAGAAAAAAAGTAAGTTTTCAAATAAAAACCACTAACTTTTTGCCCAACCAACTACAGTAAGAAATAATCTCAAAGTAACATGCTAATGTCATAGTGAAGCACTTCAAAAATTTTAGTGCTCATCAGTGGACCTATGGTTCCATCTATGAAAAACTATTCACCTGGTAGCTGGCTAAAAGATCATAATGAGAAAAATGTCTTACAATTTCTGCACTTAGTTTATCAATAACACTGATTAAGACTGGTTTTCCTTGCAGGCTGACTTCTGACCACCAATAAAACCTATGTAATTAGAAATGGGACTCCAGGGGCACCTGGGCAGCTCAGACAGTTAAGCGTACAATGCGTGATTTTGGCTCAGGTCATGATCTCATGGTTCGTGAGATAGACCCCTGCGTTGAGCTTAGTGCTGGCAGAGTAGACCTTGCCTAGGATTGTTTGCCCCTCCCCCACTCGCTCGCGTGCTCTCTCTCTCTCTCACTCACACACACACACACACTAAATAAACTTAAAAAGAAAAAAGAAATGGGACTCCAGTGAAGATGGGCATTTGAGGCCAAAGATACCAACATTCTGAAATTCCCCTGAAGATGACAAATTTTCATTCTGCAGGAATCTCTCAGCAACTTTACTATCTCTCAAAAGTTCTACTTGTTCCTTAGGTCTCTTAATTTCAGCAGGCAATTGTATTCATTTTAAAAACTGACAGGGCGCCTGGGTGGCGCAGTCGGTTAAGCGTCCGACTTCAGCCAGGTCACGATCTCGCGGTCCGTGAGTTCGAGCCCCGCGTCAGGCTCTGGGCTGATGGCTCGGAGCCTGGAGCCTGTTTCCGATTCTGTGTCTCCCTCTCTCTCTGCCCCTCCCCTGTTCATGCTCTGTCTCTCTCTGTCCCAAAAATAAAAACGTTGAAAAAAAAAAATTAAAAAAAAAACAAAAAAACTGACAGCAATACCCCTAATTGATTTCTGAAAAAACAGTATGTAAACATGTAGTTTGTATAACTCTTACATTAGTCAAAACTAAGCAATGTGATGATAGAACATCTTTTTTTTTTTTATCTATTTCACGTATGTACGAGAGAGAGAGCGCGCGCATGTGCACACAAGCGCACAGGTGGGGAGGGGTTAAGAGGGAGAGTAAGAATCCCAAGCAGGCTCCACATTGTCAGCAGAGCCCGATGTGTGGCTCAACCACAAATACTGAGCTCATGACCTGAGGTGAAATCAACAGTCAGTCACTTAACCCACTGAGCCACCCAGGCACCCTTTTAAATTTTTTCAATGTTTATTATTTTTGAGAGAGACACACTGAGTGTGAGTGGGGAAGGGGCAGAGAGAGAGGGAGACACAGAATCCAAAGCAGGCTCCAGGCTCTGAGCTGTAAGCACACAGCCCGATGCAGGGCTCAACCCCAGGAACTGGGAGATTATAACCTGAGCTGAGGTCGGACACTTGGACGCTAAACCGACTGGGCCACCCAGGCGCCCCAGTAGAACACCTTAAAGCACAGGAAGAAAGTCATACATAAATCTATCCTGAAGAAACAGCTTAAGCACATACATGTTATTACTTTAAGAAAAATTGTTATCTCTAAAGATGCTGATAAGCATTAACCTTTTAATAGACATTTTATCCTATTATTTAAACAAAAAAAGCTGTCATATACAATGACAGAAACTTGCATAAAATAATGGGTAGAAGTAGTTTTTCTTTCTCAACCAATATACCTGGCTTTGAGTTCCTATTTAACCAAAAAAGCACACCAACAGATCTTTTTTTGGCCAAAGGCAAATGTTAAAACTTTACACTTCTATTTGTTTCCTATACCTGCAATTTTCATTTTTCAAATATTTAGAACTAGGTGTGTTCTGCCAGGGCCAACATCTGTCATTTTTGTCTGCCTAGGACCTGCAGCCCCTTCTTCTGGCCTCAGCACACCCATCTTCTATGAGGAAACTACCTTTGACCACATTCTGGTTCAAAAAATCTATAGTTAACAACCTCACATCACCAGAAGTGGGGCATATATTACCAAGCTAATAAAGGTATTCTATAACCCAGGCCTGAGTGATTACTTTGGGGTAGGAATGAGGAGTGTTGTCTACCTGAGAAAGAAGTCAAGAGAAAAGAAAGCAGAGCTAAAAAATGGCAAGAAGGCAAGTCCAAAGACTTGCACTTGAGCTCCTAGATCTAACCACGCTTAACAGACCGTTCTATGGCCGGACTCTGTGATGTGAGCCAGTGCATTTCCTTTAGTTCTTCATGACAGTTGGAGCTAAATTTGTATTTTTGTAGATTCCTAAATAATACTTACCTTCATACTGTTTTTTTACTGTATTTCCTATATCTGCAAACTTCCGGTCTTCAAATATTAAGAACTCGTGGCGTTTTGCCAGAGTTGTTAACTCCTTCATCACATCCAGAGTAAAATCATTCAAAATATCTACATGAGTCTTGAGCATGCAGATGCTGGGTCCTAAAGCATCAGCTAGCTGCAACAGCTCTCTAGACTCTGAAATATCTGCAGACAGACACAGATTAGTCTCTTTCTTTTGCATAAGCTTGAGAAGCTTCGCTGCAACTGGGTGGACCCTGGGCAGCTCTGCACGTGCACCAAAGCTGAGTTCTCCGGGAGCGGGAGCTTTGTTTACACAACAGAGAGAACCATTATGACTAGCTGCTACAAAAACATTCTCCTGAATAAATCTCTTCACTCTCTCGACCATCTCAGCATCAATTTTTTTCTGTCGCTCGAGAATCTCCAGCATTTTAGACAATGTACACACTGAGTGAAGATGGATCCCATGTGCCTGCAACTTGTCTTTGCCTCCTTGCTCTCTGTCCAGCAGCACTATGGCATCGGTGACCTTCAAACCCTCCTTCTGAAGAACCTCAACAGTTTCCAGAACACTAGATCCACTGGTAACGACATCTTCAATGATCAAACAGGTTTCTCCTGGATTAACAGCCCCTTCTACAAGACGCTTAGTACCTAGGAAAAAAACCCAATTATTTCAATTTAAAATTATACATTTCAGCCAACTCAAGACGTATCTTACATTATAAATTTGGCGTGTATTTATGAAGAGGTAGATGATCTAAATCTTATTTTCTGATAATCTACTTCAGAGCTACTTTAACTTTATTCCTGACAAACCTTAAATGAGCCATGACACCATTTTGTTCAGTGTCCCTGTATCTGAAAATTGCCAAAGTTACACATATAGAATATTTTCAGTAAAACTAGCAAATTACTTTATAGTGTAAATAGAACACCACTTAACATGTTCATGATCAAAATTTCAAATATGGGGTTTCTTAATGCAAGATAACCTACCTAGATCAAGAAGTTATGAAACAATAACCCAGTACCATCAATGAAATCATTCCTTTTTCTTCCATCAAAAAACAAGTTCATTACTCAAGATCAACTAACTAGCCTTTGGAGAAATAAATTCAGGAAAAAAAATATTCAGCAACCATTTAGATCACTACAACTTTACGAATATACAATGCAATGTGAGTGAATGTACTTCCCCACTCCAACCCCTACTATAGACTACTTTCAGATAATCTACAAAATGTTAAGTATCTAAGGCTATAGACTTTACAGACTCATTTTATAGTTGCTACTACCAAATGTGTCTTACTTTGAAACCTAAGAATTGGTGAGCAATTTGCCCAATGTTTGAGCTTTATCACAGGTACCATCCTTGCCCTTCCCCATTCCTTTCCTCCCCTTGAAAGAGCAAGCTGAACTGAATCAGCTTAGACTAGTACATAAGCCTATGATACTTATATACATATTTAACAATTGCTGATCTTATTCTAAGAAATATTTTTAAAAACATAATAAAGACAAAAAACAGTTTCCTAATGGGCAGGACTCATACAGACAGGCTTTTTTAAATGGAGAATTTCAAACAATACTAGAAAAAAAGTATAACAAACACCCATAAATACTTCGCCACTTAACTCATGGTCAATCTTGTTTCAGCTACATCCCCACCCCCCTTCCCTCCCTCCACAATTTTTAGAAGCAAACTCCAGATATCATATGATTTTCATCATAAAAAATTTTTAAATGCAGCTTGTAAAAGGTAAGGACTCTATTAAAAATACTATCACACCAACATAAAAAGACCTATTAATTCCTTAATGTCATCAAATAAGAAAAAATATGAAGTCAGTTCCAATATTTTTAGATTGATTTATTTTCTTTAGTAATCTCTATACCCAACATGGGGCTCAAACTCAAGACCCCAAGATGAGGAGTCTCATGCTCTCCCAAATGAGCCAGCCAGGCATCCCTAGATTGTTTTGTCTTTGAAGCAAGCTCATATGTATAAAACACACACCTGATAACCTCCTGCCAAGGACTCATGAAAAAAATATCTTCATTTAGAGAATTTTATGTGGCATTTCTCTTTATGCAGTTTAAATTATAAACAAATATATTAGGAAAGTACAATCTCTTAGAACATTCTGCTGGTAAGGGAAGGACTGGTTAAAAATGTTGGGTTTCATACATGTGGGGCAAAACAAGCATTTTTTTTTAATTGTTAAGTCAATACAAAACATTTCACCCCTAGAATCTAAAGGAAAGGAAGGTGATTAACAGTAATAGTTAACCAATTCTAAAGGACCTTCATATGAAGAATATTCAAGGTGACTTTGGTAAAACATCAGTGCCCAGAAGATGAAAAAATTCTATTATCAGGTTACATATCAACTTAAAGTTTATACAACTTTTATTTTACCATAATCCTTTGATTCTTTCCTTCTAATAAGCATTGGAATTTGGTTGGTTGAACAGATAACTGTAGCCAATGGTAAAGCTGTATAAGGTACTCCACACACAGTGTCAAAATTGATTCCCGCATTTTGGGCAGTTTGGAATAAAATTTCTGCAACCTGTAAGAAAATGAACACGTAAACTATATATTATTGTTATCTTGAATGGTATATAAATCATGTTAACAGAACATTAAAGACAGTAATAACCCCATAGGGGATATCCTCAAACTTGATCAGAAAAATATGTATGCCTTTTTGTTAAATGGTACCCTCTCTATAAATCCCAGTTTACAAATATGAAAACACAAGAATGAACCCACTTGTCTAGACGACTCAGGGTCTACTCTGAGGGCAACATGGTATGTGTTAGGGAAGGCTATGATGTTGACCCCAAAGACCAAGAAGGGTTCCCAGTCCTCCCAGTTTCCCTTAGTAATCCATTATGAGTTGATTATCTAAACCTTTCCATAACCTGCTAGCTACATTTTCTGCCTGAAAGAAGTCTTCAGTGAAAAGTTTCATAGAAGAAATTAAGAGAACAATACTGTTTAATTTGCACCAAAAAGAATCAAATACCCAGGAATAAATTTAACCAAGATCAAAGACCTGTAAACTGAAAACTGTATGACAGTGGTGCAAGAAAGTGAAGACAGAAATAAATGCAATAGTATTCCTTACTTATGAATTGTCAATGTCCATACTACCCAAAGCAGATATAATGCAATCCCTATTAAAATTCCAATGGCATTTTTTATAGAAACAGAACAAACGATACTAAAATGTGTATGGAACCCCCAAAGCACCAAACAATCAAAGCAATCTTAAGAAAGATGAAGCTGAAAACATCATACTCCCTGACTTCAGACTATACTACAAAGCTGCTAGAGTAATGAAGAATGTGGTACTGGCATAAAAACAGACACATAGACCAATGGAACAGAACAGAGCCCAGAAATAAACCTATAGTTATGTGGTCAATTAATTTATGTCAAAGGAGCCAAGAATATACAATGGGAAAAGGACAATCTCTTCAAAAAATGGTGTCGGGAAAGCTGGACAGCCACATGCAAAAGAATGAAACTGGACCACTATCTTATACCATACACAAAAATAACACAAAATGGATTAGACTTGAATGTAAGACCTGAAACAATAAAAACTCCTAGAAAAAAGTGGGCAGTAAGTTCCCTGACATAGGTCTTGGCAATGATTTTTTGGATTTGACACCAAAAGCAAAGTCAACAAAAGCAAAAGTAAACAAGTGGGACTACATCTAACTAAAAAGCTTCTGCACAGCAAAGGAAACCACCAACAAAATGAAGAACCTACTAGATGGGAGAAAGTATTTGCAGATCATTTATCTGCTATAGGGCTAATATCCGAAATATATAAAGAACTCACATACCTCAGTAGCAAAAAACAATCTATCCAATTAAAACACGGGCAGAGGACTCAAACACACTTCTCTCTAGAGAACACAAATGGCCAACTCATACATGAAAAGATGCTGAACATTACTAAGCCACAAGGAAATGCAAATCCAAACCACAGTGAGGTACACTTCACACCTGTTAGAATGGCTTGTCACCAAAAGGACAAGAATAAAAAGTGTCAGCAAGGATGTGAAGAAAAGGGAACCCTTGTGTCCTGGTGGTGGGAATGTAAACTGGTACAAACACTACGGAAAACAGTATGGACATTGCTCAAAAAATTAAAAATAGAACTACCATATGATCTAGCAATTTCACTTTGGAGTATTTATTAAAAAAAAAAAAAAAACCAAAACGCTAATTTGAAAAGATATATGCACCCTTATATTTACAGCAGCATTATTTACAATAGCCAAGATATGGAAGCAGCCCAAGTGTCCATCAATAGATGAATGGATAAAGAAGATTTGGTATATATACATATGGAATATTACTCAGACATAAAAAAAGAATAAAATCTTGCCATTCATGAT
Organism: Herpailurus yagouaroundi; assembly: GCF_014898765.1. Taxonomy (NCBI): domain Eukaryota; kingdom Metazoa; phylum Chordata; class Mammalia; order Carnivora; family Felidae; genus Herpailurus; species Herpailurus yagouaroundi. The sequence continues at coordinate 70,953,888 of NW_024412403.1, read as the reverse complement.
AATACAGATGGACCTAGAAGGTATGATGCTAAATGAAGTAAGTCAAAGACAAATACCATAGGATTTCACTTATATGTGGAATGTAAAAAATAAAAGAACAAACAAAAAAGCAGAAACAGACCCACAAAAACAGAGAAGGAACTGGTTGTTGCCAGAGGGGAGGAGGGCGGAGAGATGAGCAAAGTGGGTGAAGGGGGGGGGTGGGAAATACGGGTTTCCAGTTATGGAATGAATAAATTATGGGAATTAAAGGTACAGGTAGGGAACAGTGACAGATGGTAGCTACGCTTGTGGTGAGCACAGCAGAAAGTAGAGTTGTTCAATCACTGTGGTGTACACCTGAAACTACAGTTGTGTGACAACTATATTACAATTAAAAAAAAAAAAAAGACTCATAAATATAGATAACTGGTGGTTACCAGAGCAGAGGGGGGGGGGCGGGGGGTAGGAGAAATAGCTGAAGGGAATTGAGGGTTTAAAATAAATGTCACTGGGAAGAAAAGTACAGCACAGAGAATACAATGAATAATATCATAAGAACTTTGTGCAGTGACAGATGGTAACTACACTTACTGTGGTGTACATTTCACAATGCATATAACTGTCAAATCACTATGCTGTATACCCAAAACTAATATGTCAACCATACTTCAAGTAAAAATTTTTAAAAAAGGAAAAAAACCTAAGGACTCCACCAAAAAAACTATTAGAATAAGTGAATTCAGTAAAGTTGAAGGACACAAAAGCAATATATAGATAGCTGTGGTGTTTCTATACACAAGAGAAATCAAGAAAACAATCCCACTTACAATCGCATCAAAAAGAATTAAATACCTAGGAATAAATTTAACCAAGAAGGTGAAAGGTGTACACTGAAAACCGTAAGACTCTGATGAAAAGAAATTGAAGATGACACAAATAAATGAAAAGATATATTATGTTCATGGATTAGCAATATTAATTCTTGCTAAAAGGTCCATACTCCTCAAAGGGAACTGTAGATTCAGTGAAATCGCTACCAAAATCCCAACAGCATTTTTCACAGAACTAGAATAAATAATCCTAAAATATGTATGGAACCACAAAAGACTCCCGCATAGCCAGAGAAATCTTGAGAAAGGAGAACAAAGCTAGAGACATCACAACCCCAGACTTCAAACTATCGTACAAAGCTAAAGTAACCAAAACAGTAAGGTACTGGCACAAAAGTGGATACACAGATCAGTGGAACTGAGGGCCTGGAAATAAACCCACTCATATATGATCAATTAATCTACAACAAAGGAGGAATGAATATACAGTGGAGGACAGACAGTCTCTTCAATATATGCTGTTGGGAAAACTGGACAGCTACAGGCAAAAGAACTAAACTGGACTGCTTTCTCACACCATACATAAACTCAAAATGAATTAAAGACCTAAATGTAAGACCTGAAACCATAAAGCTCCTAAAACAAAACAGTGGCAATAAGCTCTTGGACAAGAGTTTTAGCAATGTCTTTTTTTTTTTTTTTTTTTTAAGATTTTAAGCAATTTGTACACCCAACATGGGGCTCAAACTCAAGATCAAGAGTCACATGCTCTATGGAATGAGCAAGCCAGGACCCCCCTCCTTTTATTCTTTTTAAAGATTTAATTTTTATGCAATATTTTTTTGATCTGTCTCTTCAGGCAAAGGCAACAAAAACAAAAATAAACAATTGGGAATACATCAAAATAAAAAGCTTTTTGCACAGCAAATAAAACCATCAACAAAGCAAAAAGGAAACCTACTGATCAGAGAGGATAACTGCAAATGATATATCCAATAAAGGGTTAATATCCAAACTGTATAAAGAACTCCTATAACACAACACCAACAAAACAAACAATCCAATTAGAAAATGGGCAGGGGACCCAAATACACATTTCTTCAAGGAAGACATACAGATGGCTGATAGGCAAGTGAAAAGATCCTCAACATCATTAGTCAAGGAAATACAAATCAAAACCACAATGAGAAGATCACCTCACACCTGTCAGAATGCCTCTATCAAAGGGACAAAAAACAGCAGCTGGAGACAATGGGGAGAAAAAGGGAACCCTCGTGCAATGCCGTGCAATGCAATGTTGGTAGGAATGTAAACTGCGGCAACCACTCGGAAAACAGTATGGAAGTTCATCAAAAAATTATAAACAGAAATGCTATACAATCCAGTAATTCCACTTCTGGGTATTTACCTGAAGAAAATGAAAACACTAATTTGAAAAGAAAATGCACCCCAACATTATTTACAATAGATAAGATATAGAAGCAACCTAAGTGTCCACTGATAGATGGATAAAGATGTTGTATATATGCACAACAGAATATTACTCAGCCCTAAAAAAAAGAATGAAATCTTGCCATCTGTGATAACATGGATGGACCTAGAGCGTGTTATGCAAAGTGAAGCTAGACAGAGAAAGACAAAACCCATATGATTTCACTTATATATGGAATCTAAAAAGCAAAACAAAACAGACTCATTAAAATATAGAATGTGAACTGTTGGTTGCAGAGAAGGGGATAGGGCTATGGGAAAAACAGGTGAAGGGAATTAAGTGATACAAACTTCCAGTTAGAACATAAATAAGTCATGGGGGTGTAAAGTGCAGCATAGAGAATATAATAAATGATATTTCATTAATTTTGTAAGGCAACAGTTGGTAACTACACTTACCATGGTAAGCTATTCATAATGTATTTAAATGTGGAATCAGTATGTTGTTTACCTGATACTAATCTAATATTTCAACTTCAATTAGGAAGAAAATTATGTGTGGTGAAAGACACTAATTAGGCTTGCTGTGATCATTTAACAATACATGTAAATATCCACCTGAAACTAATATACTGAACTAATATAACACCTGAACTGTAACACCTGAAACTAATATAATGTATGTCAATTACACTTCAAAATCAATTAAGCTCTTTAACACTGGCCTTACTAATGTATTTTAATGTTTGTTTATTTTGGGAGAGAGTGAGCAGGAAAGGGGCAGACACAGGAAGGCAGAGGGAGATGGAGGGAGAGGGAGAGGCAGAGGGAAAAGCAGGGAGGGAGAGGGAGAGGCAGGGAGAGGGAGGGAGAGGGGGGGGAGAGAGGGAGAGAGGGAGAGGGAGGGAGAGAGGGAGAAGGAGAGAGAGACAGAGAGACAGAGAGACAGAGAGACAGAGAGACAGAGAGAGAGAGAGAGAGAGAGAGAGAGAGAGAGAGAGAGAGAGAGGGAATCCCAAGCAGGCTCCGCACTGTTAAGCGCAGAGCCCGAGATAATGACCTGAGCAGATATCAAGAATCAGATACTTAACCAACGGAGCCACCCAGGTGCCCCTAGTAATCGGACCAGTCTCCTCAGGCCAAGGCCAAGAAAAGCTAAAATAAGCAAATGGGACTACATCAAGCTAAAAAGCTTTTGTGCAGTGAAGGAAATTATCAACAAAATGAAAAGGCAATCTACTTAGTGTGAGAAGATATTTGCAAATCATATATCCAATATGGGGTTAATGTCCAAAATATATAAAGAACTTACACAATATAAAAACATTTTTTAAACAGGCACAAACTTGAAAAGACATTTTTCCAAAAACATACAGATGGCCAACAGGAACATGAAAAGAGGGAAAGGCAAATGAAAACTACAATGAAGTATCACCTCATACATGTCAGGTTGGCTGTTACCAAAAACACAAGAAATAACAAGTGTCCTTAAGGATATGGAGAAAAGGGAACCCTCATACACTGTTGGTGGGAATGCAAAATGGTACAGGCAGTATGGAAAACTGTATGGGGATTCTTAAAAAATTAAAAATAGAAGTATGATATGATCCAGCAATTCCGCTTTTAGGTAATTATGTGAAGAAAACAAAAACTTCAATTCGAAGAGATACATGCACCCCTATGTTCACCGCAGCATTACTTACAATAGCCAAGATGTGGAAGCAGCCTTCGTGTCCATCAGTAGATAAATGGATAAAGATGTGGTGTATGTGTATACACACACATATATATACAATACACACATATACACAATGGAATATCATTCAGCCATTAAAAAAGAATGAAATCTTGCCATTTACAACAACATGGATGGACCTAGAGGGTATTTACTATGCTAAGTTAAACAAGACAAAGAGCAATACCATATGATTTCATCTACATGTGGAATCTAAGAAACAAAATGAATACACAAAACAAACAGAATCACTGACACAGATAACAAACTAAGTAACTATCAGTTATTAGTTGTGAGGGTTTGGGGGGAGCAGGTGAAATACATGAAGGGGATTAAATGATAAAAACTTCCAGTTATAAATAAGTCATGGAGATGTAATGAACAGCATAGAGTTTATAGTCAATAATACTGAAAAAAAAAAAAACAAACAAACAGGAAGCTTACATACGAAAATGTTAAAAAAAGAAAAAGTTTCATAAGTACAGTGCCTACTGTGTGAAGTCCTATAATATCCTTTGCCACATAAATCATCACATTTTAATGCTAGAATGCACACTCTCATCCACCTTTTTTTAAAAAAAGGAAAGCAATCACTCACGAATTGCTTAGTGAACTAGATAAGGTCTTCGAAATTTTTTGCACCTGTACTTCTAAAGATTTGAAAATTCCGTGAATATTTTTAAGTTGCAAAAGATATAATTTCTAGAGTACTAAAAAATTATATTTTCCTAGAAAGGTTATGTCACTCTTTTAAAAGTGAACACAATAGGATGCAAGTGCTGTAGTGATTTGATACTGAACATCTCCTTTTTAAAAAATATGAAAATGCTGCAGTAAGAAAGGTGGAAAATTTTACATTTTTGGAACTCCTTTTCATTCCACTGTGCACAGAATTTTATTCTAATGTAATTAAGTTTATACTTGGAAAACTTTTAGTGATCACTCTATCATATTTCTCCACGACAAAAATGTATAGAAATTCAAATTTAAAACTGTAAATTAAAACAATTCCTATGGCCATAAATCTCTTAAGTGTTGAAAACTGTTATGTATTATTACAATTACTACAAACATGAAATTAATTAAAACATAAAAATTTGCAAATTTTGATAGAAGCAGAAGAATAGATTATTTTGTAAATACTTCTCTTAGTGAGAGGAATGGTACCCCCTCATCTGTTTATGTATTTACTTACGCTAAGTATTACAACCAGGAAGTCAGAGTTCAGTGTAAATTCAATCGGGTTTTTGGGGGGTATAAATATTGAGACATACTGTTCGCATAAATAAGTAGATACGAAAGGAGTTCCATTACAGCCAGGTTTCTCAACGTTTTCAATTCCTGAGTTAACTACCAAAAATCACACACGCACACTAAGATCTAGTATCTAAAAGCAATTTTTAGTCATCAACTAATTGACTTGATAAAACCTAAGCCAAATTTTCATTAGAAGATTCCCTAGTCATTTACCTTCTCAGGACTGAGACAGATGTACCATAGTATGATTCTGGATGGTGAGAACAGACCAACCCACTTCAACTAGTGCTTCAATCCTTTGTATAATAAATAACCTCACAAAATAGGGTTCCCAAAGGATGAGAATAAACCCTTAGGCGGTGGAGGAAATATATGTGTCTTCTTGACTGAACTGCCGTGAGGACGGAAATGTTCTACATCTGCACTGTCCAATGGGACACTAGCCACATGTGACTATTTCAACTTTAAAATTCGTGATGTTCAGTATTCAGATGAGGCTAGTAGCAACTCTAACGGACAGGACATTCAAACCCTTCTACTCAGTGTGGTCAGCAGCTTTGGCCGACAGCTTGTTAGAAAGACATAACCTCAGGCCCTGCCTTAGATCTACTGAATCAGATTACACAGTTTAACAAAATTCCCAGGTGATTCAAATATACTCAGAGATTGAGAAGCACTGTGCTAGAAACCTCTAATTTGTACAGTTTTTCCTTATACTGACCAAAAAAGTGCTTCCACGAAACGCCATCCTTTGGCCTTCATTCTCCCTCCTGGCCACAAAGTGCAAAATCAAATCCTCCTTTCTAAGCAACAGTCCTTCCAAATATTTAAGCCCTTCCAAAAATTCTTCCCCCACCCATCTTTTCCTCTATCCCCACATCTAGTTTTCTCAGGGCTACATATGGACAGTGCCCCAAATTGGGCTTCCTGACTCTCTTGCAAAGCACGTGTCAAAGCAGGCGTGTCAAGGAGCAGGCTGCATTCTACATCCTGATAAAGGAAACAATTTTTCCTGTTTGTGGGCCCTGCTTCTGGGCTCCCAGGGAAGCAAATCCTCACCGCATGGGCTCTATTTCTGCCCAAAGCACACCTTGTACATCTGCTTCATGGGGGGGGGGGGGCGGCCAAGCTTACAAACCTCCCTGGTTCCTAGGTTCCTATAAGATTAAAGTCATACAACCTTCTACATACTAAAAATCTAAGATAAAATCTGTAACTTTCTGAAATGCCTTTGGCCATGGTAATTCCTAACTCTTTATGTAAAAAAGATCAAACGTATAACCGTTTTACGTTATAACGTTCGTACGTTACGAACACCAAATGTTCCTTCCCTGGAGCTCTCTCTTTGTGAAGACTGTGTATACAGAGCGGCTAACTTGGGTCCGAATAAAACTCTTTTCCTTTAAAATTTAAGAAAGGTTTGCTCATTTTGCATCAACATTCCGCAAAAGCCTAACAGTGCCTGGCCTCTGGGCTTCTCAAATCGACTCCCCAGGCCGACAGTAAGTAGGGTCGGCTGCCTGTTCGGCTTTCTTGCTCTCATCCACAGTCCAACTCCTTCACCCTCTCCACCTCCAGGTCCCCATTCCGACCACCCAGCCCCGTGCTTCCCCTTTCCCCGGCTGGCACCTGACTGAGAAGACGTGGTCGAGACACGATGCCGCGCAGATCGATGTAAACGGGGGAAGAGAGCCCGCTCTTCAGTACGAAGTTCCCAAATTTAAAAGCCTGCACGTCGTACAAACCCGTTACCAACGACTCCAAATCCGCTTCTTGGGCTGCCATGGCCACGCGCTCCCGCTCCCGTTCTAAACTCCAAAGCGCGCCTGGCCTGCGGCGCCCCGATACCGTCACCCGAGAAAGCCCCGCCTCTTCCTCCCTGACTTCCGGCGGTCACGGCGCATCTCTGCCAGTCTGAAAGTAGCGCGGGCTGTCCGGTGGTGGAAGCGAGGTGGATGCAGTCGTTTGTGCTTCTGCTGGCTGCCTCTGGATCGGGTCGCTGGAGTTCAAAGTTCCGAATACCTAGATTGACTCCCGAGTCATAAAGCCAAGGCTCTCTGGAGAGTTTGTGTAAAGCCTGCCCACTTTGTAGCGCAATGGCCCCTTAATTAATCTCTTCCTGGCTGAGCCTGTCGTTAATCGCCAATGTTAGCCATGATTCCCGCCTCCCTCCCTCCGCGTACCTATCCCTGCCTCGACCCTGGTTTCTCCAAATAGACTGAAAGCTCTCGAAGACAGGGATATGTCTTAATTCTTGTTAACTTCATGGCATCTGGCACATGACAATGTCATAGCAATTCGTACATGGGACCATAAAGCGCTTAGGTAATTGTTTATTACCTCTTCTGTCGGAACTGTGTCCTGGAGGAGGACTTGTGTTAATTCCTGTTAGAATAGCTCAGCTGCTTGGCGCGTTGTAAGTATACAGCAGATGTGGAAGGGAGGGAGGAGAAGAGAGGAGGATATATTGCTCCGTATCAAGGTTATCCAGGAGGATAATCTTGCCAATCTGAAAATGCAAGCGTATTTGGTCCTTACAAATAAATCTCTTAATGTGGGGGAATTCCCATTATGTGTAGAAGGCACACATTTAAGGGAAATAACCCTTAAAACCATAGGGCTCATGATGGTTACTCATTAAAGTGATTCTGATTTCATTCTGATTCTATATTTCGATATTTCTAATGTCTGTATGTTCTCTGAAGAGATTGTGCTGACCAGCCAGTATGAAGAACCCATGCTTTTGAGCGTTGTTTCTCATTTCAAATAAATACAGTAAAATTTTGATGAAAAAGAAGCCAAATGTTTATAACAGTTTTATTCTTATTGGCAAAGTAAACTAATCAAAACACTTGATCTGTAATCACTTACGCTTGGGTGGCTCACCCAGACCTGTTCATGTCTGTATAGGCTAATCCAGATTCTGAGAGCAGACCATGATTCAGCAGCACAAATTTCTGAGATCCAGCTCAGAAGGCCTGACAATTTTCTAAGAAAGTTGGCATTTGGAACACAAGGCTGGAGTTAACAACACACACCTGAGATTTACTTGACTTTTTTTTTTTTTTTCCTGTTTTTTTTTTTTTTTTTTGGATAGGGAAATGCCTTAGGATACTTCTCCAGGCTGCAAAATTGTTGCTTTCTTTCCAAAATGCTGGGCAAAAAGTGTTGTAATAATAATGTGATATTTTCATCTTGTCAAAGGCTTTCATATATTTGGGAAAGAGAAAAAAAATTACTCTTTCCTTTGAACAATGGTTTTAATTAGAAAGAAAAGAAAAAGACCACCAGAAATAATATCTTTAGTATAGTGTATTTATAGGAATGCATAACTTGTGAGATGTACATTTTGAAGTTTCATCCGTGACTTATAACATTTACTGTAGTAATAACAAGACAGAAGGTCATCACTTTACAACATTACACATGAGTGATTTTGACTTACAAATAAAATATTTACAACCTACCTTTACAAAACGACATTGTGTGCATACAAAATGAACTGCAGAAAATTTTAAAAATAATAAGACAACCAAAAACCCAGAAGATACACTTAAGGCAGACCAGCAAGACACTGAAATAATTAAGGCTGTGGAAGTCTTCTGCACCTTGAAAATATAGAGCTATTTATCAATACTGTGGAGTGGTTTTAAATCAATTGTTACAAGCCTGATGGAAGTATGTACTTATATGTATATGTGTAATGGTCCCTATGGGGAAACCTATCCACTTATGGATAAGGCCCTTGATCTCAAGGGCCAGAGAAGCCACCCCAAACTCTCAAAAGACTTGGTGGGGATGGGTCACTCAAAACCAAGAGATGCCAATGCAGTTTGCAAACCAACTATTAATAATTCAAATATAAAGATACTCCTGACCCCAGGTAAACAGATAACCTAAATGATGGCCCCATTATGTTTCAGGCTTTGTTCACTTGGCTCTGTGGACTTTAAAGGACAGCAAGTAATTCCCAAATGAGTAGACCCTAACTCCACCCATCAGCCCTAATGGTTTTGAATGGCTCTAAGTGGTTTTCCAGTAGAAAAACTGACCGACCTGGGCTGTCTTCAACTGGATAGATTTCTGCATATGAGCAATAACATATACATACATATTATACACTATATACATGTACAGATGTACATATATCCATATATTCCAACAGTTGCACTTTGATCACTACTGTTTTCTGACTAGGATCTCATTCTGACGGGTATGTTTAGTGTTTTTCACAGTCTTCACATTGGTCCTAACTACTGGTTTTACTCACCTTCCCCATAGAGCAGGCTGGAGTTTGGCAGAAACAGAAGTAAAAGCACCAGGGTCAAAAAAATCAGACACAGAGATGACAGATATGGCTTAAGTTAGTAAGAGGAGATATATGTTTTGTTAACTTCATAACCACAGTCTCTGAGAGCATGGTAACAGTCCCCATAATACTCCACGATGTGGATTCATCTCTTGATAGAAGTCAGGCATTGATGGAACTCTTAATGCTAGCTATCCCTGGGCTAGCAAATTAGCTTGTTAAATTTTATTTGCACTGTTTTCCCTCTACCCACCTTTTTCTCAGCTATCCTCACCCTCTGAAATAACAGGCATCTGAATAAACAATTAATCTCAATCATTTGAATAAAACTAAATCTGACCACATTTTAGAATCTCCCAACAAACAGGCTGACAAAACACAATAGCCTATGAGTATTTCAGGCTTTCACGAGTATTAATTTCAAGCTTCCCAAAAATGACCCTTAAAGATGAAAATTTGTCTTAAGAGTAATTGATTTCTCCTCTCCTCTAACTTCTACACATATGAAAAATGCAGAAATGCCTTTCATAGAAGATACAGCCTATGATATTTCTGTGTTCTATTTCTATATAGATTTCTCACATGAATAATATTTCCTATCAAAATGTCTAGGGCTATGGACAAATTTCAGCTCTTTCCAATCCTCTAGAATTAATGAAACAACTGAGAGCCTTATAGTTTTTAGAAAATAAATATTAACACAGTAGCTTCCCTTTTCTTAGTGGAGTATTATGAACTTTATCTTTTCTAAACCTGCCCCAGGTTTAATTGTTAATTTCCAAATGACCCCTAGACTTTAAATAGTTAAGAACAATCATAATGTGAATAAATCCACTGGAAGCCCACAGACAGTGTTAGCCTAACCCAGACTCCACAGACACACTACACGGGAGAAAAAGGAATAAAGCCCACATTCCTCAAAACCAAACAGGGGAGTGGTGAGTTTGCACTTTTGCCCTACTGCAGAGACCCCTTATGTTTGCAATATTTCCTCCTCTATCAAATTTGTGGGACCAAGTTTTAGTTAATACACAGAAATGACCACCACCTAGTTTATAAGGTATTTGCTCCCTCATGTTCTCACAAATCTAAATTTCCATGCTCTTTCACATAGGCAAGCAAACAGGAATGACTAACTCCTGGGCACTAAATCATGGAGACTATAAGAAAGCAAATATGCTACTCCAGAAACTCTTAAGTATCTTTAAAAAGAGAGAGAGAGAAAGAGAGAGAGGGAGAGAGAAATCCAAGGTTTCCCCTCTAAAATCCAACAGTTCTATTCATTTCTACACCTGTACATGTAATTTGCTTCTTATGGTGGATGCCAGTGAGATTCTGAAGAAATGAGTTGTGATATCAGACAATATTTTATTCTTACTTCTGCCCTCCCAGTGAGGAAAGTGGCTGTTTGGGTTCTTCTCTGTCAATGTTTCCCAAGCATATAGCTTGAGAACAGAGAGCAGCAGCTGCTTTGGAGGGCACCCTAAGCTGTGTCTGCCATCAGAAATACTGGAGAAAACAGTTTATTCACATAAGACCATCAGGTCTCCTAACCTTTTTCTGTAGACATGCTTTTTAAATGATTGAAATTACAGGCTAAGACCAAATAACATTTAGACAAAGAGCACCTGGCACTTCCAATTAAAATCAAATTACAGAATTTAATCTTACGAGTTTGCAAATGGTATCCTAAAACATGAGTATTGAAAACCTGGAATGTTCAAAGTTACTATCAATAAAATTCTTAGCACTGGCAGTGTGTAGCACTTAAAAAAAATCAAAGTTTTTTTTTTAGGCATCCCAACTATGCTAGTTTCCCAACATTCCTATGAGATTAACGTCCCTCCTCTCCACCCCCCCATCCCATTTCAACAATGGGGACATTTGGGACAGAAAAAAACAAAGACTTTCTGTAAGAAAGGACGAATCAGGAATAGCTGAGGTTGAAACTCAAGCATTCCTGGCCTCACCCTATATTCAGATGTTTTCATTTAAAAGATATTTTAACATAAAGAAAAAAAATGCTGCAGTATCAGTCAGTCTAAATACAATGAACTTCTTTATCTCCCCACCTCCCCTCTGAAAGGCACTACTATTTATAAAGGCTTTGTGAACAACAAAGCGGTGAAGCCAGCTTTTCCTCTGCTTCCTCTACTCACCCACGAGTGTTTATGGCTGTGAGAGTCCTGAAGGACACCTCGACATTACAATTTTTCTCTTAAAAATTTTCCCACATTCAGCTGTAAGTGGATATAAATCTATTTAATCTGAAACAAATGTAGAAGATGCAGTAAATCATGGTACCTTTAAAAAATTATTACGGGTTGTCCCTGATCTTTTCTTCTTTCTGCATCCCACCCTTACAAAACAAACCTCAAAACTCTCTGCAATGAAAAACAACAAGCAAGAAACTTAGGACTTTCACCAACATTAACTGTTCCCATTTCAACTAGAAGCTCACTGTCACTAATTCCCAGTTAAGTTTTGATTTTAAGAACTGCGGTCGAAGTGGACCATTTTCTCTTCTTCCCCTCTCTACCAGAAAGTCATATCTGCTAAAACAGGTACAAGAAAGTGGTTACTAATCCTTTGTCCCTCACCATGGTTGCCCACAGCGCAACCTCAAGTACATTTCCCAGCCCCACCTTCTGGGCTTCCTTGTTAAAGCCTTCCTCGTTATTTCCAACGCCCTGTGGAGAAATCTTGAACCAGGACTGCTCTCTTACTTGGCACAGCAGGGGAGTGAGCAGGGGCTTTGCAGACAGGGAACCTCTCTGTTAGTTTTCTTCTGTTATCAAACTATATAAAATACACACCCTTTCTCTTCGGGCCTCTATTAAATGAATTCTACTCTAATGATTGTACTTTGGCTCCAGTTAACAGAATCATCCTACTTTTCATTTCTATGTCCTGCTTGTCCTGTCTCCTCACTTCCCCAGCATGTGTACTTTCGGGGAGGGGAAATTTCACGCAACCCCACACCTGGGCTGTCCCAACTCTGATGTAAAAGCTGATATAAAACCTTTGGCTATAACGTTCTGTCAGCTGCCTTCCCACAACATGATTTCATGAATGCTCTCCTGTGCCCTCTGTGCACCACTGTCCAAGGCCCAAATCTTCTCCAGCAGAAACTCAACCCATCTCTCACATGGTCATACAAACTCAAAAGGACTCGGCAGAGAGTTCTTTAGTTGCTGTGCACAGTGGATGAAACAGACCTTGCCAAGCCACATTTTATGGGTATTTGGAATCCTCAGCACCTGCCCTCCATCCCGTGACTAGCCCTAGGGACCAGGCTTTCTTCTTTTAGGCTAGATCTCACAATGAAGACATGTTTACTAAAAGGTTTTTTAGTAAATATGTTTAAAATTTTAAAATATTATATCAGATAGTATTTGTATATACATGTAGGTTTAAATGAAGACTAGAGAGGGTTGGTCAAGGGCAGGGTCTGAGGGAGGGCACCTCGGTGACCCAGGGCCATTCGAAACTAGGAACCAAATAACAGTCGGAATCAGTTTCCACGTATTTGGTTAATCCTAAAAATACGAAATGCTATCTAGTCTTATTGCTTGTACTTTCTACTAATTGATTAATCTATAATCTGGGATGGGATGAGGTGGAGGGTGGATGACGAAGTTGGCTCTGAGACCAATGGAAAAGACAGATGAGTATTTTTAATTCTATATTTCCGCTGTGGGAATAAGTGTTTTAATATATTAAAGTTCAGGCTTCATTTCCACCATTCTTTTTCATTTAGACAGATTTGTAATTCTATTTATCCTTCTTAAACTCTCTGCTTGCACTTTTGTGCAGCTCGATTTTAATCTTCTCAATCCTATCATAGGAGAGAAGCAATGCCATTAAACCTGATTGGAGGATAAACACTTGAGTTATATTTTTAAAATATTATTTGCATAATAGCAACTTTTAAAACACATCCTAGAAAACAAAGGGTGGGTCGTGTACCAACACAAAAAACCCAAAATTGTTCCTCAAAAACAAAGAAAGAAAAACAACCATGAAATGCCCAGGTTGAAGTTTTTTTTTTCCCCCCACTAGCAGGGGAAAGGGCAGTTCAGAATCACTGTGTGTGGAGAATACATGCCAGAAAGCAGCATTGGCCTCAAAGTGCAATGAGTCCTTTTGGTCCAGGGAAATATCAGCGGCTGAGTGGTGACAGGTATTGCAATCACAGTTGAAACTCAATGCTCCGTTAGAGTGATATATCAGATTTTATTCCATGGCTTCAAAAAGGACTTGGGACCAGGCCTTTAAAAGGCCTATATGGCTGCCTCCTTTTGGTAAGCACCCCTTAGCTTCCAGAAGGGGTTAGAAATAAAGCAAGCCAACTTTCTGAGGACTGCCTTCTACAGCTGTAGAAGAAGTCAGAAAGTGTCGTTACGTCGTTCTTAGGAACCGTAGGAAAGGTTTCTACTTGCCCTTTTGTATGAACCTGTTATATTCATTACCTAGTTCAAACCGAGTGTAGACATAAAAATAACCCCAGAACTCTTACTGTATTTGGACTTCTTTTCTGGCAGGCTTTCCTGCCAGATGAACTCTGAGCTGCCAGTGAATTTGGGGGTAGCATTTCATATACAGAACCTATGTTAATCAAATACTTGTGACTGAGAGAAAAATCTTCTCATTCACGGACTGCAAAAGGGTAACATTGCTTTCTCTTAATGCACGGGTTCTGGTAAAAGATTTCTATACAAGATTTATAAAATGCTCTAAAAAACTTGTCATCTAATTGTGCTTAGTCAAAACAACGTAATGCTTCGGTAAATAAATTACTGTCTTAACTGGAGCACTCAAAGTTACTTATGATTGATTTCATATATACCTCTATATTATAAAACTCTGAAACCTGAATGGGATATATTTTACTGTATGTGTATATGTATCCTATTAAGAAACTATATCTAAGTAATCTAAACCAGAATAGTTGGCATACATGATGTCTCTGTTAAATAGAACTTTTTGCTTAAAATTTCAGCCGAGTTAGAAACCTTTTATACTCACTACAGTGAGCTTTGGGTTTGCCCGGTTAACCACTCATTTTGGAACACTCTATTAAAATTGTCTAACAGCTAATATTCTTGTCCTCCTTGGCCCTCTCTTTAATGCTTTGGGTGACTCTTTGCATCTTTACCTCTTCCAAATGACCTTCTGAGATGTCCCTGGACTTAGGGTAATTTTACGGCTGCCCAGACCCTGAATAACCACTGACGAGGTTTAAGAGGTACATCGCTCGATCCAGAGAACTGCATGGAGTGAACTAACAGAATTATTTACAGACATTCAGTCTTGCTTTGGTTCACACTGCACTTCCATGTGAAACCCCAAGGGCCAGGAGATGGCTATGTCCCTTGGTTTACTCGGTTGACGATGTAGCTCTTGACATTGGGGATAGGCCGCACGTCGTTCTGATGCTTGCGGCGTTCTATGAAGCACGCCAGGCGGGAGGTGTCCAGGGGGATCTTGGAGTAGCTGCCATTGTGGGGCTGCAGCCAGGGATGCTGCAGGCAGGTGGCTGCCGTGGGCCTCCTCCGAAAGTCTTCCTGTAGGATCACATTGATGAAGTCTCTGGCGGCATTGCTCACACCACAGAAGTATTCGTGCGGGAAGCTGAAGTCCACCCTGCACACATTGATACATGTCTCCTCTTTACTCTCATCCAAGAAGGGGGACACCCCACTCAGCATGACATATGTCAGCACCCCGATGCTCCAGATATCTGTGCCCAGGGAGACGGGGATGCCTTGGATCACTTCTGGGGCAGCAAACTCGGGGTTCCCCAGCAGGTGGTGGATGTGGAAGTGGCCCGAGATCTGGACGGCATCCTCCAGGTCGATGAGCTTCACTCGAGGTACTGGAATGCGAAGGTCGATGAGCAGGTTTTCCGGCTGAGGAGACCCAGGCGTGAGGGAGAAGAGAAGGCAAGTTCAGCTCTCTGACTTGTCTTGACTACCAGTACGACTCTGGCGGTTCAAACACGGTTCTGCTATTCTTTGAAAAAGCCTATAGAGCATGAGAAATTGCCCATGCAAAGTGCACAGGGGGCTCCAAACTAGACTAAATTCGGAGTTTGGGTGGCAGTTCAGAGAAGCTGTTTGACATTGAAAATCATGTCTTCTCAACCACCCCTTACTTCTGCACTGATTCCGAAAAAAAGAATGAATTATTCATTTTGGAAAACAGAGCCTTCTTTGGGAGCACCGTCAAAAAACTGACATTTACTGGCTTCCTTCTAAAATGTTAGACGAAGTGGTAAAAGCTTCCCTACCTTCTCTCACCCCAGATGTCACTGTGACTCTGGTGAGTTCTCATAATTCACGAGAAACACACTCAAATTGTGTGACAACCCAGTTTCTGTTTAATATTCCTAAGGATCCTAATCTAAGGAAATGAAATGAATTAGAATGTACATCTCTCAAGGGTAATGATGAACAGGCCATCTCCCTGCAAGGGTAGCTATTTCTTATTACCTTGATGTCCAAATGGGCCACCCTGCAGTTGTGAAGATACTGCAGAGCTTCTATGATGTCTCGGATATAGAAAGCTACTTTCTCTTCCATCAGCTCATCGTGATGCATAAGGTAGTCTAAGAGCCGGCCATCATCCATCCTGGAAGCAGGGGGGAAGGAAAAGGCAGAGGAGATACGTTTGGAAAGAAATGGAAAAGTAACACAATACAAATCCGCGAGAGCTCTAAAATCTCTCCTATCCCCCTTAGAAATGAAGATCTATTTGCCACACGTGCGTATTTTAGTTAGAGCCCAAAGTTACTCTAAGGCTCAGAACTAAAATTAATTAATTAAAAAAATGATAGATGTGATGTGCCCCACGGAAGAAATCTGTGTAACCTTAAGACACATCTTATGTTGCTAAAAATCGCTCACGAGGAAAAAGGTCTGACACTCTTAAGAGATTAGGTTGCAAAAGAAAGTCTTGAGAAAGAAAGAGAGAGTTGCTTTCCCTCAATATTCCACTTAACTGGAACCTGGTGGCTGCAGGCCGCCCCAAATATGTTTTGCAAATTGCTTTTATTTGTCCATGTTTAATTGGGGAAAATGGAAAGTGAACAAAGTTTGTCTTTGGCATTCTTGACCCCTTTTTGAATTTTTTTTTTCAACGTTTATTTATTTTTGGGACAGAGAGAGACAGAGCATGAACGGGGGAGGGGCAGAGAGAGAGGGAGACACAGAATCGGAAACAGGCTCCAGGCTCTGAGCCATCAGCCCAGAGCCTGACGCGGGGCTCGAACTCACGGACCGCGAGATCGTGACCTGCCTGAAGTCGGACGCTTAACCGACTGCGCCACCCAGGCGCCCCTCTTGACCCCTTTTTGGATCCTTTGCCTTTGGAGCAAGTTTCCAATCTTAAAAACTGTTGACTAAGGACATGGTGGGGGGCGCCAGTCTGATCCAGATTTGAATCCTGATTCTGCCACCTACAGGCTGCGGGCTTGGGACCAGACATTTAAACTCCGTGTTTGAGTTTCTTCATCTTTCAAGTGGGAATGACAACAACAGCAATAACACCCACTTCATTATGAGCGTTGTGCAAGAATCAAGTGAGGCAATGTGGCATTTAAACATAATTGGTAGAAATAGTAAATGCTCAATAAATAGTAAGTATCTTCAGGTACCCTGCGCCCTCTTTAGCAAGGAGTGACCAGATGTCAGACTGACATTCTAATGTGCACTGGGCTGTCAAAGGCACATCCCCAGGAAATACTCAGGCAGAGGAGCTTGAACCAGAGGCAGAAACAACCTTTGAGCACAGCTGAGCCTCACCCCCAGCCATGCTTCCATTCTCCTCTCTAGCTTATTCCTTCCCACTGGTCTCTCCTGCTCTCCTGGATGGGGGTAAAGCCTAGGGCCTTGCCAGGGGTGGGGTGGGAGTGATTAGCATGGAGTGCAGTGGAGTTGGACTGGGTTTGTTAGATGCACCCCACCCCTCGACTTCTTGCAGCACTGCTCTGAGACCTGAAAGCCTCAGCATTAAGTTCACTCTCAGAACTTTTGGGTCATGCAGACACCCAGGCTCCACCCTAGACTAGGGGATCAGAACCCCAGTTGCCCAGCAGAGAAAAGCTCTACCAGAGATTTGGATAGTCACCAAGGGGGGACCTCTGGTCAGAGCGTTACCAAGCTTTAGCACAGGGTTTAGCTCAGACACTGCCTCTCCACTCATCTCCTAAACCTCAAGTCCAACAAACACCCTTCCATGGTCTCACAACAACCCTCCCCAAAATGTGCGCTTCTTTCTCAACATTTGCCACATGAAACTGAAATCATTTACTCAGTGACTGGTCTTCCTCATCAGACTTTGAGCTCCTCAACGGCAAGAACCACACCTTTCCATCTTTGTTCCTTCCACCCTGGCCCAAGTCCACACGGCAGTTGGCACACGGGAGTACTCATAAATATTTGCTAAACAAGCTCAATCCACTATTCATCTCATTTAATCCCTGTAACAAGTCTGAGAAGTGGAAATAAATCTTCACAGATTTCAGACTTATTTCAGACTTCAGATTATTTCAGACTTCACAGATGAAGATGTGAGGACCAGAAATCTAAAGATCTTGCCCCAAATCACAGAGAGGGGATTAGAGCCCAGGCTCTTTACTCCAAGAATGGCTTCCTTCCATTGCACTGTGGCAGCCTGGTAAACAGCACCTTCCCTTGGAATGACAGTTAGTGAATCTGAAGAGGCCAAGTTTCTGAGTCAGTCGTACTACTTTGATATGCGAGTGATAATATCTTTTATTGGAACTTGGGCATAACACATTGTCACCTGCAAATGAAAATAGTTCACTGCCAACAGAATACACCTTTTGAGTTAGGAAGCTGCCCCGACAAAACGTTAGGTTCCAGAAGGCTGTTTGTAAGTATCATTTGTTAAGTCCAAGTGACAATTGACCAGCGACTACACAGCTATATAAAGTATCAAACAAGAATTACAAGTATTAACAGAGTTGGTTTTGTCTTCTCTTGTTTCTTGGCAACCAATTAAAAAGTGTAGCCAAAGAGGTTTGTCTTTTGGCTGTCTTTTTTTCATAAATAAATTTATAAGTTATTGCTTCTAAAGGCCTTCATACACAAACACCTAGACGAACAAGCACATAAGAGCAACACTAAAATGGCACCTGAAAAGCTGTAAGTGAAGACACTTCTCTTCTGAACACAGGCTCATGTGGAGCCATACACAGCACTGGTGTTGGGTGCCAGGTCATCAGCACCCATCTGATAACATCGCTAGGAGGGCTCAATACTTCTGAAAGGACTTTGTTCTCTTTAGCCTCTGTTAGATCTCTGTAAACCACAGAGCATGATCTCCATCCTTAGCTTGGGGTAGCAGTGGGGAGAATGTGCTTTATTTGATGTATTCTGGAGCTAAGTATATGGTTGCCTGAATTCCTAGAAAATCTGGAATGAGTAGACTATTTTCAAGGCAAGTGTCCACGTTATAAGAATTTCTTGGGTGGTAGACCATGCCATGGCAGTAAATCGATGCACAAACCCCTCTTTCATCTCAGCTCCGCCCCCTATTGTCAAGAAGCTTTTCCTAAACTCCTGCCCAGCCGCAGAGTCCATAATAGAAAGCACATCAGCATCAGAGTGGGAGAGATATGGGTTCAAGTCCCAGTTTCTCCATCCCCTAGTTGTAAGGACCTTCCTTATCCTTGATTTTTTCTAATCTATAAATGGCAACCGCATTTTTATAAATGGATGGGAGAATGCTTGTTACATACAACACTTTGTACACTATAAGACGTTGCATAAAATGAAACTGCTGTTTCCAGTGGACAATAAATGGCCCAGACCCCAGACAGCCGGGGACCACTAAGAGACACCTGTACTTACAGTTCCAAAATCAGGATGTAGGATGTGGGGGACTCATAAGTGTCATGGAGAGTGATGTACTGGGGGTGCTGCAGGTGCTGAAGTAGGGCAGCCTCGTGGGCGGCCTGCTCTTTTTTCTTCATTTTTTTGCTAACAAATTTCACAGCGACATCCTTGCGGGTAGCTTTGTGAATGCATTTCTTTACAATGGAGAAACGGCCTCTGGAAAGCGAAAGGGAGAAAGCGTTTTGCCAGGCTTCATTGATCAATTAGGTATTATTTTATTCAAGGGTGTGTACATTTTTATCTGAAGTGGTTAGACAGTAGCATCTTATTAGGAATCCTACCTTTTCTATATTTTAATATTTTTTAAAGTTTATTTATTTATTTTGAGAGAGAGAGCACAAGCAGGGGAGGGGCAGAGGGAGAGGGAGTGAGAGAATCCCAAGCAGGCTCCTCACGGTCAGTGTGGAGGCCTATGCGGGGCTCGATCTCACAACACTGGGGTCATGACCTGAGCTGAAATCAAGAGTTGGACGTTCTATCGACTGAGCCACCCAGATGTCCCACAGGTTCAATTTTCCAAGCAGAGTATATTTATATAAAATACAACAATAGTAATGTTAAAGAAGGAGGAATTCTAGTCTATGATAATTTCAAAAACATTTTTAAAGAGTCATTTTTGGGGTGGATGGCTGTTTCAGTCAGTTAAGCGTCCAACTTTGGCTCAGGTCATGGTCTCATGGTTCACGGGAGTGTGTGCGCTCTCTCTCACTCTCTCACTAATAAATGAATAAAAGCATTAAAAAAAATAAAGAGTCAATTTTTAAATTTAATTTTTTTTATTATCTTGGTGTTATGGAAACTTTCTAATACACACACAAGTAGAAAGAATAGTATAACAGATCTGTGCACCCAGAAGCCAGCTTCATTAATTGTCAACATTTTGCCAACCTCATTTCATCTATTCCTTTCCCACCTCTTGCCTTTTTTTCTGTAGTATTGTAAGCAAAATCCAGATATCATGTTATTTAATTCAGTAATTCTTGAGTTTGCATCTCTGATTGACAAGAATACTTAAAAATGTATAACCACCAGGGCCCCGGGGGGCTCAGTAGGTTGAGCTTCTGGCTTCAGCTCAGGTCATGATCTCACAATCCCTGGGTTTGAGCCCCACATCGGGCTCACTGTGTCAGCACAGAGACTGCTTCAGATACTCTGTTCTCCTCTCTCTGTCCCTCCTCTGCTTGTGCTCTCTCAAAAATAAATAAACATAAAAAAATGTATAACCACCATGCCATTTTCACATCTAACAAAATTTGCCACATCTAAAATAGAATGGTTTCCAGACTCAGCAGTAGCCCAATAGGATGTAGTAATAACGGGAAGTAGAAGAGGGAACTTACCAACAACTGGTCAGAGAAAGGGAGAGTCAAAGAGGTGACAAGACAGTGCCATCCTAGGCCTGTCCCTGAGGCACCCTAACCCACGAGTAGAGAAGTCAATGGCCCAAAGAGCAGTCCATTCCTCTAGAGGAAATGTATGTATCCGACACCACCATGAAGATTGTCCAACTGACTCCTTGACCTGACTCTGTGCTCACCAAGTGACTTTCTGACAATAATAAGTGTTTTTCCACCATAGATTTTCACAAAAGAAATAATGTGCTAATAAATAAAGCACATATTAGGTAAATATTAATTGAATGCCTATTATATAGCAGACATTATTCTTCTTGCATAGTAAGCAAATACTTGGTCAAACTGGCAGCTCTATTCTACATTGTAAATTAATAAATTGCCATTCTAAAAAAAAAATTGCCATTCTCGTATTTTTTAAAGTAGTCTCTATGCCTAACATGAGGCTTGAAGTCATGAGCCCCAGATCAAGAGTTGCATAATATACCAACTGAGCCAGCCAAGTGCGTGCCCCTCCATTCTGGTTTTTAACAGCATTCTTTTGTTTGATTATTAGAGGTCACTCCTTCCAGAGGACTTCAGATGCATGAGAACAATTGAATATTGGGGAGAACTCTCCTGAACTAAGTGGTCATGTTGAGGTACTGCTGTACCTTAAATTTTTAAATTAAGTAATTTATTTTGAGTGGGGAGGGGCACAGAGAGAGAGGGAGAGAGAGGATCCCAAAGAGTCTGATGGGACGGGGTGGGGGTGGGGGCAATCCCATGAACCATTAGATCATGAACTGAGCTGAGATCAAGAATTGGACACTTAAAAAAAAAGTTTATTTATTTATTTTGAGGTGGGGAGGGGCAGACAGGGAGAGGAGAGAGAGAATCCCAAGCAGGTGCAGAACCCAGCATGGGGCTCGCACAAACCATGAGATCGTGACCTAAGCCGAAATCAAGAATCAGACGCTTAACTGACTGAGCCACCCAGGTGCTGCCCCCGCTACACCTTAATTTAAAAAAAAACAAAAAAACATGTGTGTTTATCTGAGTTATGCATTCCCATGATTTAAAAAGTCAATTCGCTTTAACAAGGTTTCTTATTAAAACTAATAGTATCCCATTCTCCTACCCCCACCCCCATTTTCTCTTACACTAGAGGCAGTTTAATATAGCAGTTAGTTATATTTAGCTGATTATTCAGGTAGCCTATGTTTGTGTGGCTACTTCTTAGTGTTTCAGTCTTCATTGTAATCTGCTGATACCTACCATGGAGAGTGAGATATTAGTCTCTCTCCCTCCCTTTCCCCAGCACGTGACCACTTTTCCCATCCCCTGTCCTCTCAACAGAATATCAAAAAAAAATATTTTTTTAAATGTTTATTTATTTTTGAGAGAGAGACATACACAGTGTGAGTAGGGGAGGGGCAGAGAGAGAGAGAGGGAGACACAGACTCTGAAGCAGGTTCCAGGCTCCTAGCTGTCAGCACTGAGGCTGACATGGGGCTTGAGCGTAGTAACCATCAGATCATGACCTGAGCCAAAGCCAGATGCTCAACCAACTGAGCCACCCAGGCGCCCCCAACAGAATGACACCTTAACTGATATTCAGTGTTTCCATTCTTGCGATTAGATCAGGGCTATTCACAGATGAAGCTCCAGTAAACTATGAATATTTTCCTTGTGATAGAATTCAATCATCGTTTCTGACAAAGTGTGTCCCTTATGAGCACCACTCAAAGATTAGTCTGGGACTAAGAAGTCACCGCAGTGTGACTGAGCGGTGGTTTTTATCACGGTTCCATTCTCAGAGCCTTGCTCTGCTTCTGTGGATATGCTCTATCCGTGCACAGCTTGAACGTGGCCTGGGATTTGTGTTGTTCCATGCACAGAATTAGGGGATCTCCTTCTTTAGCTATCTCTTCACTGAGATTTCCCACTCATTCTTTGGCTCCCAAGGGCCCATTTTTGTGGATGGGATTCCCTCAGAGTTTTAGCCTCTGGCTTGGAGTAACGTCGTGAGAGAAAGAAGGGAGGGAGGGAAAAGCATTTTCCTGCTCTCTTCAGCTCAGAGGGACCTCTTTTCCTGTCTTTTGGCCAGAAAGATGGGTTTCTTTTGGAGTTGCTCCCTGTGCATGCTGCCCAGTTCCCTGCTTTGACCCACGCTTGGGCTAAAGCCCAACAAACAAACCAGAGAACTCACTGCTACCATCCTTGACTTTCTTCAAGTTTTAACTTGGTTCCCCATTCTCCATGTTATTGACTTACAGAATCCTGAGGTAGTTGCTATTTTGGATTTTGTCCAGGGCTTCTGGTTGTCATCAGTGGGATAGGCTACCCTGGGCTTACTCTGTCCTGGCCGGCACTGGGGGTTGGCTCATTCTAAAAGCTGGGGACTAAACAGCTGTTTGCAAGCTCTGATCAGGGGTGTTGGTGTCTGTCAACTCGACCTTCACAGCAGGGCGATCTGAGTGGACTGTTTGGTTGGGAAAGCTCCGAAGCCGTTATCTTTAAGACTTTCCTCTTGGGCTGGTCAGATTTCCCAGAGAAAGATCCTCCTCCTCCCTGCCTAGTGGTGAAGCCCCGGTTATCCACTTCTGGAGCCCGCTGGCTAAGAGAGCTGGGGTCCTGAGTTATCCAAGCAAGGATTTGGCCTCATAACTGGTCCACTTGCAGTCAGGTTCTGCTGCCCCCAGCTGTGCCGGTGTCCCTGAGAACAAAGACACTTTCTTTTACCCTGTCTAGAGAATGAGCCTCTGGCGTTTTCCTGGATGGGGAAGGACAATTTGGAGATCTGGAGCTGCAGCCTCTCACACAGAGTGTCAGCCCACCCTCCAGTTTCAGCATCCTCTTTATACCGATTTGCAGAAGTACTTGCGCTGCCAGTGCCCGAGCCTTTGGGGGAATTCTGCTGCAAAAGTTGCACTGCCTCTCACTTGACCCCGCGACTGACTCGGATTGAGTGCTAGGTCATTTGTCACTCTGTCACTTGTTTTCTGCCTCTAACCTGTTATTATTGTTGTCTCTTCGTCCCGTGTCTTCATCCTCATGTGCCTGATTCGAAAAAGTCCTTTAGTGCAGATTCGGTGAAGTCTCGGGAGGGAGGGAAAACTGATGTCTCTGTTCAACTTGCCTTCCTTACCTGGAGGCCTGGCCCTGCTACCTTTTTGGATCCTGTGCAGGTAACCAGTCAGCATTCCCAGGGATAAATCTCTGGCTTCTTTATATTATAGAGGTGCCCATCTAGTTTATTTCCAGCTAACCATGCTATGCTCGAGTGCTCTTTCCTTCAGATGGACTTTAGCAGCGAAGATATTTCTTTCTGCACCATGGTTTTTATAATATTTTATTACCAGAGAACTAGTTTTTAAATGTTTACTCATTTTTGAGAGACAGAGAGAGAGAGAGAGAGAGAGAGACAGAATGTGAGTGGGGGAGGGCAGAGAGAGTGGGGGACACAGAATCCCAAGCAGGCTCCAGGCTCTGAGCTGTCAGCACAGAGCTCGATGCGGGGCTCGAACTCACGAACCATGAGATCATGACCTGAGCTGAAGTCGAATGCTTAATCGACTGAGACACCCAGGCACCCCACCAGAGAATTATTTTTAACAAGATAGTCATAGAGGCCTAGAATTCTAGGTTTAGGTGTGATGGAGAAAGTTGACTCACTTCTATGGCCCACAAATACCCTTCATGTGTTTCATGTAAGTGTCTACATGTTTTATTTCCTTTCTGTTAACATACAGCATTTTTAAAGGATCTCCTGAAACCATGAGGACTATACTTGGAAGAGAGGCAAAACTTCAGATTGTTGGAGATGAGATTTTTTTTTCATAAAACATTGATTGCTTTGAACAAATCAGAAACTTGATCTCCCCTTCAGGAAATATGAAAGCATCCATCTCTTCCAGGTAAAACATGCCTTAGCCCATGGCTATCAACAGTAAATGCACATCTCGGGAAGGAATTCACTGGTACATCCAGGTGATGCCACCAGTTTCATTTAGAACCAGGTGGGGAGGGGCACCTGGGTGGCTCAGTCTGTTAAGTGTCTGACTTCAGCTCAGGTCATGATCTCACCGTTCATGAGTTTGAGCCCTGCATCAGGTTCTCTATTGTCAGCGCAGAGCCTGCTTCGGATCCTCTGTCTCCCTTTCTCTCTGCCTCTCCCCTGCTTGTGAGCACTCATTCTCTCTCTCTCTCTCAACAAACAAACAAACAAAAATTAAAAAAAAAAAAAAAGAACCAGGTGGGGATTCACTACTGGAGTCATGCCATGCCTAGCTTCACAAACTTCAATATAATGTGGCAAACTAGATTTCAATTGCTAGAGCTTATTTTTGACAAAAATTTCTACAATGAGAAACCACATATGCTAGTAAAACAAACACAGGCTTAAGAATTGGGTAGCCCAGGGCTGGAATCCTGGCTCTCTACTTCCTAGTTGTAGGACCTTGAAAAAGTTACTTACCTCCCGAAGCCTGAGTTCCTTTCCTGGAAATCTACTCAAACACTACACCTCATGTGTTATAAGGATTAGATTTAATACCTTTTGTATAATACCTGCATAGTTTGGAACACTACAGAAACTCAATAAGCACCATCATTATCACCTTGGAAATTTCCATTGGCCCTTCCCTGCCCCTCTGGCCATACAAAGAAGAGAGAAAGCTGAGCTAAAGTTGTTGTTTTTTGTTTGCTTGTTTGTGTTTTTTTTAGAGAAAGAGAGGGAATATCAAGCAGGCTCCACGCTCAGCACAGAACTTGATGTGGGGCTCAATCCCACCACACTGGCATCATGACCTGAGCCCCTTATCAAGAGTCAGACGTTCAACCGACTGAGCCACCCAGGCGCCCAGAGATAAAGTTGGTTTTTGACGAAAAGCGCTGTAATGAAAGGCAGTGAATTACATTTAAATCCTGTCTAAGAAATGGGAATAATAAGCATTTTGGCTCTCTCCACAACCTCTGTCGCAACCACCTCACTTAGGAAATTTTATGCTTCATTGAGAGACGTCAATCAGAGATGGAGAAGATGCTAATGGCCCATTGTTTGTGGGTGCTCTTTTATTTACACATTCAGGGAGTGGGAGACTTGCCAGCGCTACCTACCCTCTCACCTAGACCACGTGCAAACTGATGCACATCTAGAGACGAGCCCCCTTTTCGTTTCGGCCCACCAACTATTTTGTGGGCCAGGTGATAGAGTTTTTTCATTATTTTGTTAAAAGTTATATTTTTATCTTTTATACTTTTGGGGACATACTTTTCTAACCAAAAGAAAGAGACAGAAACAGAGAGAGAGAGAGACGGAGACAGAGAGAAAGAGACAGAGACAGAGGTGTGTGTGTGTGTGTGTGTGTGTGTGTGTGTGTGTGCGTGCGTGTGTGTGTGTATGTAGGGGGCACTGGATTGAAAACATCCATGAAACAATGCACTTGTGCTTGAAACATGGACAAGAATGGAAACCTGTACCAAAAATTAGCGATTATACCTTCTTCCCAGGAACACATGGAACTTTTAACAAAAACTGACCATGTACTGCTTATAAATGAAGTCCCAACAAAAATCAGCATCGGTATCATATAAATCAAGTTCTTCAACCACAGTGTAATTAAGTTAGAAATCAGTGACAACTAGATAGTTTGTAAAACTCTCATACAGTTGAAAAATTTACTTTTTAAAGGATATTTATTTATTTATTTTTGAGAGAGAGAGAGAGAGAGCAGTAGAGGAGCAGAGAGAGAGGGAGACACAGAATCCGAAGCAGGCCCCAAGCTCTGAGCTGTCAGCACAGAGCATGACGTGGGGCTCGAACTCATGGACCTCGAGATCACGACCTAAGCTGAAGTCGGAAGCTTAACCGATGGAGCCCCTACAGTTGAAAAACTTAAAATATTTCTATTATGATTAGGTGAAAGAAAATAATCATGGTTGAACTGAATGATAATGAAACTGCCACATACCAGAACTCAGGGGAGGTAGCTAAAATTGTACCTTAAAGAAAAGGCTGAGCTTTAAATTCTTATATTAGAACAGAAGAAAGGCTGATAGTTGATGAGTGAGGCCTCCAACGTAAAAAGTTAAAAAAAGAGCAATAAAAGTACACATAAATATTCTGGCGTTTTCTTACTATAGAGAGAGCACACGGAGGAAAAGAAACAAACGGTAAAAGCAAGTCATTATTCGGATGTGATGTTGTTAAGTGCTCATGAAGGAATAGAAAATGGGGTCATTACCTTCCAATTTCATTCAGCTCAGTATAAGCTGAATCAAAATTATCCTTCCAAGAAATGGTGGCACCATCAGCAGCAGCATCTTTGGAAGAGAGAGAATCCATTTATGACACTGAGGAAGTCATGTAAGAATAAAGAAAAGGTTGACAGAAAAGCTCCCGCCTTGCCCCAAAGCAATTCTCATGGCCAAATATGGAGTCTAGCTCAGTGGGAAAAGGCCAGGATTCTCTGAAATGTTATTTTTAAAAATATCATCCCAGGGGAAACTGACATGACAGAGGCAGACTCCCCCTCCCTGTGCCATCTACATAAACAAAAGAAAACTTGGGACAATCAGAGACACAACCTCTGGATATTTTAAAAATAGAAATTTGGTAGAAAAAATTAAAAGAGAGAGAGAGAAACACACGGAAGGCCTAGAAAAGCCAGTGAGAATCAGGGCTGAGGGTGAAGGCAGCAGAGGAGAAGGGAAGAGTTACAAGGCCCAGAGGAGGAAAGGAGAGGAATGTGCTGGAAATACCCTAACCACTGCTCTCTCTCACCCTGCTGTCCTCAGACATTAACGAGCCTATCTGGTATACTGAATGCTGAATGATTTAGCTTAACCCAAAATACGTGCCTGAGCAGAATGTGGCAGTATTACCTTAAGAGGTGTTCATTCTCTGGCAATAATTTAAACACACACACGCACACATGCACACATGCATGCACACATGCACACCAGTATGTATTTGTGTTGTCCCTGGGGAACAAGGCTCACAAGAAGCAAAACATGTGACAGAATTCAGTTAGTAGCTCCAGAGGAGAGGACCACCCCCGCAGTGTGGGTCTTCTGACCACAGCTGGGCTGAGGTTCAGGTGCCTTACCTACATTGAATTCTGACACAATAGAGACCCAGGGCCCAGGTTTCCCAGTGAGTCATGAGTCTTAGGGAGCAGGGTGACTGGGAGGGAGCTTAGCCCCTGAGGACGCGCTGGGGAACACTTCCAGACTCAGCTGGGGGTTGGGCTATAGCCAAGGGCCCTAGAGGGTTTCTGAAGCCCCCTGGGAACTCTGGGATTCCCTGACCCTGGAGAGACATGGGTTTCTTGCCTTCTCAGTGTGGTGGCCTCCTCCTCCACCCCAACACACTCCCCACCCCCTTGCACCACGGAATACCTCACCACTTGGAGATTTCTTTGGGCTAGCAAGTGTCCTCTTTCAAATGTTCTTGGGACCAAAGTGGCTTGGTGAGACAGTGAATGGGGGGCCAAAACGAGAACCACATTTGTGAAATACTCGTGTGTAGCTATAGATACATCTTCATCATCCAACACATCCACCTAAAAATGTGTCCACTTGAAGTAAGACATTGTGGGAAGGCTAGGGGTGGGGAAACTATCAAATACTCATTCTGATTCCAATCCTTCAACCAGGTTGCTTTCCTCTCCCCAGTTTAAATTGGTGAGCGGGGCTGTGTCTGATGCTGGGAGGCACACTTAGGCCTGGCAGAGGTTCCCAGGGAGAGGAGGGCTGGTGTTCCCATCCAGGAAAAGGGGCAGACAGCATCCATACGACTCATGACTCCTTCTCACCCCTCTCTGTTCCT
Source organism: Herpailurus yagouaroundi (assembly GCF_014898765.1). Lineage (NCBI taxonomy): Eukaryota > Metazoa > Chordata > Mammalia > Carnivora > Felidae > Herpailurus > Herpailurus yagouaroundi. The sequence continues at coordinate 70,925,256 of NW_024412403.1, read as the reverse complement.
GGAGACACATGCGGGTGTCCAGGGACCCTGGTAGGCCCAGGGCAGACACTGGTGGCAGACCAAACTTTTGCTCCAAAATGGTTGAAATCACACTTTTCATCAGGTCTCTGAAATGTTACTTGACTGAAGACACTGGACAATCCAGGTTACCTCCCGCAGGGTGGCCGGCACCAGCGAGTGTGTGACAGCTGGCCAGGTGCCTTGCCTCCACCAGGGCTGCTGGGCATGGCTGGGACTCACCGTACTCTGGGAGTCGCACAAACTCTGAGGGCTCGCTGGGAAGGCTGATCCCCCAGGGGTTACTGGCGCTGACTCTGAACTGATAAGGACTCCCAGGGCTGAGGTCTTCGATGACGAGGTAAGTGTCCAAGGTCGAAGCTACAGACTGCTGCCAGGCCTGGGAACCTAGCACACAATTTCCAAGGAGAGGGAAAGAAGAAAACGCCAGAGGGACATTGTTTCAAAGACCTTCAGCAAACAAAGAAAGGAAAGCTGACACATTCTGTTCCATTCAAGGGGTTACAAAGTGGGCTCTGAAAGCCTGTGGGCCAACGGTGGCAGGTTTGGGCTCAGTGTCCTAAGTGACTGCGTATATCATGAGGGGTGTGGAAGCAGCTGGCCTAGGGGTTCTGGTCATTTCCAAATGTGTATGTGCGAGAAGGAAAAGACACAGATCATACAGAATTGACAGAAGGACGTGTGGCAAATTCTTAATAAGGCATAAAAATATATTATAAATAGCAAAATGAGAGAAAATACACATTTGGAAATGGAAACAAAATAGAAGTGAACATGCATTGAGCACGCCATACATGTAAAATACCGCAGAAGGCGTCTTCCCAGAATTCTCTCATTTAACTTTCGCACTTAAATCTCCAGAAACCGGTGAGGTTGGGAACACAGATCTCACTTTATACGTGAAGAAATAGAGGCTCAGAAAGAGGAAGTGATTTTCTCAAGAGAACTGTGTTAATAGGATGAACTATGAACTGAACAGCGTGGAACTAAGTGCAAGCTTTTGTGAGACATGTCTCCCAGCTCAGCACGAACACCTCTCTGCTGAGTGGGGAGACCCAAGAGTGAACAGCTTCAGAAAGATGCAGAAATGAACAGCTCTGTAACTGCACAGGGCCTGTTTGGTAGAAGAAAGAAGAGTTAAAAAACTACGAGTAATGGTGAGTAACACAAATGAGTTAGGCTCTGGCCACAACAAGCAGTTGTTTGAAATTCAGTTCTGTAATTCATTATGTGGTTCAGAGATGTGTTAACAACTAGAGCTACCTGGCAGCTTCTTATTTAACTAATTCTTCTTGATAATAGGTGACAGGTTCAGGTGTTTCTAACTGCTAAACTAATGCATGCATCCTTAGCATGTAAATGTAACAAAATTAAAAAATGAACAGTTTTTAAAAAATCATACATATGTGTATATATATATAAAATTTAAAGATCACACAAAATATATGATATATATATATAACATATGCTATATATATATACATATACATATGCTATATATATATATACACACATATACATATGCTATATATACATAAAATCTCTAAATTTTATCTGGGGATGGTGGTAAAGCTCTGCTCATGCTACCCTAGTTACTACTCTGGGAGAAAGGTCACAAATTACCAAACTTGATACCTGGGTTTAATGCCAGGCCTGTCTCTTACTAACTCCTGCCTCCGTGTTCCTCAACTTTCTTCAGGCCTTAGCCTCCTCATGTGTAAAACGGGCCTGACTGCTCCTGTCTGGGTGATTAGGCTTGTTAAGGACAAAAGTGCACGCGAAGGCACTTTGAAACTTGCCAAGAGTCATCAGCCCTTGGGCGAAGTTGGAGAGCAGGAGGCGGCTGTGGCCTGGAGCTGAGGTCCTTGTGCTGAGTTGGAAGACACAAGAAGGGACAGCTAATGAAAGGCATGAAGGCAAATAGTTCATGACTCTGAAGGATCTCCTTTCGAGGAAGAGAAGGAAGAAAGAGAAGGGCAGGGGAGCGAGCGTACCTTCCTCCCGGTACTCCACAGTGTAACCAGAAATAGTGCAGTTCCCAGTGCTGGAGGGAGGCAGCCAGCGGAGAATCACAGAAGTGCAGCTTCTCTCCTGGGCAATGGGGCGGTTAGGGGCTGCTGGAACACCTTTGGGGACAGAAATTACGGTCAAGTGCTATTTCAGCAGAACTTGGCACTTTACACCAAGGTTGAAAGTTACCTGGGAAACATTACCTTCCCCGTGTCTCAAATTTTTCCTAGGGTCTTTTCTACCAAGTGGCACACCTCTCTCCAGGCCCTGGGGAAGCCTGGGAGATACACTTTGGGGTTAGAACTTCTTCCTTGGGCTAAAGACTGCACACTGGAGTTAGAGCTTGGCCAGGCAACGATACGGGAAGTTATGGGGGACCACAGATAGCTCTTAGCGAAGACGCCTTCTCTTCCATTTGCTAGACCTTTACTTTGGAATTTCACAATGGACCTCTGCTTCCCCAGGTTGCAGGGAACCCTTGTAATGTCCACTTAAGATATTTGGTTAACACAAACTCAGAGAGAGAAAAAGTAGAATGGTGGTTGCCAGGGGCGGTGGGGAGGGGGGTTGGGGAGCTGTTGCTTAATGGATATAGACCTTAGTTTTGCAAGATGAAAAGAGTTCTAGAGATAGGTTGCACAACAATATGAATGTACTTAACATTACAGAATGTACAGTTAACATTGGTGCAGACGATAGATTTTATGTTATATGTATTTCACCATAATAAAAAATATCTTAAAAGTATAAAAAGGGTTTGACTAACAAAGACCCTGTACCTTGCACTTTAACTGTAGCAGACGTAGATGTGGTGCCATGGTCGTTCGTTGCTATGCAGGTATAAATCCCACTGTCTTGGGGCATCAGATTGCAGATCTTCAGGGTGATTTCCCCAGAATCACTAGAGACACCAAAAGGATGCTCTTCAGACTCCAATAATGAGTCAATTGACTGATGGGTAAAATCCCCAGGGTGGGCACAAGGTGTGCTGAGCTGAATCCTCAGGCTCAAGGTCTCATCCCAGCTCTGTTATTTTCCTACACACCTTGGGTGATCACCTTATTTTTCTATATTCCCATTTCCTTATGGGAGGGGGGGATTCTTGTCACCCCCAACTCTCATGTTTGTTGTATATGGGGTGTAGGGATAGAAAAGAAGTAAAATGAGATAAGAATTAGAGCAGGGTTTGAAATATATAAAGCCCTATACAATATTACTAGTCTTATTACCATGAGCAACTCTGTCCTAAAATATTCTCAGTCTCACACATCAATAATAAGTCATACAAGAAAATAGACTGAAGAATGAAAATGTTTAAGTATTTCAAATTCTACATATGGGACCCTCAAAACAATTAAGTGAATTAAGTAAAGGGCAAATTCCTCTACTAAATGCTAACTTCCCTAGTAGTCCCAGTCACAAGGGATAGCACTGCTCAGGAAGAGTGAAATGCAGCAGTCATGGTCAACCCTGCTCCCTCCCTCCAGCTGAGACATACGGAGCCTGCTGGTCTTCAGGATCCTCACCAAGCACTGGCTCTTACACTAAGTTCCTTGGGCCCCCTAATCTTAGGGCTTGGCCAGACCTTGCCATCTTTGCTGGAAATACCATTTCATGTGCACAAAAATTAAGTTAATGGATAGGAGTTTAATTCTAAATGATTCTTTGATAGATGTTTAAGCACTGAGAGCTTGTTACTGCGTGTCCACTGTAAAGGGTAGTGCACAATAAAGTTCATCATTAGTAGCAATAAATGCTAACACAATGATTGGGAGGCAGTCAACTGGGTTTTGTTAAACAGCCTTTCTGTGTGGAAGCGTGTTTATGGCTAGATTTTCTGTTTAGCATTGCATATTTTGGAGCAAGTCTTTTTTTTTTTTTATTCTTCTAAGAAAATTATTCTTAGGTTATTGAAGGAATTAAATAGATCACTGTTTCACAGGATCCTGAGGGGCACAAAAACACTGGGATGTTGGGATGGGAGACCCACATTGCTTCCACAAGTCTGGGGCCTTTGCCATTTCCACTAACATAGAGATTCTCTTGGGGATCCTTTTGGGAAAGATCAACTGGGTGAATGTAAGTCAGTGACTGCCAGAGCTCTTTGAAGGTATGGTTTATGGTTGACCTGACATATAAAGTTTTATGTTTTAATTTATTGAATGTGGGTCCAGAATGCAGTCTTTCCAACCTGTTCTCATTTGTTAAGCCATGTCTACGTGATGTTGAGCAGCATGCGGCTATGTGCTGGCCATCAGCCAGATCTTTGACAGGCTCCATGGCAGGTTGTAGTGAGCGGTGGAGGCCGTGCCTAAACCTCCCAGCCCTGGGTACACTGTTGACTCAATTTCTCTCCTAATCAATGCCAAGTATTTGTGCTAGAATAGGACCCAGGGCAGCTGTTCTCTTGGAGAGACTAAGTAACCAGCATGGGAGCTGCACCAAGGAGCTGGGAGTGTCGATGCAGGGCGATCAGCTTACCAGGAGGAGACGGTGTATGTGGCCGAGCTGTTGTCAGTGTCAAGGATGTTCTGGTCTGGACCCTTCCAGGTGATGGTGGGCTTCGGCCGCCCACAGACTTTGCACTGCAATGTCACTGTGTCCCCAAGCAAGCAGGTCACATCCACTAAGGGCACAAGGAATTCTGGGGCCACTGTGGTCAAATTGACATAAATTCACATCATTTAGAATAAACAGAATACACAGCCATTTTACAACACAACCCTCTCATTCCCTACCCACGTGTAATGATTCAAATATCCTTCAGCTTATGTTGCTCAATCATCCATGTCCCATTAACAAGTATTTAAAAGTAATAAATGTTTATTGTAGAAAATTAGGAAGTACAGATAAATAGAAAGAATGAAAAGCTCCATGATGTCCTGATACAGACATTAACGACTGTGAGCATCTTGGTGTATGTCTTTTTGGCTTTTATCAACACACTTTTTATTACATGAATCATACATATGGCAAATTGTAGTCTTTTCCACCTCAACAGTTTATTCTAAACACCTTTTCTTGTCCATAGCACAGAATGACATCACCAGTATTTACAGCCTCTACCTCACTGCTGGATTTGCCACAATTTATTTAGCCAATCCTCGTGTTCTCAGTTCTGCTTTTTAACTCACCTTCTTGGATGAAATTTGGATTTAAGATCTGAAAAACACAAAGAGACAGAAAACTGCTTAAATCCTAAACTACTGAAAGAGAGCAGGAGACTTTGACCCTATTGAGTAAAAAGGAAGCACCATTTAGGGAGATGAAGCCAGGAGCCCAGCCTCTGTTTGTGACCGTATCACTATTGCAGTAACAACCCAGGGCACCTGCTTTACTTTCCTCTCTACTCCGCTTCTTCACGTGCCTCTGGGTGACCCAGGGTCCCAAGCAGGTGTATCATGACCGCAAAAGCTCTTCTGGCTGCAGCTGGCCTCTCTTGCCTGCATTTTACTTCCTTATTGCTCTTCCTCTCTGTCACATGCATAAAAGTCATTCTCCCTGCCTGCCCCACCCCCTTCAATATGCACTCAAGCAATGTGTTGGCACTGATTCCTCCCAGCATCACAAATTTTCAAAAACAGAGCACCTGACATTTATCGAACCGGAATGGTCATTGACATTAACCACTAACCATTAGCCTAATGGTTTCCTTCCAAATGTACCCCCTTCCCCCAAACAGGAGAGAGTTCTCTCCAAGCAGTTAAATGCAGAGCTTGTCTGGTCGAAGGGGAAAGAGAGGTCATACCTGTCCATTCTGTCCCCAGCATGTCCTCCTATAGCCCAAGCTTCCATAGGCCAAATTGAAAAGCACCGACCTGGAGGTTCTGGCCATTTTTTTGCTGCTTAGGTGAGAAAACCGGACTTAGGCCAACTAAATGACTTGTCTGGTCATATGGCTGGTTGGCAGAGGCACTGTGGGGTGGGGGGATTCTTTACACGCGCCGTAAAGGCTGCCTCGTGACCCCATGCATCTTCACAAAAGATCGACTTCCAGCTGACTAGCCATGCTGAAAAGTCATCCCTTCTTGATTTTTCTGCCCTCTTTTGTTTTACCTCTAATCATGTGGGTCCAGGTCATAAAGCTTGGTGGAGTGAACGAAACATGGGTTTTGGAGTCAGAGAGGCTGGGGCTCACCTCTTTTGTTTCATGTGATTTTATGATAATCACTTAAGATTTATGACATCAATTTCCTTCCCTATAAAATGGGGATAAATAATACCTATTGCCAAGTGTTATTGCAAAGATTAGATGAGCAACATATGTCAAGTGCTTAGCACAGTGCTTGACCAATAACAAGTATTCGATGACTACTTAAGTAAAGAACGATTATCTCATTCTAAACATCTCCCTTCTGCAAAGCAGACTACTGTTACAGTGGCTTTTCTCTTAAGAGTTTGTTGTAAAAGTCTTCTTTCCTTCCTAATGAAGCCAGAAAGCTCACGTGTCTTACAAATGGCTCCCTGGGGCATTCATACTTATCTCCCTGTATTTATGTGAACACGTGTCATAAGTGAACACAGTTTCTGTCCTTCCCTTATACAGGATCCATATGGGCCCTTTGGAACAAAGATGCTACTCCCCCCTTTGGATTTCCGTTTGCAAACCAATTGCCCGCGTATACCACCCAGCTTTTTCATGAAGTGAGCTGCAGAAAACTCTTGCAATGCCACGTCCTGGGGCTGTGTGTCTTGAGACTGCCACTGCAGTGTCCTCTGCTAGTCTCAAGAGGCCACTATACCACCGCCTGGCCTTCCTTTAAATCAGTGGTTCGCAGTCCTTAACCCTAGCAGCTTTAGCAGCACGAAAAAGCCTCAGGCCTGGGCCAGGCATCCGGAGTTTTGAAAGCTGTGGCAGGTGAATCAACATGCAGCCTGGCTGGAGGAAAGTTGCTCTATCCAAGGGAACTGGGCTCAGGTAAACCAACTCCCTGCCTCTGAGGCTTTTCTGGGGTGGCCCAGGGGTAGGTGAGGGCATTTGGTGGAGCTGCTTTTCCCACACCTTGAGAGACCCCCACTTTGTGAGGAGACGCGGGGCCATGGCTGGGGGGGGGGCGGGGTGCAGCCAGGGAACGCGGGAGGGTGGCAGCATATCACTTGCAGAAGGCTAAGGAGGCCTCGGAGGCCACCTGGCTTAGGGGATGCAAAGAATGATGCCTGCACAAGTCACTTCACAAAGAAAAGGAGATGAGGACTATTTTCTAAATATTATCAATGTTTATCACAAGGTGTTGAGATCAAGGGTGGCTTTTCCCCGTTCAGAAAACATGGCCTCCTCCTCCAGGCTGGTGCCAGGTTTTATGGATACAGATATGCAGGACGGAGGCCCTACCCTCGGGAGTCAGGAAGTGTTTGAATTTGTAGTGAGTTTTTTCTTTGTCTTCTTACCTGGGCTTTCCAAATATTCTGCAATTAGTATCTTTCACTTTTGTAATTTTTTCTTAAGGACGAAAAAAGGCACAGTCAGATCCACTAGACTGCAGGTTCTTCAAGGACAGGGGCACGTCCTCAGGACCCTAGCCTGGGTTCTGCTGCAAAATGGGAATTTAATACATGCTGCTTGAATGAATATTTGACCTGTGTCCTCATTTCAGTTCTTCCAAGAATTGAGGACTGGTTCCAAGAATTGAGGCACTAGGTCCTTAAGATCTATAAAATAATTACTTCAGGGTATATTACTAATAATATTTGACTAGGGCCTGTTTTCAAACACAGATGGGTTGCAAGCTTTTTGGAAAATGATTTAAAAACAATAAAATCCATTGCCTCTGTGAGAGGAGGATCTTAGCGGCGTTCCATGCAGGACGGAATATAAACTCCAGGAGCTGACGGAGCACAGAGAATCCAGACCCCGAGCCAGACGTGCTCTCTTACCTTGGACAACATTCTTAAGAAGCTTAGGCCTCAGTTTTAGCTGTAAAAACTTGGGGATAATGGTGCGCCCTTGGAAGCTTGTTTGACACAAGGACTCATTTGTTTGATGAAGATTTATTGAGCAGCTCCTTGGTTGTGGCCAGCAGGGAGTGAAGCAGATATGCTCACCACCCTCGTTAGGCCAAAAGTCTGGTGGGGAAGATGCAATTAAGAGACGTCTGCACAGCGTCCAGGATGGTGCCTGGCTGCTGTTAACGCCCAGCCTGCAGCAGACACGGAGCACAGCCTTCTCACTCGTCCCGCCTCCCCTGTCAGTTAGGGTAGAAACGATACGGGAATGCGGCCAGGTTTGTCCAGTGGCCTGTATTTCCCATCCTGATGGGAATCCACAAGGGAGTAAGGCAGTGATTGCATGCCAGGAGTGCCAGCGAGGAGACAAATGACACTTGGAAGGGGCAAATGGCACTTTCCCACATCATAACATTTTAAGTGGGGTTTCATAAACCTGCACTGTGGCAGTACATCTATAAAAAAGCACCCCAAATCACTGCTTAGGGAATTTCCTGCCTTATTCCTCTCTCTCATCAATACCAACTGCATTTAGTATATGGTTAAACACAGGCACTATTTAAAAAGCAAATCTTCCGAGTTTGGAGGTAAACTTTGGCGGGGAAGTTGGAGAGAAAGCTTGCCAACAAGGCTTCCTTGCAGGTTCTTTATCTGGAAGGGGCTTGTGGAAGGCATCAGTCTTCATTCCTCTGCCTCTTGGGCAGCCCAAGTGTTGCTCATAATGGTAATAACATCAGTGATTTGTGTAGTATTATATAATCGGCATAAACTACTCACAAACTCCTTCGTTTGCTCACCCAAAACTCTGGGGGGATGTGCCAAGCAGGTGTTATTTGTTCCCATTTCCAGATGAGACAGAGAAGTGCCTGTAAGGTCACAGAAGGCTCCTTCCACCTTAGCATTCCATGTACAAGCAAGGTCTTGGGGAAAGCATTGTGACACTTTGTCGTTGATGTCAAAGGCCTGCTTCCCTTTGCTCCCTAACCTGGCTCTCCATCCCATTTCTACCTAGTCCTCCCATTTAAACTCCTCCGGCAAGGACCAAGAGCTTGGCTGAAATCCATGCTAATGTTTTTTCTAACTTTGACCCTGGATTATGCCCATCGAAGATTCCTCCTTCCTTTTTCCCTTTCTGCTTTTAAGCGATGTGCAGCATGGACTGGTACAATATGGAGGGTCATGACAGCCTTCTCACACGGTAGTGGAACAGTCTATGTATTTGTCTGTGGCTCCCTATGGACTGCAAGATCCATGTAGGCAAGAGCCTTGTTCACTGTTGTTGCCTCAGAGCCTAGCACAATATCTGGCACATAAGAGCTCCGTTGATATTTGTCAAATCTAAAATACATACATACATACATACATAAATACGTACATAAACAAATAAATAAATAATAAAGTGGTGGGATCCTAATTTGGGGGGGGGGGCGGGGAGTTGAGAAAATGTCTTGCCATGAACTTGGAGTGTTTTCCTATTTCCATCAATTGGAATGTGACTTGCTCTACAATCTCATCAGTCAGTCCTTGCCTGAAATTTAGGCAACAGTGATCTTTTCCTCCTCCCTGCTCTTCCAGAGGCTGGTACGTATGGTCACATGCTTCTGTCTATCACGACATCTTCCCTGCATGCTATTATCCTACCAGACTCATGAACCCTTTGAAGACAGTAGCACATAGCATCTTGCGCATAGTGGAAGACCAAGTCTTTGCTGAATCAAATTAACTCACCCAATTAATAGACTAGAATTTAGGCCTCCTGACCACCTTGTCTAAGGTGTCAGAGACGTGAGGTATCAGCCCCTGGGGCCAGAAGGGTTCATCATAAGCTACACATATTTCTTGAAACCTCACGTTTTCCTTCCTTAGAAACAGTTTGAGAGTTCATGGATAGTGGTAGATGGGAAAGAGGAGAGAATGGAAATCGAGACGGATGTGGTAGCGGAGGAAGATGACCCGGTTGCATACACTGCACATGTTCTCTCTCTGGGAGACCCAAATCCAAGAGGGCAAGGCTGGTATAGACAGCATGGCAAAGAGCTGCTTGGGAATCTGGTTTTATTTGAACAGCAGAGGGCGGCAGGTGGTAGCGCTTCCTCCTCAGGGAGAAAAGAACCACCACAATGTGGTCCACCGGCAACCTAGTTTCTTCCTTCTGGGGAGAATTCCAATGTCTTCTTGATTGTCTTCAAGGGGAAGGCAGCAAGGTAATGGGAAAGAGTTATAGGTAAAATCAACCAGCACTGAATAAGAAGCTGAGCTCTGAAGAAATCTTGAGCCTATTTTTCTTGCCAGTCAATGTCCAAGATTCTGACCCCATGTCCTGAGAGTGAGGACAAAATCCTTGTCTAGATAACCAGGTGTCAACGGACTCCAGAAGGAAAGCACACCCACCCCATTCTTTCTCAATCCTTCATCATCAGTCACAAAGCACAGTTCAAAACCATGTATTTAGGAACCAAAATGGCCCAAAGAAACTCAAACCAGATGTTCTAAGCTCAACTCAACTACCTTGAATGAACTCAGAATTTGTATAGCCTGCCTCATTTTTCTATTCCTTTTGTGCTTGTTTCATGGGAATTTCTGTTCAAAAGAGGAAGGGAAGGGATTTTAGATGATTTTAGGCAAGGACATTTGGAATAGATATAAGAAAACCAATTTTTAAAAATTTAGGTATGAGTTCTGGTTTGGAGGTTTAACAGGTTCCTGTTCCTAATTTTTTTTAATTAAAAAAAATTTTTTTTTAAGTTTTAGAGAGAGAGAGAGTGCAAGCAGGGGAGAGGGGCAGAGGGAGAAAGAGAGAGAACCTTAAGCAGACTCTCTGCACTCAATGTGGAGTCCAACACGGGGCTCAATCCCACACCGTGGGATCATGACCTAAGCTGAAGTCAAGAGTCAGACACTCAACCGAGTGGCCTAGGCACCTCATAACCCTTCCTATTTTCGATCTGGTCAAACCAGACATAATTTTTTTGAATGTTTAGGAAATATCCCTACCTCTGCTTATTTCTAAGTGGACATTAAGCAAGCTGCAATACAAAAAGTTTGCGAATGCAACACAATTCCAAACAGCAGTGGGAGTTTTGAAAACTACATGAATCAACATGTAGCCTGGTTCAAGGAAAGCTGCTCTATCCAAGGGAACTGGGCTCAGGCAAACCAACTCCCCCCACCCCCCCAGGCTTTTCTGGGGTGGGGCAGGGATGGGTGGGGCATTTCTTACCCCCGAGTATTTTCATTACTGCCTAGTTCTAAGTATTTTTTCTTCAACTTTGACTTTTCTTCCCCCTTTGACCTGGCTGTAATAAAATGTTTTAAAATTTCCAAATTGTGAGTTTTACAAATTATTTTTGTGACTGATTTCTAACTTAATGGCATTGTGGTTGGAGGACTTGCTCTATAGGATACTAATTCCTTGATTTTTGATGAGACCTGCTTTATCAGTACATGGTTGATTTTTGTAAAAAGTTGTGTTCTTGACAAGAATGTATAAGCACTAGCTGTTGGATATAGGTCTCTATGAATGTTCACATGTCAAACACATTCGCTGTTTTATGGGGATTGCTAGTCTGACTCTTCTTTCCACCCCTTCTCAGTATTTTGGTTAGAGAACATTTGGCATGTCCTTGAAAATAAAAAGGATAACAATTTGACTTTTAACAGAATAATGAAAAAAAAAATCTACCGCCCATCCCACAAAATAGTCAAAGCAGAAGGTGGTTTATTACTGTGCATGCATGGGTCTCCCGTGCTCTCAGCAGCCTGCAGTTCTGCTCAGAGGGGACTGGGTGTAAGGGGGGTTGCTAGGACTGCCTTTTCATATGGCACATGTCCCACCTGGAAGTCAAGATCTTGACCTTGGATAAAGGTTTTATGGATGAATGTTCTGAGGTCTCATCCCTTAAAATGATTTGACCGTCCTTACATTCCTATCCCCAATACTTCTTTTGCTTTTTACTTTTTTATCTTTACTCTTTTTTCACCTACCACTAGGTCTACTGCAACAGTTAATAGGTCTGCACCTGTTGTTTGCTCAGGTGCCAGCTATCTCCCTAAAGTGCAGAATGAAACACACAGACGCTGCTTAAAAACCTACTTTTGTTCTTGTCGACCACTGGGTCAAGTCCAGGCTTCCTAGAAAATTCCTCAAGGCCCTCATAATTTGGTCCCAACTCATCTGTTAGGCTTTATTTCCTACAGCTCTTCTCATGTATCTGAACTCCAGCTACAGACCATATGTTTTTCTCAAAATGTGCCAGGCACTTTCATACCTCAGGCCCTTTGCTCATGCTCTTTCCTCCCACTTACCCTTCTCCAAAACTGTTTACATTCTAGTAGTCTACCCAACCCAAACACTACCATCATGTGAAGCCAATGATTGTTCTCACAGCCTTCCTAGGAGACAGGCTGTGAATATACAACCTTGGGGAAGACACTTAACCTCTCTCTCTGTGCTCCAGTTTTCTCATCTGTAAAACAGAAACAATGATAATAGTACCTATGTATTGACACTGTTGGGAGGAAAGGACTCAGCAGAGCCAGGTACACAGGGAACACTGATAAACAGTAGCTGCTATTATTATTATCGAGTGCCTGAGTGGGTGTGTAAATTCCCACTGAATGAATAATGGCCTCATGACTCTTAATAGAGCACGTAAAGTTTACTGTGTAACGTGAACATTAATCAAAACTGCCTCTCTCTACGTGACTGCATGCTTCTTAAGCATGGGGCCTAATCTTATGTAATTTGTTGGCTTTCCATAGTACTTACTGCAGTGCTTTGTGTTATTAACTTTTGATAAATTGAATCGACTAGGATATCATGTTGAGTGAGCCTGTAGGTGAACCTTGACAGTGCTGGGTTGGGGAGGGAGGTGGTGGCCTTCTCTAACAGTTGGCTCTTAGAGCAATTTCTCCTGGATCAATGGCACCTCATAATCTCATTAATGTACAACATAAATGAAGTGGTTAAGGCCTCTAGACAAGGGTGACAATACCACAGGACACACATGACTGGGGTTTGCTGGGTGACTGTATTGGCCTGAGAAACCGATTCAGACATTTCCAACCAGTGCGATTGGGTCTCCTTTCTTGGCTTCTGTGGTTGAACTCCTGAGTCACTGGGGTAGGGTGTGGGTGAGGCCACATTAAGGGATTAAAAAGGTTGTTGAGGAAGAAATTCTCCTCCAACAAGCAGATGTGCAACAAGGGAGGGCCTGAACCTTAAGAAAGTACCTGAGCTTCAGTGAGCAGATTTCCTCCATATCACATGCCAGGTTTGGTCTCTCACCTCACCATACTCAAGACCTGCTCTCTCTCTCTCTCTCTCTCTCTCTCAAGTATTCTGTACACCCAACATGGGGCTCCAACTCATGACCCCGAGATCAAGAGTCACATGCTCTTCTGACTGAGCCAGACAGGCACCTCAGACCTGTTCTTTTTGTTGGTTGTGTGACCATGACCTCTCTGACACTGTTTCCTCTAGGAGGGTAAGAAAACCCCATCTTCACAGGATCATTGGAAGGAACAGAAAACATAACAGAAATGAATATGCAGTGGAAGATCTTCTTGTAATTCTCCTAGGAGAGAGAAAATGCCAGCTCTGGCAAGCAAAGTGCCCTTTCCTCAGTGGTAGAATATAAATCAGTCTACACGTAGAGTCAGAACAAAGCTAGGCAACACGAGTGAGTGTCCAGGCCAAACCTATCAGATATATTACAAAGAAAATATTTTGTAAAAATAAAGAGAGGAATGTGATGCTTCACTCTCTTTTCTCCAGAGTTCTTTTCATAAAAAAATTCTTTTTATATAATGCATTACCAGGCATGGGTGGAAACACACTGGTGATGCCAGGAGGCCAGTCACTTGACTAGGGGTGTAAAAGTTTCCTTCAATCTGTGTGGCCAGGTTATGTTGAAGGCGTGAGTCTGGGACAAGGAGCACAAGCAGCTGAGGTGGGAGCAGCAGGCTGACTCTTCCAGGATGTGGAAGCAGGGGCTGGGGAACTGTGGGTAGGGGCAAGGTCTGAACGGTCAGTGCTGGCCACCCAGACCCTTCCCAGGGCTGGTGGTGGACGTTCCAGTCCGGTCTCAGGAGGAGATGTACCCAGGCCATTTCTGGCATACCCGCTTCAAAGCAAGTTCCAGGGTCAAGGCACAGAATCTCGACTTCTTCTGTTGGAGGGTCTCAGTGTTTTCAGTTAGTTCAGGAAAGCGAAGGGTCTCAGAGTCCACTGACATCACGCCTTGGATCTGCATGGTGCTCATTCCACACCACAGACATAAACACCTGGACCCTCAGAGCTATGTGACTTCTCACAGAAACCCGAGACTCAGAAAGGCTAAGTAGCCAAGGCCTCACAGTTGACAGCATGCAGACTGCGATCCAGGCTTTCTGACTCCTGTTAAAGTGTTCTTTCCATGTGGTGCTGCCTTTGTGTGATTTTTTTTTTTTAAGTAATCTCTACACCCAATGTGGGGTTTGAAGTCACGACCCCAAGATCAAGAGTCGGATGCTCTAGTGACTGAGCCAGCCAGGCACCCCACCTTTCTGTGATTTTTATTTAAGTCATACTTTTGCCCTGGAACGCTGGGCAGAAATGATATTCCTCTTTGTTGAGCTGGAAAGTTGAATAAGTTGAAATCCACATAGAAAAACTGGCACTGGAAGGCAGGTCTTCTCATCTGCCAGGATCTGTGTTTTAGATTAAAAACAACCTGGAGATGGGAGATTCTAAGAAGGGAGCAGGATGGTGTAGGTGGGGGGACAATGGCTAGGAGAAGCCAGAATCTGCCCTCAGGGCAGCTTCTCATTTTCAAACTGAAAGTTACAACTTCTCTGCCTCAGTTTCTCCTTCTAAAAGTCTCTGAAGGGCCCAGGGGTGGGGAGGATGTGGGTGGAAAGGAATCGGGGAGTTATTGTTCAGTGGGTACTGTTTCAATTTGGGATGAAGAGAAAGTTCTGGAAATGAATAGCGGTGACAGTGGTACAACATTGTGAAGGTGTTTAATGCCACTTAAAAATGGTTAAAATGGTAAATTTTATGTCATGGATGGTTTACCACAATAAAAAATAAGAAAATTAAGGGGATAGGGTTAACTGAAGGTTTCTAAGTTTCTGTCAACTCTCCAAGTCTAGGGTTCTTACCCTGACTGGAAATTTCCTTCCAAAGTATATTTGCCTTTCCAGGTACTTTCTCCCCCTTATCTCTTAGAACCCTCTCGCACAAGACCCCAGTGCTGTTCTTATGCAGAAAGTTAGCCCCCCCCCCCAAACTAACTGTCTCGCAGCTGGTATAATGACTGAGGGTAATGTCTACATTTAGACTGTGTCGTGGATGAGGATGAGGTTGGCTCCTTGTTAAATGGCTGGGACAGAGATGGAACATTTTTGGAATTGAGACGGCCTCAATTTGACAGATTGATGTTCTCTGCTAAAAGTGGCATTGGGCTTTTTTTTTTTTTTTTAATTAAGATGCATTTATTTAATTGGGCTTGACATAAAAACTGGACAGAGAAACTTCATCCCTGAAGATGAAGGCCCAAGTCTAGGAGGCTGGTTCAAGCCTTTCTACTCCAGCACATGATGTAGGCAAGTGGCAGTTCTGGGGCTGGAGGGCAGGTGCAAAACCTCAAGTCTCAACATGGTCCTCGGATGATTTTCTGAGCCGCATGGGCGTGGGGACCTGCCTAGCCTGGGTCCTAAGGGATACTGGTACAGCTCAGGGAGGATCCAGCTTTCTCGGAGGTGGGCATTGGCTCAGAGGGTGGGTGCAGATCCTTGACCCTTGCACCCTGGCTCTAACCTGGGCATCAGTGCAGATACTGGGGCAGAGGCAGGACTGGGAAGCTGGCAGGTGGGGATATGATGCTCAGCCCACCATCACATCTGCAGTCCTCATCAATAAGAGGCAGTCAGCAGTGTAAGCTGTACTGGAAATAAATGAATGTTAACTTGTTCCTCAAACAGTCTAGTGTCTGATTTTCAGCCTGATTGGATTCTTCTTCCACGTAGAAACATTTCTCTCCTATATAATCTCCTCTAGCCCCCAAAGTGTAATCAATACAAGATAAAGTAAGGTGAACTATGGGCAGACCTTTGCCATTTCTAGAATAGTTATCTCTAAGGTGTGGTCACAGATCAGCAGGAGAGAGGGGGGTGCCAGACCACCAGAGGATCATGGAGACTGGGAGCCAATCTTGCAGTGAATGGTGGTGTGGCTTGTGTGCTGGGAAGTGGGGGCTGTACCTGAGAATATTCACAAGCGTTTCTCTATAGGGGAAGAAAAAGGATGGATACATTAGAGCAGAATTGCCTCTTTTTACATAACTATATGTTCTTGGAAAGCTTTGTAAGCCAGACTCTTAGGATTCAAGGTGCTTCATTGTCCTCTTAATTAGCATTCAAGGATGTGCCTATAAACCTCCATAAAACAATATGGTGGGACATATGCAAAGACCCAAAGAAACTGCTCCTTAAGAGAACCCTTCAATCCACCAATTGAGAAAAATAGTAAAGGAAACAATTTGATAGTCATATACGTGTGGAAGCAGGGGAAAAGAGCCTAAATACAGCTGGGATTGCAATCAACATGCTGGCATCAGGTCAAGGGGTAGGCAGTCAAGAGGGCAGGACTTAGCATTCAGACACCTAGCACGGAGCAGTGCACAGGGTGAATAGGTCGGCATGTCAGCTGGGGTTCCAGGCACAGGGGCTCAGAGCATAAGCCACGGGAGTTGTAGTTCAGCTCAAGGGCACAGGACACACTCTCAATCAGACAACACATATTAGAGTAATCAGGTTCAGGAATTAGGAGTGAGGTTGGGGGCCAGGATGGGCCTGCTAATGATGCCCCAAATTATTAACTTAGCAGCCAGCGGCCTTCAGGAGGCCACCTGTTTCTCAGGCTGAGTCGTTAAAGAAGAGCTCTCTTTAGCATACAGCCCTGGCCATCGTCTGAAAATTTTAAGCTAGCAATGCCAAGATGCCTGCTTTCCCGCAGCACCTGCTTATGTGCTCAGTTAAATTTAACATGGCAATACAGCGCACAAGAGCTCACTGATGCTTAAGAGGATCTGTATGGAGGGAATGTGCAAGGGCAGCATACATACCTACGACAGAAAACTTGGATTAACCAGAATATTTGGTTGGTTTCTAACAGCATGCCCCTCAACAGTGCCAGTTAGTTGAAATGTCTGCCTCGAGCATTGTATTTGAAAACTTTTCAGACATACATCAACAAAATTCATGGCTTTCTTCCCTTCAGCACTAACATCCTAATGCCTTTGCTTACACATCCCAAAGCACCTCCCTGGGACCAATCTTATTTAGTCTATGCAAAGGGCTGCAAGCCTTGGATGAATCAGAACCTCAGAAATGTGTTCAACTCACAAAGCAGGGCTGACATATGTGCATGTGCCGATTTACATAGTTTTGCTTCCCTAAACGTAGAATGGAGCGTCTGATCACATCAGTTAACTTTCTCCATTTGCATTGCTCCCCTGGCCCCGCATCGCTCTGTGCCCACTTCTTACACTGAACAGTGGGAAAGCCACTCTTCTCTCCCTGGTCCCCCTGAGCTGAAAAAAGGTCCCAAATTGCCCTCTAGATCACAAATACCTGGCTGTCCCCCTCCTTCTGCCTGGACATCCTCTACTTGCGGATGACATCCCTGACACGGACCAGCAACACTTAGACTGGGGATGCAGGTGTCACAAGGGGGCTACAAGCTGACAGGTGTGGGGTCCATGGGAGCGGGTGCCTATCCCATGGGATGCAAGGAAAGCAGAGCCAGAAATCTCCCCTGGCTGCCTCATTCTCCAAGATACATTTAGGCTATGAATGCCGTACCCACTTCCTCCCATGGGGGAGCACTGCATTGACCTACACATGCCGAATTTAGGCCTGTGGCAATACCCACAGCCACAGGTGACCACTGTATCCTGGCAGAACTCTTGCTTTCAACCACTTGTCTCTGGCTTCATTCAACACAATTGGCATCTTCCACAGCTCCTTTACCCCTTCTTGGGAAGAATGGTCTTTCTTGGGTTTTTGGTGGATTTCTTTGGGATCAGGTCAAATTAGAATAAGAATAATAAAAGTCCATCCAGTTAAGTGAAAACTTTAGGTCTATACAAAGGAAAAGAATTTAAAAAAATACTATTTTGTACTTAGAGGAAACCTTTAAACTTCTGTCTATTCCTGGTGATGGGAACACAGATTTGGAGAAAAACATTTCAATTTCCTCTAAAAGACGAAATGGCAGGGAAAGCCAGCTCCATATTTGCTCTAATTGTCTAGGGTTTGCAAATTCATGAGGGTTGTCACTCAGTGGCAAGCCATGTAGGAGTCCTGTTTCTCTAACCCAAGATAGTTTCTAGCCAAGAAGGGGTGAGAAGTTGATTTGATTTGGTGTTCCTGTTGGTGGAGGTGTTAATTCCACTCCCATACCCCCGGAATCCTCCAAGGTAAGAGAGGCCCCTGACAACGTTCTAGTCTCTCAATCGTTAGAGAGACCTCTGCTAAGGCTACAGAAGGAGGCCATTCCAGGGCCGCTTTTACTTCCTGGTGGGACAGCCACCACCCAGGATCCCTAGGGCCAGGCAGAGGCTGCAATCACTCACTTGCTCTCAGCCAGCGATAATCAGTGACTAGGGGCCAGGTCACCCACCAGGCCATACTTAGTCCATAATTTTGCTGGGGCCTCAAGGGAGGAATAGGTTCTAGTAGAAGAACCAGATGAAGAGGATAAAGGGGAAAGAAAAAGAGGGAAAAGGGAGGAAGGAGAAACAAATGAAGGAGAAACTATAACTAAAAGGGTTCTTGTGTTTCAACTGGGAACCAGCCACTCTTTATAATGCCACTTTCCACAGGGGGAAAATGTGCTCTAAGTTTCCAGTAATGAAGTTGGATATCTTCTAAACAAAGCCATACCCGCCAAGGAAGGAAATATTAAGTAAGCATTCAAGAGAACCAGAAGTTTTAGTCTTTTTTTTTTTTTTTTTAAATAATCTACGTCAAGTTTTCTATCAGAATTGAGCTGAATTTTCTTTTTTGTTTTTAAGTTGGGATGGGGCACCCAGATATGCCCTAAGATCACAATTTATCCTTGACTGGCTGATCACTTCAGGAAGGTCACTGTTATAGAACACATGTAAAAAGACAATCATTATAGGAAATAGGACAACAATAGCTGCTTCTACCTCCATGCTAGTATTAGGGTCAAGATCATCACACTCTGACTCCTCGGAACTGTTCGTCTCCTTGAAGGGCAGCATGAGGAGGGGGAAGAAAGAGAAAACAGTTAGAACCACAGGCAGCTTTTGCTGGGGAGTGAGGAGAACTTCAGAAAGGCATGAGCAATGGGAAGTTGGGCAGAGAAAAAAAACGAGGTGCTTCTAAGGAGGGGGTGCTGATCACCAAGGGTGGCAGCATGCTCTTTCCAGGGGGAGGAGGCTGGGATTGTGTGCGGCCGAGCATCTCACAGGAAATAGCAGTGGAAGCAACCACATGAAGCATGAATACCGGATAATTTAAACTCTTGTCTTCTGTGAGGCTGGACTTCCCAGATGAGAGTGAAGGAGGGAACGCAATTTCTTTTCCCCAAGAAGGACGTTAGAATGGGCTTCGGTTGTTCTTTTTTTTTGCTCAGGAAGGGGGAAAAGTGCCAGGTAGATAATCACACGCTATAACAATGTTAAACATGAGCAGTCTAACTCCCATGGTCCAGAGTCAGATCTTTCCAGAAGGCCCAATGTAAGAAAAACAGATCCCCTCATTCCAAGATGGGGGACAACAAGGGTCTGCCAAAGCTTAGAATCAGTGGGTTCACAGTAAGATGGTGGATTATTACAAAACAGTAACTTGGGCTTCGCCAGCGTGCCTCCCTTTCCTGCCCACGTGTAGGCCTGAAAATGTCATCGTCTGAATTCTGGGGAAAAGAAATGAAACTTTACCAAGGCCACAGGGGCCCTTAAATTCCAAACCTCAGACTTCACATGGTTGAAGGTTTGGCAGGCACTCCTAATCTCCTTACCCTGCGTGTATTTTCAAACCTAGGATACTGAACGGGCAGCTTTGGGAACTTTAGTATGAATCAAGCATCTTGCATTTTTACAAAAAGAATGCTGCAGATAATTTTGTTATAAAACATGTGCACAGTATAAAGAGAAAGGTATAAAAGAAAATAAAAGATACTTACGTATTTGAATTGAAGTTGCCAGGAGAAACAAAACATAAAAAATAAATTGATCTTGCATGCAAAATCCTGCTAAACTACTTCCCCTCTGGTCCCCACACTGGGAAAAAAAAAAATCCCCATCCACCCAAATTGCCTCGTGAGAATGCTGCAGGGTGGGAGTAGATGAGAGGTGGGGCACGGCTCTGGAATACCTTACTCACTTTAACAGAGACTTTGTTGCCCAGAATATCCTTGGGTTTACGAGGCCCTGTGGCTTCATTTTTACCCGTGTTCTCCACTTCCGCCCGCTTTCTCATTCGTAGGGTATGCCATGAACATGACTTCCTGTTGTACCAAAAAATGCACCAATCAAAATGGCAGGTCAGGGCAGAGTGAGGCGGTGGGTGGGCTCACCACCCTTGGGTGAGTCAGTAGGTGAGGTGCTCCAGTCAAGCCCCAGCTCCAGAGGCCCCAAATCTGTGTGCCAGCTCATGTGGTGGCTGGTAGCTAGTTGATCTCACCTCCAATAAGTGAGTGAGGATGAGCTTTGACCCCTCTTGAGAGATGTGCCAGGTTGGCCGCAGCATTTGAGGAAAATATGAGTACTGGATTATTAAAATCTACCAAGGAAAGTTTTTGTATAATACTGATGATGAATCCCTCAAGGACTGAGGAAGTCCCTTCCTGAACAGTATGGTGGGTGGTGGAAAAACAGGGTTGGGGGGGGTGGCGGGAGTAAAACAGAAAAGATAAATGTGTTTTATAGTGTATAAGCTACTGGCACTTTCCCAGGACTAGATATAAAGACCCAAAAGGATGATTTTGAGGTTTTCATCCCATTATTTGTATTTGGGCTGTGGCCACTTCCACACACTGCAGTACAGATAGGACTTTTTTCTGGGGCATTTGACTCGACACATGGTTGAGCACCACTCATTTATCTGGATATTTTAGGATGAAGTGCTTCTTGGTCTATGTCCTCCACATCTCTCAGTGTTTGTGAATAAAAAGCTCTGCCGACCACTAAGAAGTCCTAGAGTTTTCCTGCTGGGAGAAGACCCAATGTGGGCTCTCAAGGAGGTGAGGGCAGCAATCCCCTTTCACACTACCCTTAACTTCTTCCTTCCCACAAGGGGGTTGGAAGCTACTTCACAGACCTGTAAAGAAAAACTCAGAGCAGAGCTCTTGAGTTGCATATAAGTCAGGACTCAAAAGACAAAGACAGCAAAAGCCAAGTCACAAGGAACATTAGTGACCCTGGGCAGGCATCCTCAATTTCAGGTGTGGTCACAGAATTTGGATGAAGTTCTATCATTGCCTGGAATAAGTGAGGTTGGCTTTCCTTCAGTGTGTCCTTGTCAAATTTGGTCCTTTGCAGACAGAGCTTGATGAAAAGAGCCTTCAGTAAGGGAGGGAGGAGAGAAGGAGGAGAGAGAGAGAGGCATATGAGATTTAGGAGAAAGGAGAATGTTTCAAAATGCATAGCATCTCCTCCATAAAACTCCATATATGTCAGGAATTTTAGGACGTCCTGACAGTGTTCCCAAAATATTTATCACTAACACACATGCTCAGTGGTCACCCTTCTGAATAGGAAAGGGCGAGAACAGTCATGTTCTCAATTTGGGGGTCAAGCGGGCTCCACCAGAAAGCAAGAATCTCTTGGCCAGAATTTCTCTTGTATCTCCCGAATAGGCAGGCTCTCTAAGCACACCAGCAACTCGCTTCAGTTGTTGTACCTGAGCAAGAACCAGTCATGGAAACTAACCTTAGATAATATCACTGTTAGCTTCCAACACTTGCTTCATATCTTTACCCCCCAAATCCGCATCCCTGACCCAGTTTGAGAACATCCTGAGTCAGGGAGGCCCATGCTGAAAAGATTCCCAGGGCGAACAGCACGTTGAGTGCGTGTGTGAGTGTGGGGGTGTGTTCCTGCATTTATCACAACCCTCTGGGTCATTCAGTGTGCTTGGTGAGAGACTAGAAATGTGACAAATAATGTTCAGAAGGAAGACTCAGTAGTATCAGTGGCAGGACAGGGTCAATTTCATATTCTTCTTTCCAGAAGAAG
This sequence comes from Herpailurus yagouaroundi, assembly GCF_014898765.1. Taxonomy (NCBI): domain Eukaryota; kingdom Metazoa; phylum Chordata; class Mammalia; order Carnivora; family Felidae; genus Herpailurus; species Herpailurus yagouaroundi. Next base: position 70,903,036 of record NW_024412403.1, on the reverse strand, counting down.
TCGTCATCATGGTTTGGGGAGCTTCCATCTCTTGGCCACAAGCCCAGGAACTGATGTGGAGACAGGGTTTCAGTGACATTTATGCTGTGGGCATCACAACCAACTCTGCCCCTTGTGGTCACAGCAGTCCCTGGGGAGGGTGCGGTGAGTGTCCTTCCCTGATAAATACTGACAGCCACTTTGAGTCAGACGCTCTGTTCCATCCCCACCAACCCCTGCACAAGAGAGGCTGACAAGGAACCAGAATGACCCAATTGTATTTGGATCTGTTCTCTTTCACCCAGACTCACATCCCTCCCATGGAAGGCAGGAAAAAGGTGCAAAAGTGAGGAGGGAGTGCTGGGTGCCTGGATAATTAGATTACAAATCGTGGTAAGTGAGCTCTAGAAGGCCGTTGACTAATAAGAACTTCAATGCTTTGAGGGCCTTTATTTCCAAGCCTTCTTAAATGGTACCAAAACAAATGTCTTAAAAGTAAACTGGATTGGGTCTATGGTGCCTTAGAGACCCCCACTGATTTCCAGCTGGGCCTGTGGTTACCTAGAAAGGCCAGGGTGAGGCTGGTAGCCTCTATCCTCCAAACTAGAGAAATGCCAAAGAAGCACTGTGTCCTGTTGTGCCCCTGCTCAGCTATGTCATGGGGAGTCCCTTCCACCTGTGCCATGGATGACCACTGAGCTTGGAGAGTGGTGGGGGATGCAATCTAAACACTGTCTTGTGCTCAAGTCACCACTTCATGTCAGCACCTCAAAGGCGCCCAGCGGGACAGCATCCAATCGGAATCATTCCACATCTCGGAGGTTAGAGAGAAAAACAATAGGGGCTGTTTAGAAGGGAAGCCTAGTATTGGAGCTTGGGTGACAAAAGCACTTTTTGTGTAGGGAAAAACTGCCAACGCATTCAACCAATTCCTAAAATACAGAAAGGAAAAAAAAAAAAAAAAAAGAATTGTTTGCACATTTAAAACTCCCAGAATAGTGAAATAGGGGAAAAAGGGTCAACTAGTCTTTAACCTCATTAAAACATGCTCATGGTGAAAATTTATTTTACATATTTAAAATAGTACATTTAAAATTATTAGTTACATTACAGGTACAATGATGAACATTGTGGCTCTCCATTTATATTGCACAACCTGACTTCATCCATATGGGGTTCTTTAAATAGTGCAAAATACTTTATACAGGAATGTGTTCGAAAGGGTCTTCGCAACCAAACTAAGGAAAAGAAATATCTTACAAATTACCATGAACATATATTAAAGTGACAGGGGAGGGGAGAAGTTAAAAAAAAAAAAAGTTACAATCTGTACAGAGGAATTGCCATAGACAACCAAAAAGTTCCCTCTCTCCTGAGAGAAGCAGCAGGCCTCTGACCTACACAGGTCTGGCATTGGTGCTAAGGTCATTTTTTGGTGTCAATCAAAAAAAAAAAAAAATATATATATATATATATATCAGTAACTTAATACAATATAAATAAAGTCCAGTCCAGTGAATCCTGTGGTGGGTCAAATGGAGCAACGGAAGGCATGCCTTTTGTCATCTAGGGTTTCAGTAGGGTTCTTTTCTTAATGGGGGAGGGGGAGAAAAAAAATGAACAGAAAATTATAACCCAAAAGGAAAAAAACCCACAGCCACTACCGTCAACAACCACAAAAAAAGCCCGGAACAATCCAGCCTGGATGCCCCATGCTGCGTGCGGTTCCAGCACTCAAATATTGGTTCCGGTGGCACTGTCGAGAATAAGCAGCGGTCATTCCCTAGCGTGTGTTTGCATTTTTGTGTTCTTTGTTTGGTTTTGATTTTCTAATCCACACACTCCTCTCCCGGGGAAGCCAACGAGGCACTTACTTGATGCTTCCGTCACTACTTTCTGCTGCCGCGGTGGCTTTGGTGAGGGGTGCCAGGACGCTGCCTGGGACCCAGCCCTCGGCCGCAGGGGAACAGTCGCTGGCCGGCTGGTACACCAGGCACATGTTCTGTTGGTTGACGGCGAGGACCTGGACCACCTCACCTTGGCTCACACAGATTTCGTTCTCCTTCAGTGCATAGTAATCTTTGATCACGGCCATGGAGGAGGTCCCATTGCAGCCCCCCAGGTCGCCCTGCTAGGAGACAAGGGCAAGGGGGACATGGATACAGGAAGGCTGGTTCACACAGGTAGCCTTATATCCCACTGCGTGCTTAAAGGCCAAATCCTACTGCGTGCTTAAAGGCCAAATTTCCCACCAGCAGGGTAAATAGCAGGCAGAAGATTATCTTGAGCAATAAAATTACATGTACAAATGTGCTCTGAAAATCTATTTGTTATAGCAATGTTGTATATAATATTATAATCAGGGGTGAATGGGTAGAGAACTGTCCAGCCTAGGGAAAAGCATAAACACACCTTCCACCTGGAAGCCCCTCACTAGCATGCAACCTTCCTGCCAGCATCCTCTAATGTAAGGAAGAGGGTGGCACAGGGATACATAAGCAGTTGGGCAGAGTGAGGTCAGGGCAAAGGTCAGGTCAGGGTCACACCCCCCTAATGGAAAGAAGACAGACCTTCGGAAACATTTTTTCTTCTTTGTGAAAAAGCATCAGTTTCCTGCTACATTCTGATCTCCTTTGAGACAGAAGTAACAATGAGACATTTGCCCAGTTCAATGGCAAGACCGTGACCTACCCTGACCCAACTCTAGTGGGAACAAAACTCCTCTGGTCCTGCCTGTGTTCATTAAAACAAGAGGTCATACCTCTGTGGCTTTTTCACATGATTATACCAGGAAAGCTACTTCTAGACCTGTACCTCCCATGGAGGCCTGGCTACCTCACAGAGCACGATGAGAGCCAGAAATTCTTCAATAAATTTGACAAAAGGCCGTTATGACTTCACCTAATTCACAAGGAGTTTTTAAGGTAGAAAATCATTTCCAGGTAATATGATGAAATAGGTCAGTACAGTTAGTCTAGTACAGAATTGAACTTGGATATTAATAGTTGATTTTTAAAAATATATTTTCATTAATAATTAAAAAGTCAATATCATCCAATTTGGATAAAACAAATAAAAGTATAAAATCAGAACATGTAAGTAAAAAAAAATGTAGATGTTCCTGTTCACAGACCCATTGAGTTCCAGAGGCAACTGAGGCCTAATGAGATTAATGAACTGCCCGAGGTTCTAGGGCAAGTGAGTTACAGAATTTGGGTTGGAACCCAGATTGCCTGAATTCCTAATCTAGCACTTTTCCCATTTATTCCCATGCCTACCACTTTGTAGGGTCCTACACAGCTGTGTGGACGGGTCTATAGTTAGTTCTATGCCGTCCTCACAGTGATGTTTAAATTGTGGATTATTGGGGCGCCTGGGTGGCGCAGTCGGTTAAGCGTCCGACTTCAGCCAGGTCACGATCTCGCGGTCCGTGAGTTCGAGCCCCGCATCGGGCTCTGGGCTGATGGCTCAGAGCCTGGAGCCTGTTTCCGATTCTGTGTCTCCCTCTCTCTCTGCTCCTCCCCCGTTCATGCTCTGTCTCTCTCTGTCCCAAAAATAAATAAACGTTGAAAAAAAAAATTAAAAATAAAATAAAATAAAATAAAAAAACAAATAAATTGTGGATTATCTGTGATAAATGTCTAATCCAAGCCTGCTTTTCCCATTCACACACAGATGACCCATTTCCCCGCACTGCATCCATCAGTGGAGGGCAAAGGACTGTGAGCTCACTTCAGCAGCTCATCATTAGAAAGCATGATCTCTTTCAGACGTCAAACACTAGAGTTGTGACTTTTAGGTGATCCAAAGCACGACTACTCTGGTATAAGTCATCATTGCCACTACAATATTACCTTATATCTGCAGGGTTTCTGCAGATGACAATAGCTCTTTAACACAGAATGTCTGACCACAGGGAGCTGGTCTAACTCACTCAATTTGTAGGGGAAGAAAGAGAAATAATTGAGACTAGGCTGTATTCAGTGGGTTGTTCTGGTAAATGAGCAGCATAAAAAGAAGCTACTTATTTTTTCTAAAGTGAGCACAGAGGCTGTGCCCTCAGAGTGGTGAGGCTGGGGGTAATAGGCTGTCACTTACCTTGGTGGCCTCAAACTTGTCCCCAGGCTGGTGATAGTCAAACCCTGGACTGCCATTGGAGGTAGATATCTTCAGGGGTGGCAGAGGCGGGTTATAGCTGGAGCCCTTTGGGGGCTTGTCAGAGCCCCCGGGGACAGAGGAGTAGGGTCTGGGGCTGGCTTGGGGAACTCTGGATGGCTGGGACCTCATCACAGCTGTGTTCCTTTCTTTCCGCTGGTACTCAATGGGCGACTGTAGTGCTACAGGGTAAGAGCAGACAGTTACTCTGAGGTCTAGGAATCTCACAAGGATTTGGAAGCTTAGTACACACAGGCTTTATGCCAGGCATAATGGTAATACACGAGGAAGACACTATTCTTGTTTTTAAGGAACTTATGATCTACCGTGAGGACGAAGAAACCTACCTTAATGATGGAAATGCAAAAACGAAATGGTGCCATATATGAGGTACAAAGTGCTGTGCAAAAGGATGGAGAGAAGTGTGTGCATGAGTGTGGGTGGACACTTCTATGGGGGTGGTGGTGGTACTAAGCTTCAGACTGTGCAGGAGGTAGGCAAGTGTGAAGTGTGTCTGGGCAACAGGATGGAGTCAGATCACCTGCAGCAGAAGACCATCGGTGGAGGAAGAGATGAGACATAAGGGAGGTTGTTGGCACCATGACTGAAAAATCTGCAAAGCCCTGCTAACGAGGCTGGGTTTAATTCCAAAGATCTTGAGAAGTGATTGGATTAAATGAACTTGAACATTTGAAATTCTCTCGCCAGAGCCACATTTTGAGAAATATATTAGCCTTGGAGCAGCAGTTGGGAGGAGGGCTGGAGAGGCCGGTTCAGAAACCATGAGACAGTGGCAAGCCAGCGACCCAAGTGGAGCAGAGCCAATGAAATGTAGAATGGATATGACGTGGCAGGTGTTCAGAGGGAGATTAGACTCTGCCACAGCCTGGATGGGAGAAGAAGCCAAGAACTGATGGTCACTCGGGTTTGGGGTCTGGCAGAATGGTCGTCAGTGGAACTCAGGAGACAGAGGAAAGACATGAGCTTTGTTTTACAGAGTTTAAAATAAGAAAGTTCAAAGGCTTGAGTGCTAAAGAGGTATAGCCAGGCAAAAGTCATACAGGTCAAATTCTATAATAATGACTTCCACAGCTGAGCCAATTTTGTCATTTTTATCAGTATTTTCTGCAACAAATATTTAAGTAGGTTAACAGCTGGGGCCCAGAGAGCTTTCAATTATAGGGATATTTCTATAGCAATAAGTGTGTGCTTCAGTAGGACTCAACATAGGGTTCACACTTCTCTTTGAGGTCTAAGGAGGGAAAGATTGGCCCTGAGATGCTTGCATGTGCCTCTGTAAGTAAAAGGCTAGCCCTACTCTATCATCACATCCTTGTCTCCTGAGTGTGTCAAAGGATAAAACAGGCTCTTGCCAGAGCTCAGCCTTTCTCCCTGGTGTTCTGTAGGCATTAAATATTTAGGTATTGGTAATCGAGTTCAGTAATATCTCCATAATTCACTATAATTAAGAGAAAGATCTCTTGGAACCATGTAAAAGTCTGAATCACTGATTATGCCCAAAGAAATGCAGTTCTAAGTTTTAAGTAGATAGCAGGGAGTTTGGAAGCAGGCCTTATTGAACTAACTTCACGAATCAGTACCCATCACATGGAATTGGGGTATTACTTGATTAGGTGTAATAACTGTGCTGAAGTGTTTCAAAGTAATATGACTTAAATGAATGACACAGTGAGCCTCTGTTTTTCTGCTAGTCAGTCTCAGTTTGTATAGCTCAGGTCTTAGGAGCAGGGAAGCTAATACCTCCTGAGAGGGTTTGTTTCTGGCTGATCTACAGCATCTTATGCCTGATCCTGTTTCTTTGCTTTGTTTGCTAGGGAGTTCATAGATACATGCGTGCCCTACCATTAGCAACTATCTGTAGTTTGTGGTTAAAAGCCCAATTTTAAGTTATACGGTTCTGGGTTCAAGTCCTTTTTCTATCACCTACTGTTTTTGTGATCTTGGACAAGTTTACTAACCTCCGTGACTCCTTTTCCTCACCTGAAAACGACAGGGTGATAGGACTTACCTTTCCATGTTGACATGAGGATTAAATGTGATGATACATGTGAATACTTGCTTAGCATCGTGTCTGGCACAGAGAAAGGACTCAACATGTGTGAGCCATTATTGTTACTTCAATTATTTCTAGTTTCAATTTTTTTCTTATTTGTCTTTTGTACTGACTTGATAAACTTAAACATCTCATTGTGGCTTAGAATCAGAAATGCTTAACTAACAGAATGCAATATAATGACATATTTTATTTAAAAAAAAATTTTTTTTTCAACGTTTATTTATTTTTGGGACAGGGAGAGACAGAGCATGAACGGGGGAGGGTCAGAGAGAGAGGGAGACAGAGAATCGGAAACAGGCTCCAGGCTCTGAGCCATCAGCCCAGAGCCTGACGCGGGGCTCGAACTCACGGACCGCAAGATCATGACCTGGCTGAAGTCGGACGCTTAACCGACTGCGCCACCCAGGCGCCCCAATAATGACATATTTTATATACGTGCTCTTTTTTGTACAAAACTGTTTTATCAACAAAGGTATTAATTCAAAGTTCTAGGAGTAAGACTGACGCTATAGGGAGCTGGCCGTGTCTGCCTGCTCCCAGTACCGCTGGCAGGCGCACACAGTATGTGCAGTGTGGGCAGAGTAGATCGTCCCTCTTTTTCACACAATGAGCCAACAGAGGCCCAGAGAAATGTCGTGACCTGCCCACAGTCCTAAATGGCATGTCACCTTTCATCTTTCCCCCATAGCATTCAGGTCCATGCCGGACACCCAGCAAGTGCTGTTTGCGCCATTGGAAAGAGTCCAGATTCCAGTACTGGCAAGAGGTGACACATCTGATAGTGGATCTGTGTGTGTGTGTGTGTGTGTGTGTGTGTGTGTGCACGTGTGTGTGTACATACAGCCATACGTGCTTGCTGAGTCTCTGGGGTAACTTCATTACTGGTTATATTCTGCCTTCAACTTCAAGCTCTGTTTCTGCTCAGAGAAACTTCTGAGCTCATCAGCTTGAGAGGTGAGTGCTAGTTTAACACCCTATACTTCCTCTCACATGCCAAGCTCAACATGAAGACAATCCCAGCAGTGAAAAAAATATAGAAATGTAAACAAGGTAGCAATGCCATTTCTGGTTAGGGGGCTCCTGCAGGGTCCATAGCGAGCTATATTCTGTGTGTAGTCATCTGTTCTGAAAAGTTTCAAAGTATTACCGAAATTCAGTGATCACCTCTCATTTGAAAGGGCTCAGGTTGGCCAGCAAGAGGACTCATCTAGGCTCTCGCACTGATCCGTCAAACTCCCAGTATTTGCTAGGTAACACCAGAGAACCTGAGAAAGTACCAGCCATTAGCCACCAAATGGGAAAACATAGGTCACTGATCGTTGATGTGCCCAACTCAGCCTTTTGCCACAATTAATACCAACTGGCAGCTGGCCACAAAGCATACACCCTATGTCTAGGCTCTAGAGAATAGCTCTTCTTTTGGAAAGTTGGGGTTTCTTTATCATGTTCCATCTGTTCCACTGGTGTATTCAGGCTTAGAAAAAAATCTAAACAAAGTGTTCCTGAAAACTACAAGTTTGTCATCCACATAAAATGTCATCTGGGCTCATGAAGTCACCATGAGCCCAGACACAAGGAAGCTCAGAGGCATGGGGTTCCCTGAAAATGGCTGCTGGAAGCCAGGCCCACTGATACCTACCATTTAGGAAGTCTCGCTGTGTTTCTAAGACTTGGTTGATGTCCTGCACCCAGGCCTGCTGGATGTCCGCGTTGGCAGCTTGCAGAATGACCCTCTCTGAAGTCTCCCTGTTCATGAGTGCAAACTTGCAGGGGTCATTGTCCACGTTCTCCTCCAGGACCAAGTAATTCATCTGGAAGAACCCAAGTCGATTCTTTTGGTATTTAAGTGGTTTGAAAAACCAAGAGCACCCTGTATACACTGTATGTTAGCCATCTTGACAATAAATTATATTAAAAAAAAAATCAACAACATATTATACTTCCTCAAAGTTTTTATTTCAGGAGACATTTCCACAATTTTGTCCTGGATCTAATAGCTAAATACTTTGGTTTCTGTCTTTGATGAATGACACGGAACTGGAGAGCCTGCAGGATCTGTAGGACCTGCGCTCAGCCAGTCTTTTTCTTTCAAAATATTTAACCTTCATGCCCCCTGCATGTTGGGCTGAAAGACTGTCAAAGGTGTGAATTGGTACTCACGCCAGGTCTCTGTCTCAGGGAAGCAGCTCCCTGGGTTTGGCTCTTCCTTGCTCTTTGTCATCCCCACTGGGAGCCTTACCTTGATGCTCCTTTTGAACATGTAGCCCGGGGTGAGGGATCCCTTCCTTAGCAGTTCACTGAAGATGACGATTTGCTCAAAGAGGAACACACGCCTCTCCTTGGTCCGGGACTGCATGCCCGCGTCCAGCTCAATCACATAGAACGTGTCCTGCTGCAGCAGCTTCCCCTGAGCGGTCAGGGTGCCCTGATGGAAGGAGGTGCTGGGGTGAAGGAAGTGAAAACCCGGCAGGGGGCCACAGCCCTCTGGGTCCACAGGACCTGCCCCACTGCGGACACAGACAACAGACCTGGCACTAAAAGCCCCAGGACTCTAGTAAGAGACTGAATTAAGACCCATCCATTCAGCTAGGGCAGATACAGAGCTCTGGGGGAAAAGGGAAAGAAACCACTAAGAAGCTGCTCTGAGAAAATGCCAGAAGGAAGAAAGGTAAAATTATTAGCTAAAACGATGTTCAGGAATTATCCTGGCTCTTCTTATTTTTTATTAAAAGGAGAGCAGAAAGTAGGGGACACCTGTAGCCTTTCTGCCCCTAGGGCTCTGAGAACTGTTGCCTTCCTGGTTCCCTCGCAGCATGGGCCAAGGACCTCGGCTACCCTTATGGCCACAAACCAACCTGTGGCCAAGGGAAGTGATACAGGCAGGACCACAGGTAATCTGAATTGGGCCGCTCTCCTCTCCATCTGTTATTTCAGGATGAAGTCTTAGAATTAGTCTAATTCTGAAGTCTTAGTCTCCTGCTACCGATCAACAGGTGAAGTTGGAGTACCATACACAGGTGCCCATGTTTTATAAGCTGATAGATATTTCTTTGGGTCCTGTGATCCTTCTTAAAATTCTTCCAGCTAGCAGGTCACTTGCCAGCCTAGGTAGTGGAGCCTATTTGGTTTGCCAGTTTCTAACCCGATTTTCAGAGACATCTTCACATCTTCAAAGGGAATATGGCCCAGCCCAGCAGGTCTTCAGAGATGCTATTGGAGACCCCTGCTTTCTCTACTGTTCTTCAGCAAGAACACGCCGACACCTGAGATAGCAGCCAGAGGGCCACCTCTGAACCATACTCTCTCAGGTGATGACTTTCATCCTTCAGTAAAAATGTGGGCCATTTGCTGCACATGATGCCTTATTCCAAACAGTACCCAGCACATGGGTCATTTTTCTTCCCTATTCCTGAGAAATGCCTGCCCTCTGCTTGGATTATGGCTCCTTATTGCCAAGGTTGGCAGCCAAACAGGCTTATCTCTCTCCTGGTCCAGAGTTAATATTAAGCCAGTGACCAGCTAGCCAGGAAAGCTCTAAAAGCTCTATTAATATTACATAAGAACCTGACCCATGAATGATAGCCCTGCTGATGCTGAAGGGAAAGCTAGAGGATTTAAAAGACAGAGAGTCTCTAAGTGGGGAGGCTAACTTCTCCCTGGCCTAAAGCCCTGGGCTTCAGAAAGGACGTAGGGACATTCATGGCCCTTCTTAATTAGCTGAAGGAATGCAAAGAAGATTCCTTGCAACTGGATGGAAAAAGGAGATGGTGGTGTTTGACTGAAAAGAGAAGGTAATTTTGCAGTCTGTGTATGGCCTTCTGTGGACATACACGTGTATGCACGACACAGCTCCTGTGGAGTCTAACTTGAGCCAACACAGTCAGATGCTCTTCCCCTGTTAGTGGTCAGCACCTCCAAAGACTCAGAGAAGGTCAAGCCAGACTCCTCCTCAGAAACACGGGGACATCAAGGCTTAAGACCAAAAGGGATTACTTGGTTTGTTCAGAATAGCCTCAGACCTAGCATAGCCCCAAGGGAAAAAGTGTAAAAGTTCATCCAGTGTGACTAGAGGAAAACCATGTAAGAACGCAGAGTAGATTTCTGCTGCAACCCCCTGCTTACTCTAACGCCACAGGTGTACCGTGGAGAATCAGCAATCTATGAAAAATAAACAGCAAAGAAAAACTCCACATAGTTCCTGGTCATAACAAAGCAGTGGCAGACAGGGACACCAGAAAGGCCTTGGAGGGCAAGGAGGACAAGAGAATTTGGCTCAAGAATATCATGAATCCAACTAATTAACCCAAACCTGAAGGTAGCATCTCCTAAATTTACTTATAGACAAGTTTGCTGCTTTTCTTTTCTTTTCTTTTTTCTTTTCTTTTCTTTTCTTTTTTCTTTTCTTTTCTTTTCTCTTTCTTTTCTTTTCTTTCTTTTCTATTTTAATTAAGCCAAGGAAAAAAAGCTTTTACTTTCTTATTATCTCAACTTCTAGGAACCCCTTTTCTCTAGAAAGTAATAAAGTCTTAGGTTGCAGGATTATCAGGAAACAGGATTAGAAGATCCCCACCTTTCTCTAAGTCGTTCAACAATTATTAAATACCAGTCAATAATTGTGTCAGTTCCAATTTTATCACATTAATTCTCAGATTATATGTAGTTAGCATATGAGGTTTGGATATAAACTAACAGCAGCCACTTAGCAAGCTTAAAGTAGGAAAGTCAATTTTTTCTTCAAAGGTTCACCTTTATTGGCTGAATTACTCCCCCTGTCCAATTCATATGTTGAAGTCCTAACCCCCCAGTATCTCAGAATGTGACCATATTGGGACATAAAGTCTTTACAGAGGGAATGAAGTTAAAGTGAGGTCATTATGGTAAGTGCTACTCGAACATCACTGGTATCCTTATAAAAAGGGAAGAGTTGGACACAGAAAAATGTGCAGAGGGAAGACAATGTGAAGACACAAGAAGAATGTCATGTGAACATGAAGACAGCAATCTACAACCCAAGGAGGGAGGCCTGGTCAGATCCATTTCTTACAACCTTCAGAAGGAACCACTGCTGCCTATCCTTGATCTCAGACTCCTAAGCTTCCGGAAAAATGAGACGATAAATTCTGTTGTTTAAGGCACCCAGTGGGACTTTGTTATAGCAGCCCTAGCAAACTAGTTCATTCACAGAAGCCAAAATTTTGGGGACTTCTAGCTGTTTCTCTTAAGACTTGGTTCTCTTCTTTAAAGAATAGAAATGTGCACATGATGTGTTAAAGCTTTAAATGTTCATTTAACTGAAAAGCCAGCCAATATGTGCATCTCTTTATTAGAAACATCCTCTCTAAGAAAAAAAATGTGTTCCAATTTTCCTCAGGTGTACTGCCATCCCATAGTTCTGTGCTCCCTCAAATTCCCAGCACTCACTCCTCAAGCAAGCAAGAAAGGAAAGAGGTTGCTGCCAGGTCCACAGTTACAAGGAACTTTGGGTCTTTCCAGCCCCATTGGAATTGTGACTCCAGCTTTGTGGACTGCTCTGTAACTTTCTCTCACTGCCCTATCACTGCATATCCTAATTAGATAAATCTTCTGGGCCCGTGAGCCAGAGGGACCTGGAACAAAGGCACAGATGGTAAGCGGAGGCGGCAGCGGAGGCGGGCGCAGGGCTTCAAAGGGAAACTGCCTCACAGCCCAGGCTCCCGCTGTCCAGAAGAGAGAGGCTCGGAAGCATTCTTAAGGGCTCACCTCAAAGCCCTGCAGGCGTCCCAGATTCATCATGTCATTGCAGCGTTTTGGAACAAGGCACATTAACTCCACTGCTTTCTGTGGGAAAGAAAAACAGTGGCTCAGGAAGGGGATGAACACTCATGCAGGAAGCTTAAGGCAATTCCGTGCTGGAAGTCAGGGACCTCCTAGCGGCTCCTTCATTCTAGGAAAGGACACTGGTCCCTGCCACCCACTCCTAGAAAAGGGCAGGGGTTTCTGTTCTAGCTTGGGTGTTGGTCATCAGTATAGGGCTCCAAGTGAACCAGTGACCACCTGTGGGGGGCACGCTACCCAGTCTGCCTTTTCCTCCTTCCCACTTTCCTTTAGCAATTCTCTTTCCTTCTCATATTTTCTTTCTTCTTTGTTGCTTCTTGGCTGCCTAAGCAACAGCTTAGCCTGGTTTGCGAAACACTAGAGGTTTGAACCTAAAATAACATGCCAGAATGGTCTATAACCTCTCTGGCTTAAAATAATCCCCATGGCGACACTGTCTCAAAGGACTTCACTTAGGGAGTAATCCTTGGGGGTAGAAGAGGGAGTGAAAATGGGATATGTTATATTTTGAACTCCAAGAGTACCTGGATTCATGGATAAAACTGCACACTGAAACACTCAATCTCTGGGGCGCCTGCGTGGCTCAGTCGGTTAAGCATCCGACATCGGCTCAGGTCATGATCTCGCGGTCCGTGAGTTCGAGCCCCGCATCAGGCTCTGTGCTGACAGCTCAGAGCTTGGAGCCTGTTTCAAATTCTGTGTCTCCCTCTCTCTCTGACCCTCCCCCATTCATGCTGTCTCTCCCTGTCTCAAAAATAAATAAACGTTAAAAAAAAATTAAAAAAAAAAAAAAAAAGAAACACTCAATCTCTGAAGGATGTCAGGGGACTCAAATACCCCCCTTTCTTATCCTATGTCACTAGAGCCACATAGAGAACAGGAGTGGGGTGAAACTCTGCTCTGTCCCAGGAAAGAATTCTTGGGTTCCAGAAAAAGACTCAATGTGTTCATTATTACTTGCCATTTCTCATCTTGTGGAGCACTTGTTTGCAAGGGGCTGTCACTGAGAGGAGTTAGCCTGGACCGCTGGTCCTCTAGAGCCAGCTCTTCCCCGTTAGAGACAGATATCCAACACTGGCTCCCAGAGCAGCCAGCGTTGTGAGCAGAAGACTCACCTCGATATCTGAACACTCCAAACCAGCCTTCTCGCTGTATCTCAGGAAGTCCTAGCAAGTGGGGGAAGCGGGGATGGGTGCGGGAGGGTGACATCAGTTAGGAAAACAGAGCACTATAAAAAAAAAACCCAGCATCATAAAACCTGTGATGATACCCAGGCTACTTTCCTCCCTAACAGACATGACAGTGCATTGTAGAAGCTGAGATATGAACTTATGAGTCATATTTGAAACAACAACATGGAGAAAAACCCCAAATACTCAGAGATTAAGAGTTATGGGAAAAAGGAGGTGGGGAGGGAGGGAAGAAGGGAGAGGGAGACTGTGAGCAGGAAAGGGGGGGGGGGAGTTATGTCCAGAAAGGCTGGGAGAAAGGAAAGCTCAACCTCTCTCTTCCCTTTACTTCATATTCTGTAAGACAAATGAAATTAAACCATTGTAAAAAGTAAAATATGATCAAATTGTAGGTATTACTCATCTAAGCTTTTGAGGGAGGGTCTTGCCTTTGCTTTTCTTTCTCCTTGTGGTTGCTCTATTTTTATGCTCTTACTATTTTTTTATTTTTTAAAAGTCCCAAGTCAGTGATGGTGACAAAGGAAGAAAGTGAATTGAAAGAAAGACAGTGAACGAAAAACCAACCTTAAAGGCAGGAATGGCTTGCGTGCAATTTATTTGGAGGCGGAGCTGACACAAGAAACCAACAGGCAAGGTAAGAGCCCACAGATGCCCCCGCTAGTTCACGGGGAAAGTGTGGTGGAGACTGAGCCTCACACTGACCTGCTCACTGGCTCAGAGCCGGAGAAGACCCTTCTCCGGCTCTGACCTGGGCTCACAGCTCTCTTACCTTGAGGAGCAACTGGTATTTTGTGATTCTCTGAATGGGCTTGATAAGGAAGTCACTAAGTGTCAGCCTTTGATTTATCTCCTGTTTCACCTCCTGGAACGCGAGGGAGATATGTTAGGGGAAAAAAGAGCCAAAGAACTGGGGTCCTGGGGATTAGGGTTCGAGGTGAGACAGACAGGACTTCGCTTTTGCCAATAAAGTTTTAGAATCCTCAACCCACGGGAGAGGTGGAGTTGCCCACACGACTGCCAATGTGTTATTAACAACACGCAGCACACATTGCCACACCATTCTGCACGTCTAGCACTTTCCCACCCTGTGTCCTCACCCCAGCCCTGGGGACAAACTGGGATGGGTATTCTGTTCTCTCTGCTGCTCCAGGGCCCACATCAGGAATGAAGGGCTTCTCCTGGGCCCTCAATGCAGATCTGCAAACACTCAGCTGAGAGCTCTTTCCAAGGGACAGCCTTGCCTCTCCTCCAGCAAAATAGGCATTTCCAGGTTGGGGCAAAACAAACACTTTATGGTGCTCGACAGAACCTCTGGGAATGAGAGCAGAGAGCATGGGGTGACTTGGAGCATGGGGACAAGGAGGAGGGGCCTCTGCACACGGTGTCCAGGGACTGGCAGGAAGTGTGTGGGCACGGTCTGAGCTGGGGTCACCGAAGGGGGACGGAGCTTCTGAAGCAGTGTCTGGCTGACAGTCATTCCACAGACAGAGGCTTCTGAGAGCTGTCCACACCCTGGGTGCCTCAGCTCCTCTCGAGGAAAGGTGGTCATCGGGAATCTAGCTAATCCGACGGCCCCGTCGAGCCAGCTCTCCCTGTCCTGAAGGGGTCGCGGCACTGGATTGGGGGGGGGGGGGTCGGGGGATAGATAAGGCTGGCATTTCTGAATGTGGCTGCCTTGGCCTGACTTTCTTCCCCCACCCGGCCCAGCAAAGCCCGAGCAGCTTACTTCAAAGTAAGCGTCGTACTCCGCGACGATGTACTCTGAGCGCGGCTTGTTCTGGCAGTACCACACGTAGACGTGCAGCTTCCGCTCCTGCAGAGGCAGGGAAGAAGGCACTCAGGCACCCTGCGCCTCGGGCTCCCAGGGTGCTGGTCTGCTCACCCCGAGAACTACAGACACGCTCCACACTTCGGGGACACGCCAAGGCACTTAAATATCGACGGTGGGAGAGTACGTGCGCTAGGCAAGAGCCCATCTTTCAAATTGCCAAGGAGGTTACAAAAAAGGCAACAACTCAGAGAGGGACAAGAGGGAAGGCAAGTCGAGGAAGAGCAGGAGAGAGAAGGAATTTTCAGAGGCAAGCACAGGAGCAGGTGGGGGTTGGGGGGGTGGGGTGGGTAGGCGGAAGGGGTGGGCAGAGAGGGGGAAAGAAGAACTCACGTGTTTGATGAAGAGCTGTGCCAGCCTGTCTTGCTCCTGGATACATTTTTCCAGTTCAGCCAGGAAAAAACTAAAAGGAGGGAGGGGGTAAGGGAAGGAAGCCACGTCCTTCAGAACTGCATTATTTCTCGGTGAGGAGATAAACAACACCAGAGGCTCCCCAAACCCTACCCTACCCCTAAGGCCAGATGCAGGGGGAGGGTGGGAGGGTCCTGGATTCCTAGGATGTCCCCTGGTCCTCAGGACAACGTAGCACTTACTCCTTATGCCAGTCGTAAATCTGGTGAATATTTCCAAACACGATTTTATCCTTTCCTCGCATGTCCTCAGGGACACCCTTTTCTTCTATTCTCTTCATGAAGCCCTGTAGGGCAGAGGCAGCGGTCAGCAGGGCGTTTTCAGGAGACAGCTTTCTTGACAAGCCCCATACCTCAGCCCCGCGTAAGTGCCCACTCTCTGTGGTTTCTCAGTGTGCAGCCAGGACTTTACCCCGTGCAGAGTGACAGACACAACTCTGACGGAGCTCTGGGTTCCTTTTGTTGTCTCCAGCCCCTTAAGAGAAAGTCTTTCTCACCCAAGTATCTAAATGCCCCTAAAGTAAATCCCTGAGGAGAGAGAGCTGTTTTATATACTACCAAGTTGACTCCTAACTGTGGACTTGTCCAAGGTCTTGTCTTACGCGTGGACTTTTGCTTGTCCTCTCGGTAGCCAAAACACCCTTCTTAAAATCTAAGGAGACTCTAAGCCTCAAGCTCTCACTAGGAGTGTCCTGCTTAGTGCTCATGGGGACTGGTAGTTCTGAAGAATATATGTCCACATGGTTAAATGCCAAAGAAGAACTCTTAAGTTAGAAAGTTGGTCACCAAAAACAAGGTAAAAGGACTCAACTCTAACCAAGAGGCTCCCATAAATGCTGCAACATCTGGGACCCCATCTGTCTCTGAATGTCTCATGATATTTCAAAGAGAAAAAGAAAAACACCCTACATGGTTCATTTGATCTATTATCATTTTTCGTTTAATTTCTGCAAATACCCAGAGAGAGTAAACAACTAAGTTAAAAACATGCAACCTTCAAGTTACAAACCCCTCGGCCCAGGTAGGGTCCAAAATGCCCCGGGTTGGGTGACCGCAGACCCACCCCAAGCCACATACTCACCTCCACCACAATTCCCAGATCTTTGACATAGTCTTTTTCTGTCTGTACCAGCTCATTCAAGACAAACCTGAGCAGGAGATTAAGAACAATGAGGGCCCTCTTCACTGTGAAGCAAGAAACCTTCGCACAAAAGTTGACAGGAAAGTTACTTTGGCACCTTTATGAGAAGACCACCCCAAACCTCACCCTTGGGAGCCCTTGGAAGGCGCTTACTGTTGCTCTCCCTGTGACAGGGTCCTGCTGAAGAGGGGAGGGCACCGAGCTGAGAGGGGCTTTCCCAGGTGGCACACAATAGCCAGAGGGACACCAATACTCAGGACTCCTCCTTTTCCTTCCCGTTCTTTTTAAAAATGTATTTATTTATTTTGAGGGGGGAGGGGCAGGGAGAGAGGGAGACAGAGAATCCCAAGCAGGCTCTGCACTGTCAGCACAGAGCTCAACACGGGGCTCTATCCTACGAACAGGGAGATGGTGACCTGAGCTAAAATCAGGAGTCAGATGCTCAACTGACTGAACCATCCAGGTGCCACCCCCATCCCCTTTTTTCCTGTTCTTAATGGTCTTTCCTCCCTCACCTATAACTGAACAGTCGAGCTGACACAAGACAGGAGGAATAACAGGCACTTTGGCAAAAGTGAGTTATGAAAGCTTTGTGGCTAAGGAATCAATGTGAGGCTTTTCTTCCTTTCTTTCAACTCCATTCTTTGCTTATCAAGAGGAGAAAGACATTTGCTTGATAAACAACCTTTGAGGCCTCAGAGATACCAATACCAAGTGAGGCTTCTGAGATACAGAAGTTACAATTACTCAGAGAGGTGTCCCTGGTGACTGGCCTGCAAAACCCCCAGTCAAGGCCAGAAAGATGGACTGCCGACACCTCATAATCACAACTTTCCATGCAGCAGCCTCCCCTCACCCACCAGATGGGGGGGTTAACCACTACAAGGACACTTGCTTTCGTGGTTTCTTTCTTGTTAATGATTTTTCTCCTCTTGGAGCATTTACTTTGTGCTAGTGCTTTATCTAGGTTTTCTCATGCTTATATCAAGGTAGGTACTATAAGCCCCATTTCATATGGATGAAAATTACTGAGGCCATATTACCCATGGTGACAAAGTCTGTACCAGAGTTGGGATTTGAACCTATTGTACCAGAGTCCAAAGACTCTGCTCTTTCATTGTCACCTGCTGCCTGGCAAACTATTCAGACTGGCTCTCTGGAGTCCCCAAGGCCTCAAAACCAAGCACTTCTCTTTCTGTCCAGAGAGTAAAGAGCTGGACATAAAACACTCAGGGCCATGTACTGGAGCAGGCTAGGTGCTGTGCAGCTTACTGGAGTCTGACTCGTCCTAGCGAAGTTTGAAAGAGTTTCACCTGGAGCCACACAACTGCATTTTGGGCCCAAATGGCAGAAGGGAAAAAGTTCTGGGATGTCCAGAGGGGACCCCCGGCATAAGGGTTATAACTGTTCTGAACCCAGGAAGCAATTCATCTGAAATTCTTGGTCTATACCACACAGAAAAGCCAACGAATCCCCAGGTCTGGGCCTCAGGGTGACAGGGAGAAAGCAAAAGGAACATGCGCTTCTTTATCAGCATGCCCAGTACTTCCAACCAGTTTCCTCTCTCTAACACACACAATCCACAATCATGCGTTATAGGCCACAGGAAGGAACTGGCAAGGCCAAATAAAAGCATTTAAATATATCTTTAGCATGGCCCATGTTACTGCTTGGAAGAAAGTGGTAAAAGAAAACCCACAGGAAAGTGGGAGTCGGAATTTGGGGCCGGGAGGGCCCTCTGGAGATGAAGTCCAGCTCTCTGTCCCCAGGGGATATTTTTATCCTATGCTATCTGCTGACAGATTGAGGGCTGTCTTCGGCTTTCCAGCCTCGAGGGAAGGGAAGGGGACTGATTAAACTGGGTGCTGCTAGTGGACCTGGCATCACTTCCCTTGAAGGGCTGATGAAACACTTGGGGAGATAATGACACATTACCAGACAGTCTGAAGAGGTACATAAAAGATTTAAGTTACAGGCATCACAAGACCATGCATGATCAATTGCCAAAAAGACTGAACTGATAATCATGCAATTTTAGAAAATGTTCAGTTCTTATTAGTAAGGATTCTTTATGAGGTAAATGTTATCCTTTGGTCCAACAAAACTTCTACCAGCTACAGCTCAGACCTCCTTCTAACGTCTGTGTTTCACAATGGTGGGGAAGAGCTGGTCTTGCACAGAAAATCTCTTAGAGCCTTTGCACTGGCTGTTGCCTCAGCCAAGAACACTTTTCCTCCATGGCTAATGGCTAATTCCTTACCTCCTTTTGGTCTTCGTGCAAATGTCAGAACCATCTAAAAGTGCAGCATGGCCCCAACCATGTTCTGAATCTCCCTCACTACTTTTTCTTTTCCCAGCTTCTAATATATTAAATAATTTATTTTTATTCTGCTTATTGTATTATTTCTCCCTTTATGGTGCAAACTTGCCATGAGAGCAAGGACTTTTCTTTTGTTGTTATTGTTTATTTTATTCACTGATATATCCTATGCCTTAGTGCATAATAATAGGCATTCAACACCTATTTTTTTTAGTTTTTAATTTTAGAGGGGCTCAATCCCATGACCCTGGGATGATGACCTGAGCCGAAATCAAGAGTCGGATGCTAAACCAACCAAGCCACCCAGGTGCCCTCAACACCTATTATGGAATGAATGGGTGACTAAAACTTCAGGACAATCAAGTCCACTCTCAGCCTTTTTTCTTCTCCTTTTGTTTTCATCTTTTCTCCATGGAGCTCCCATTTAACCCTTCAATGTCTGTATTGAGTCTCCATTCTCTGTACCTGCCTGCCCGACCCAGCCTCTAGCCTCACACAGCCTTCACAATTAGACACCTATATATCCTCTCTTTCATTGTGGCCATAAGTTACAGCAAGAGCAATGAGATACTCTAATAGTTGGATTTTCAGGATAGCTCAGGATGTAGAGAGCTGTAGATTCACGCAAGAGAATAAGAAGAGGGAGAAGAAATGGGTAAAGTGAGTTAAAGAGGCAACAGACTTTTGCCTGTTGGAGCAAAATCAGATAATATCACATCTGGAAGCAGGGCAATGGCTTCCATGACTGCTCGTGGGCCCTTCCAACTGAAGTGACGAGACCAGTGACAGGCTTTGCCAAGGACCACCTGCTACCCCAAAGGTCTCCTCCCTGACCTGAGTTTTACTTTGGCTTGGGAAAGGACTGGAACATTGGCTCCAGCTCTCATCTATGTAAAAACAACCCTAGAAGTGAAAGAGAACCAGCTTTGTGCAAGTCCTAGGAAATTTCCATTTGCAGATGGTATTTTTCTATCTCTATTCCATTCTTGAGGTTCCCCTGAGTACCCATAAAGTTGAGGGGTAAATATGGAACTGAAGAGACACTTGCTCAACTCCACTGTGAGGTGACAGCCCTGCTCTGAGGCCAGGCCTTGGCTATGACATTTCTACTTCAGTTTCCTAGGAAAGAAAGTCATAAATGTTCACTTGGCCTGTTTCCAGGCAACAGAAGGACCTGGCCTCGCTCACTTTTGCTAATCCTCATGTCTGTGACCAGGTTAAAGGGATGAGGAGTCTGAGGGAGAAAACAGACTAATTAACAACAGGGAGGGACCGGTTCTCTGTGCTTACTATCTCACACACACCAGGCAATGTCCAAGACTCATGAAGCTCTGCTTCCAACATGGAGTCAAACCCTAAATAAGAAAACTAAAGTTTTGGAGGAACTGTGGTTTTGCATTCATGGTATCCGATATCTTCTTGATCAGCCCAAGTAATAGAAGATTGACTTCACATCAGGGTGGATAACTCAAACCTTGCATAATATATGGGTTTTTGTGAAATGGACTGCAATGTGAATTGTATTTGCGCCCCCCTCCCCCCAACTATTAAAAAAAGTGAAAAGATTCTCTTGGAGCTAAGTCCACAAATGGATGCAAAACTAAACCTTTAGAGAAGGAGTGGAGCTAGGCCCTGTCTGGCTGGCACAATGGCTCCCTTTTCCTATATACTATGTCCCTTCATTTTGAGAAATGTTTCCTCAGATGAAACTCTTCCAACTTTCTGCCATGGATTCTCTAGTATGGGAGCATAGTAATAGTCCCAGAGTTTCCTAAACTTTGTTGGTTTCCTTTTATCAGTATGTTTTAAATTTCTAACAGACCTTGGTTATAACCACACTTGGTCAGCCATAGCTGCTATCTCCCAGAAAACACCTCAGCCTAAAATTCTTAAAGTCGGTGCCACTACAGTGCCTTGTTCACAATGCTACACTGCACAGATCTAGGTCACCTTTACTTAGAATGAATGATATCAATGGAAACATAGTGTAATTCTCCCCCAAATTTCTCCGACCTTAGCCCATTGTTCACCATACACATGTGCACCAGGATAGAATCTGGAGGAGTCACTTACATCCTGCCCCTCAGGGCCTTGGCTTTCTGTTCTTCTTCCAGGTTTCTAGGAGGTGTGGGTGGGGTCATTCCCTCATTCAGGCAGCCTACAGGGTCTTTCAGGCTTCCCCGGTATGAGCCTCCTTCTAGACTCTGGAAAGAGGAGAAAAATAGCCTTAGAGAACTGTACATTGAAAAGTCATCTGGAAGCCCTCGTGTCCCCCTCCAGCCTAGCAGCAGCTGAGTTGGTCGGTCAGTGGCCAAGGCTGTGTTCACTGAATGTCAGTGAGGTACCAGGAGGCTAGGTACTCCCCTCTTCCAGCAGCAGACAGCCCAGAACTGCCGCCTTCTTGGGCAATCAGGAGGAACTTGGCGTCACGGGCTACCAATTTCCTGCCATAATGAAAATTGTCAAAAGTGACATCTCTGGGTAAGGGCGCCAGAAGTAATGCTAATCAGTTGTAGGACCATCAATTGATGGTCCTTATCCAATTGATAAGGAGAGGGTAGTCATAGGAGAGCTAGTTGGCTAAATCCACGTGTGTTAAATTAGCTACATTTTCCCCCCAAGAGCCGATGAGATGTAGACAAGAAGAGAGCAATAGATTTAGCCTTTCCTAAAAATATCTTTGCTAAGGTTATTTACCAAGGGTTTTCTTTCATTTATGAATCCCTTTAATTTCTTTTAATTAAGGTGCTGCAGGACTGAGAAACAAAGTAAAGGGATTACTACAGTTCTCTAGCAAGAGTTAAGGGCAAAGGATTCTAACCCCAGAAATCCTAGTCACTGGACGATCTTGAGTGAGACAGCTACAGATATCCCATGTATGCTTTAGTTTTTTTCAATTTTCAGATCAGATCTGTCCTTTCTACAGACTTCTACAGAATAGACAGAGATAAAAGTTGTAGATCCCTTGAAAAATTAAAAATGTTCACCCTCGTCCTTGGATGGAACTGTTAACAAGAAGGATACTCAAAAATGGGGCCGATCTTAGCATTTTTACAGGTGTCCTTGAAGAAAGATCACACAGTGACGCTTAGCATTTCATTATGGAAACTGGCAGAAGCAATGTGGATAAACAGTAAGACTGGAGATGAAGGTCAAGGTGAGCAACTCCAAAACAAATATGGGAGTCTAGTCCAAACTATCCATACAAGGGGCCTATTTACAACAGCCTCTGAGGCTCAAAGGGAAGGCTTCACTTTGGTAGTCTTTGAAAACATCAGCCCTAAGGTTAAAATCACAAAAATCAAAAAGTGTCCAAAAAGGTAGGAGAAACAAAAGGCTTCAGCATGGTCTTAAACAACCTGCACTTAGAGTATCTGTCCAAATTCTCTCAGCTGCTCTATTTCAATAGGCCAAAGAAAAGTAGGAGAAGTCCAGGGGAATGAAACAAAGAGCAAATGAGGTGCCCAATGGGCCAGTCATCATATGAGAACAGGTGGGGAATATTAAGACTTAAAGCTGAAAATTTTAAATATTTATTTTTATTTTTGAGAGAGAGAGAGCATATGTGTGAGCAGAAGAGGAGCAGAGAGAGAGAGGGAGAGAGAGAATCCCAAGCAGGCTCTGTGCTGTAAGTGCAGAGCCCGACGTGGGGCTCTATCTCATGAACCGTGAGATCATGACCTGAGCTGAAATCAAGAGTTGGACGCTTAACTGACTGAGCCACCCAGGTGCCCCTGAAGGTGAAAATTTTAAAGCTGAGAAGAGACGTCAACCTTCTTGCCCCTCACCCCACCCCAAAACCAACAAAGTGTACCAAGGGCCAAGCATGAATTTGTTAACAACAGTAGAAACCAGAATTAAGAAGATAGTGTCTTCAAGTTTGAGAGAGAGAGAGAGTTTCTTTTAACTTGACAAGTTATTTTACAGGACAAGTAATCAACCATGGAAGTTATCCCTAGAAGCAGCATAGGCTAAAAATACAGAAAGGTCAAGGAGAGTTTAGAAAAATTTATAGATTCAGGATCTGTAACCAGTTATTAAGGAAATGAGAATGTCTGGTGTTGAGGTCTGACAAACCAGTGGACAGGCAGGCTTTTCGAGACATGTGACATGTCTGCTGGTGCCATCACCAGAGACAGGCTCCCCAGGCAGATGGACCCAGCTGGTGATTGATCTGATTACATGCCTTTTACTTCCCCTCCTCCTTGGCCCATTGTCCTATTACAACCTTTGTTCTGCAGCCTGTTGGCTGGCAGGATGCTGACTGCAAGGCCCGGGGAGACAGACTTACATCTCTGCCTGCAAGGTTCTCCTGTGCAACATCCCACTTGGTGTGGGCCATTTTCAACCTTCTGGAATGAAGGACATCTGTGGATTCCAAAGTGTCACACAGGGAAATATGTTCCATATCTTCCTGCCTGACCTGTTCTATGAGCAAAGAAGCCCAAATTATCTCTGGGGAAAGTCTCTCTGCGAGAGGGTGAGCAGAGCAGAGGCAGTGAGAAAGGAAGAGAGAAATAAAGGGTCTGGCCAAGCTGTAGTCTGGGTAATCTGCCTCAAATAATGGTGTTAGCTATCAGTGCTTATAATTCGAATACGATTCCCTCTGAGACCTGGCTACCTGTGCTACAGTGGGGATCCTGGGTCCCAGGCAAGGGCAGCTGGGGGCGACCTGCAAGTGCCTGTGCTGCTTCTGGTGGGAAGCAGGCACAGGTCTGATGAGTAGTGGGCTGTGTAGCCACAGGGAAGACTTCTGCCTTGTCTGGGGCTCAGCCCACAACAGTCTCAGGAGGCAAAGGAGAAAGTATACAAGGAAGAGAACAACAGAAGTTCCTCTAGCTGGTCCAAGGTCAGGGAACAGAAATGCAAATAGGATTCAAAGCAGTAGATTAAGAAGAGAGGAGAGGTCAGGGAACAGAAATGCAAATAGGATTCAAAGCAGTAGATTAAGAAGAGAGGAGAGCTGTCACCACAATAAAAATGAACGCACTTCCTGTCTGCTGGATCGTGGATCACACACCCATAAAACCCCCTTCGTCTGGGCTCCTCTAAGCACCCTTTACACATCCCCTGCACAGCATTCATTACACAGAACTGCAATTGATCATTTGTTTGTACTCAAATAAATATTTATTGAACAGCTACTACATGCTGAATATTTGCCAAGCAACTGCAGAAATGAAAATGAGTAAGATTTGGCTTCCTACCTTACCTATCCTGGGTGCTGTTCTAGATGGAAAAGGTATCAAGGAGGATGAAAAGGGGGGTGGGCAGCTCTATGGTGGGGTGTAGAGGGAAGGGAAAGGCTTAATGGAAGAGGCAATGCTTGAAGTGAGTATTGAGAAATAAATACACTGATGGGAGAGCATCCCAGGTGGGAGCAGCACTCTGAGTAAAGGATCAAGCTGTGAACCTTCCCAGGGCAGCCTGGGAAGGTGGAAGCAGCCTGACACAGATGGGATATGGGGTATGAAAGGGCGAGATGTGGGGGCTGGTGGCAAGTGATTGTGTGTTGTGTGAGTTGGGGTGAGTGAGTGCTAGGGAAGGAAGAGGTAAAGGGTGAGGTAGAAACCCTGGGGAAGTGCACAGGGATAAATCATATGTGTAAAGCCTTACATGTAGCATTAATAAGTAGAGACTATACTTTCTAAAATGAATGACAAAAGGGTTTTTAATTTTTTTAAAATGTTTATTCAAACAATTTTGAGAGAAGAGAGAGACAGAGTGTGAGCAGGGAGGGGCAGAGAGAGAGGGAGACAGAGGATCCCAAGCAAGCTCTGTGCTGACAGCACAGAGCCCAGTGCAGGACCGGAACCTAGGAACTGTGAAATCATGACCTAAGCCGAAGTCGCTCCAGGAAGATCACTCTTAATATTTCTAAGGGCTTTTCATCTCTTGGGAAAATGTCCCTGATATGACAGTAAGGCAAAAAAGGATTTGTCTGTATTCTGATTAACTACATTATTTTTCAAAGGGTCTAGGAGAAAATGTATCAATATTTAGCACTGAATATGTCTAGATGATAATTATCAGAGATATAATTTGTGTTTATATTCTTGTTATTATTCCAATTTTTCTTGAATAAGCATATTCTTATTTTATTAGTAAAAAAGAAAAGAACTATTAAAAAGTTCTTTTAAAAAAAGAAAGAAAATCTGTCTGATAGTCATGTAGACAGATGTCATACTGAAATCAGGGAGAAAAATATTCTAATAGTCCAGGCAGGAGAGCATTGTGAGCACTAACCCTAGACTGTGAGCTTCATTATGGAAGATTCTATGCTTGATCTCAGAGCTGGCACACAGTAGGACTCCGAGAATTTATTGAATGTACTGTGGGACTCTTGGGGAGTGATCAAAGGTCATCTGATAAAACAGGAAAAGGGTGCTGGTCCGGCACCCGGCAGCACACCAACCTCTTATCAGCCCCACCGTTTTCTAAAAATTTGTATAACATTCTCTGGACAAAAAGTATTAGATCATAGTCATTTCCAGACAAATTAAGGGTGGGGGTGGGGAAGATAACTGTATAGGAGAAAAACTAAAGTCTGGACTTTTCAGGCAAATGACATTTCAGGTTTGTGACTGCCTTAAAATTTTTTTTGGTGGAAATTGAAACTTTTCCATCGAGGGATGCCGGAGGAACCCAGTTCCTGAAAACACACACCTCCACCATGGGTGGGTGTGATGCAGCCATTATTTCCTCTTCTCTGGGCTCTGAACTTGGCCAACTAGATTGCCACTGAGAAAGCAGGCTGATTCACCTAATAGAATGCAAAGCACACACACAGATGCGGCCTGGCCCTAGACATGTTTCTCGGCCCACATGGCTGGTCTCGGGAGGTGAATGCTATCAAAGTAGGAGAATCAGAGGGCAGGAAGTCTTGCGGAAGCAGGTAGACACATTTTAGGATGCCAGGCTACCAGGCAGACTGAACAGGAGCTCAATCCCGGGCAGCCCCTCCCCCAAAGGCAGGGGATTATCAGTCAAGGGGCCATTGGTACCTTCCCAAGCCCAATAAACTATTGTGACATGCCACCTGAGGACAAGGGCTCAGGGAGGAGGCTTGATCTTTCATCTCAGGCAGGTTGTGAAATCCTGTGGCTGTTTAGAGACACAAGTTCAAAGACACATTTTCACATGGCCAGGAAGCTCTTGTTCCTCAAGCTTGAGGGATAAAACCAAGTCATATAGATTGTTAAGCTATCACCCTGCAACTTTCATCCAACCAGCAATCTATTGGCTGACACATTCTATGCTCCAATGACTCGAACAGGGCTGTGGGAGATAAAGGGATGACACTGTTCCCTTTCCCTGCCATTCAGAGTACAGATGAGGTGGCTAAGAGCTAACATTTGTAGGATGCTTACTTATCATTTTACAAAGCGCATTCACACCTACTCAATCATCATGGTATCTCTTTTGAGCTAAGATTCAGGTGGACAGAATCCTCACTGCTGATAAAGGAGATAAAGAGAGGCCCCAGTAGACTAAGTAACTTGCCCAAGGCTACACAGTAAAGTAGCAGAGGCAGGACTACCAGCTAGATCTATGATTTCTTACACACCCACCACTGCCACCACCAGTCCACACATCTAGGAAAAGCTTTATTAAAAATCACACAGGGAGGGGCACCTGGCTGGCTCAGTCAGTAGAGCATGTATGTGACTCTTGGTCTCAGGGTCGTCAGTTTGAGCCCTATGTTGGGGGTATAGGTTACTTAAAAAAGTAAAAACAAAGATCACACAGGAAAAGAAGGGGGGAGTCCTTGTACCTGGCTTGGAGTTAGAGACTATACCTTAATACAAAATGTGGAAAAAAATGCGTTAGCTCTATTTGGGGAGAGGTGGGAGGGCGTCTTCTCCTGGTAAATAAAAGCAGTGATTAAAGACCAGGGCTGGCAGAGAAGAACTCCAGTGGCCATTAATGTCCAGAGGGACTTGCCAAAGGAGGTTGTGGGGGAACTTCAAGGGCTTTATCTGCATTGCAGGTGAGCTAGAGGACACCTACCCTTGCTTCCTACCAGCCGCTCAGCGGAGATGGTACCTCTGGGGCAGCCGCCTCAGTGCAGCCATGACCATGTGACCATAAAGCACCAAGGACGGCTCTGGGACTCAGAGACACAAGGGATCTCAGGACTTTTGGGTGGAGCAGAGTTTGGTGCTACCTCTGGAGCAACCGAAAAAGAAAGCAGAAAGAATCCAAGCCCTAGATATAAAAGTCCAAGTACACTAGATGCTCCTGTAAAACTTCCAGCCTGTACACTGGAAAGGAACTTACTAGTTCATGCTATACTGAACTAAGATAACTTCTACCCACAGGTCTAGGCTCCACCCTCTGGAGCAACAAAGAGTGACACCAACTCTTCTTTCCCACAGCAGTCCTCAATTATGTCAGGATAGCTCTCATGAGCCTTCTCTCTCCTAACTTCTCCCCATACTTAACCCAGTGTCTTCAACTTTCCTTCAAAGGATACGGACCACATGGTACTGGCTATCTCCTCTGGGGCCCTTTCACTGAGTTCAAGAACACTTCAGAATGCAGCATTCAGAGCCTGATACATGACTCCCACACTACTCATGACCGGTATGGGCTAAAGAACTTTGACTACAATGGAGCTATTACTTTCCTTGATTGTACACTGTACTTTCGTTAACCTAGCCTATGACCACACAAGCTATTTTGGTAGCAGTCACACTGTTGAACTTACAGTCAAATAAAAACTCCAGAACTTTCATAGGTTCTGGATCCTACCCTCTTTTTAAAAAAATTTTAAATATTAATTCATTTTTTGAGAGAGACAGAGCACAGGCGGGGGGAGGGGCAGAGAGAGAGAGAGAGAGAGAGAGAGAGAGAGAGAGAGACCCAGAATCTGAAGCAGGCTCCAGGTTCCGAGCTGTCATCACAGACCCTGACGTGGGGCTCAAACTCACGAACCGCAAAATCATGACCTGAGCTGAAGTCAGACCCTTAACCTGCTGAGCCACCCAGGCGCTCCTAGATCCTACCCTCTTTTAAGCTAAAGAGCTAATGAGGAATAAAAATACACGTCTCAGAAGTAAGAATGCAACTCAGGATTTCCAAACGTGGCAGGGCAAACAACCACCCACCGTTGCTTCACTGCTATTCCCACAGTGGATACATACTAGGATGGGAAGAAAGAGAAAGCAGAGGAGAGGGCAAAGGAGAGGGCAAAATTTTGGTGAGAAGATTCTGAGAAACCAAATTACCGTTCCCTCATTCCTCTCCATGATATGGGCTTGGTTTCACATGTTTGGCCAAAGAAATCTCTCTAATTCTGGGTTCACCGCAGGTCCTCAAGAAGTAATTATTGGTGGAGGAGGAAGTTAAAGTTCTTCTTATGGGAAACGCACCACAAAAAAACCACTTGTCTCACAGACATTTGCTGAAAGCCTGTTACGGGGCTAATCGACTCCATCCTATGCCCCCTCTCTTCTGGGAGACTTGCTCTTATGGGGCTTCTCAATATCTGCACTTACCTGTTTAACACCAGACACGGCAACTACATAACCAGAGGTCTGCAGGGATTCCCAGCAGTGCTAAGGTGAGCACAAAGAGCAGGATACAGGTAATCCAAAATATAGGAAAATATAACCTTTTGGAAATAAGTGTGTACTGATGAAACTGTGAGTGTGAAAGATTCCTGTGTGTTAATGGAGGAGAAGAAAATGTCCTAAATGACCGATCATCTAGCTGGGTATGGAAGCTGTGAAGATGAAGGCAATGAAGAGATTAAGACACTTCAACAAATAACCCAACGGAACTATCTAAGAGCTGTCCCCGGCAGCAGGTGGCTTACATAGTAATTGCCATGGGGCTGCAGAAGAAATCTGGCCCGGGCTGGTCAGGGAAGCCCTTTTGGAGAGATGAGATCCCAGTGGGGCCTTGAAGGACTGTTATGCTTTAGAAAGCAAGAACGAGTGGGGGAACATTCCAGAGAAGTAGGGTGGTGGTATGAACAGAAACTTGGAGAGAGGAAAGCCAAGTGCATGTTTGGGGACAGTGAGGGAAACAATTCAGTTGGAGCAGAGTTCATCAACCAGAATAAATAAGTGGGTGTAGGCCGGCTACCAAACATTAGAATACAGGATAAGTGTGAACTTTATCTATATTTATCTTTCATCTTTGATTGTATACGTCTATCAATAGGCACAATTTTGGTCATGCATTGCCAAAACATGTAACCTATTTATAAATTACATTTCTGGACTGCTGTGTTATCCTTATGTATGTAATAAAATATACCCCAAATAATTTTGAAATGAGATGAAGAGATTCTGAAATTGTCTTCCTGTATACCTCAGTAAAGTGTCTCGTGTACCTAAAGGCACTTCTCCCGTTGGAGAGGACTGCTCATGTAGGCAAGAGGGAGGCAGTGAGCCTTCATTGAGGAGGGGGGGTAATTGCAGTAGAAGACCCACCAGGGGACCGAGGCCCCAGGGGTGGGGGGAGGCTGACTGGGGCAGGGGAAGATCAAACAAGTACTGCAACAGTCCAGGCATGAGGTCAGGGCTCAGGCTCCGGTGGTAAAAGGGGAAAAAAAATTTAATGGTATTTGGAGAACGAGGAGGGTGTGTGAGGAAAGGAGAGGCAGTGGGCAGAGAGGCGAGCTTTAAGAAGCCAGTGCAGTGCCCACGAGAGCACTGAAATCCCACCAGCGAGGCAGGGAGGGTGGTGTGGAAAATGGACAACTTTCAAGAGCTGGACACAGCTACTAAAGACATCAGCTGAACTACTCTAAGTTAGGAAGGACAACTTAGAAGGAGAAGAAGAAAGTCATGTGTTGAATTTCATGGGTACTCTCTAAGCTGCGAGATTTGAAAAGCGAGATACTATAATCAGAATTATTATCAGGCAGTGTCATCGGCACAGCATCTATCATTTTCCTCTAATTCCTGGGCCAAGGGGAGAAGGGTGCAAATGGTGCCGATTAGCAGGACTGCCTGACAGAAGTCAGTCATTATCCTCATGAGAGTTGCAGGAAACCCCAAACCTGGATGAGAGTGAAGGCAATGAAAACGCTTCAAATTGTCATCCTTTAGGGGTACGGGTCAGTGTACCAACATGGAGTAGAGGAAGAGCATTATCCAAACACGAGCTCTTTCACCATCGTGGTGCCAAAACCTACAGCAGCCAGACCCAGAACCCTTCTCTGCAGTGGTCCGATTGGCCCTTGAGACAGTCACAAGCTAGGCTAGTGTTCAGTGGTAGAAGTTTGGTTTGCCCCCATGAATGGAGTATGCACCAACACCCCTGATCTCTTGTGCTCAGGCATCCATACCCTTTTGCCCATTCCCCTTTATAATTAGCAATCTTGCAGACTCTGCAAGCTAGAAAATTGTCTGGGGTCCCCGAATAAAATTACCTGGTGCTTTCAAAGATCCAATCCATGTTCTGTGTCTCAGCAGCCAAGTTAGCTTCAGGGCTAACCAGACATACATCAGTCACTGTCCAAATGCCGCGTCCCTGTAGGCCAGTGGACTGGTCTCACAGGAAGGCTATTTTGTCTTGGATACTTTTTTCCTTTCATCAATGCCACAGTCCCCAAAGGGCCTGTTAAATGCCTATGCCCATTCCAAAACCAAAAACCAAAAAACAAAAAACAAAAACAGGCTTTGGGGCAAAGGTTTTTAGAAACAATCATCAGCCAGAAACAATCCTATAGGAGGAATGGGGATAGGCACAAAGGAGGACACGGCACATAGACGCCAGGCCCTGGGAGCCGCATGGAGGTAACACACACGCAGAACTGCCTCCAGGACCCCCACTTACCAGCTTGCTTTTGACCAATTGTTCTATTGCACTGACAAGGTCTGCAGCAGAAGGTACTTCAGTGGAAGCCTGCCGGGCTGCTAGCAAAGAGGAGGACTGCAAGACATTGAGCAGCAAAGGAAAAGCAGATTAGCAAGGAATGAGGAATAGCAATTAGGAAGCAAAACAGCAAGTCCAAAGCTCAAGGCAGGCAAGGGAAGCAAAGCTTTATGTTTAGAGGGAAGAGATCACAGAGGGAGATAGAAGGCAGTGTGGGTATGGGGACAGGCCCGCCTGTCCCCTTGTCAGGAGTTCTGGCCAGCAGCAAAGCAGGCATGGGACTAGGCTCTCCTTAGGCAGGCTTCTGGAGCAGCTGAGGGCAGGGTTTGCTGAGTTCCTGGGGGGCCAAATGTAAGGGCTGTACCCACTGTCAGCAACAGGAGAGAGGGACAGACAGAATTTTGGTTGTTAAAGGGCTGCCCATTGCCGTTCCAGGGTATGAAAGGAGTCCATAAACCTAGCCTCAAATGTATCCAAAGAAATTGTTTTTGCTTTAGTCAAATACAGATTTAAAATATAGATCTTCAGTGTGTATCAAACAAAAATTCAAGGGCAGAGCACTTAAAGACCAGGAAGCTAGAAACCCCCTCCCCACTCACATGTGTGCACATGCATTCACACATACACACAGCGCGCGCGCGCACACACACACACACACACACACACACACACACACACACACAGCTGCTTCTGGTAAGGTCCCTAACTGGAACACCAGGATGTAATAAACGATTTTACCAAGGAGTTCTGTGTGTCTTGCTGAAGTGACCAAGGACTATCCTGTTCACAGTAAAGGAGGTTCAAGCCAAGGGCCTGCTGCCCATCCCCCCGTATCAGCAATAGGGACTGGTCTATGTGGCTGTTTCGTCATTGGTTTGGGGAATCCTGCTCATGGAGGGACAGTGGTTTTTGTCTTTCTTCTCCTACTTGAGAAGAAACTGGGGAGAAATGGTTAACCCTGCATGCATGTATGAGCTTTCCCCCCTGGCAGAGCAAAGCAGAAGGCAAAACAGAGGGCCCGGGACACATGCTCCTTCAGCGTCTGACACTGATCACTGCAAGGGTAAAAAGCTGACTGTTCCGGCCACAGTCTGGCTTCAAGTTTGTCCCTTAAGTTAGGGGGAAGAGTTTCAAAAAGGAAGCTACTTGTTGTCTAATTTAAAAGTTAGTTTAGGTCTTTGCTTCGGAGATGGGGTAAAAAGAAAAAAGCCAAATAAATGTAATTAAGGAGATAGAACAACACTCTTTTTCCTCTTCTGGAGAATGCAGGAAAGGAGGTTAAGTTTGTTTGGAAATCCAAGCTATCAAATTTTTGATTTAGTAATCCTACCCCTGGGAACTTATTCCAAGGACAGACGTCAAAAGAACAAATGCTGTATGTACAAAATGATCTGTAGCAGTGTTATCTAGGAGAGCAAAAACTGAAAACACCCCAGGATATCCCAAAACAGGCTGGTCAAGCAAATTATGGCACATCAAATAAGTGACACTGTCCCCAGCTATTAAAATCACACTTACGAAGGTAAAATCAACACAATTTTAGAAAAATACTAAGGAAAGCATTGAACATAAGATGTGCATATTAAAATGATAAAAATAAAACACACATGCATATGAACAGTTATTAGAAGGAAACATGGAGAATCAAGGTGATCAGGTAACATTACAATAGGTAGACTTAAAAATTCCTCATAGACTGTTGTAAAAATTACTTAGTAAGTTCAACTCCATTTGCTAGAAGTTCTGAGGCTTAGCAAATATTTCAGAGAAACAAATTTCTGGGAATCAAACAAGCAGGACTGAGGAGGGCTAATGTGTCTGCCCTCTTTCCGGATAACAAAAAGCCTACACGAATGTTTGGGGTAAGTCTGCATTTTCAGTTAAAGATTATCCAGAAACAACATAACATCCTCTTTCCCAAAACAAGCTGTGTTTGAGGGAATTTGAGGGAGAGGGTTCGTGACCTTTACTTATCTTACGCAAGCTGGCACCTCCGTGTGGAGGGCTGTGCTGTGTGGGGTGGCAGATACAGTCACATGAGCTCCCCACTCCCCACATATGCTGTCACTGTTTGTGGAACATTTTACAAGGATAGGCCTCTGGGAACGCAGCAGGTTGGTTCTCATTCTGATCTCAGTGTGAAGCACGGGCATTTCTGCCCCTGGGAATCTAGGATGGGCATCACGCCATGCTTCCTGACACTTTTCCTTCCAAAAGTTAAGAGTCAGGGCCACCAACGTCACCTTAGGAGGGGCCACACAACTGTGCACCTCTCATGATTGAGTCCACAGAGGGGGGCATCTCAGTCATCTCAGTCATCATCCTGTCCCTAGAATCTGTCCCTCTAGCATGGCACCCAGGAAGACCTCAATTAATGTCTGTGGGTTAATAATGACCCAAATGCAAAGCAGAGGGAATTAAAACAAGAATGGGGACATCACCAGAAATGCTGAAGCATCGGCAAACAGTACTTTCTGAATTGTATCCCAGGTGATGTTGTCAAGATGTGTTCCCTGCCCAGCCTGGGCTCACCACCTTAGGGGAGGCTGTGCTACTACAAGGCAGGGCAGTAGACAGTACAAGGAGACCCCAGAGGGATGGCTAGGCCACCACCACCACCACCACCACGACCACAAACCACTCTGAAAAGAAAATGTAAAGCACCATTGAAACCTGAAACCACCACTCCAACCTGTCAAACCCAACAGGATAGCAACACTAAGAGAAGGCAGGAAAAACCCAGTGAGGTGAAAGCATGGTTTGCAAGCAAGATGAGTGACAGAGCACGCAGTTAGAGCAGCCCACGTCTCGGCCAGCACACTTGGAAGCACATCCAAGCCGAGCCTCTGCTCTAGAGCCATCGGGGCGATCGCTCTGCGATTAGAGCCCTTGGAGACATCCACACTTCGGACACCTGTGAGCCTATGCATGCTGGTGACTCAGGGAATTCTGTAACACCAAGAATGTGGCAGCCTGCACCTTAGGCTCTCCCGCCTTTGCCGGCAGCCTCCCCTCAGCAGCGCCTCCATCCCTTACGCGGTACTTGTGGAATTTTCATACCACCGGGGCTGACTGGAAGTTACCATTATTTGGATTTTAGAGTTGAGTATAGGGAAAAACAATCAACCAAAACAGAAGTCGGAAGTCAGGTGCAACAAAGTGATCACGGCCTGGAACCACCTCAGATTCCTTTTGAGACAAACAGTTTCTTTTGGGATCTATAGCTTCCAAAGACAGAGTCATTACCCTTCATCAACAGGAGGAGAGACCAGACAGATTCCCACTTCTGCATGCCCCTACCCTGCCCAGAATGAAATCAGACCTCCAGGGCTGGGGGCGGGGACACCTACCGAATACAGAGGGAACCTACATCACCATGGATTCGGAGAGATAACAAGGAAGAGAGAGTATTACTACCCCCACCGCACACACACAACAAAATCGCCATGTATTACACATTGTTCTTTCAGATCAGAAAGTAAGGAAATCCTACCATCTCGTCCTGCGTAGGGTCATTGTCAAAGATCTTCATAGGTGGAGGGAGGGGGGTGTGTGACTCTTCATCTGGCTCATCTTCACCCCATCCTTTCTTGTTCTTCTAGAACAAAAGGGCAGTATTAGTCATACAGTCATATGTATTATACAGTTAAAGATATCAATGGTTCAGGACTTAGAATTTTTAAAAAAGCAACATGTAAGATCTCCTTTCTCAATACATCCCTATTTTTTCAGCCTCACTGCCCTCCTCTGCGGAATGGGTACACCTTCTTATCTCAAAGGACAGTGAGGTTCAAATAGGGACACACACACACACACACACACACACACACACACACACACACACACGAGAAACATCTACCTCATTGATTAGCCAGGAAAAGGAAAAGCTGAGAGTGGTCAGAGAGAGCCTAACTTTTTAAGCTTTTGAAGGACTATTAAACCACAATCTGAATATCACCAGGCTCTGCTGTCATTCTCAGAAGGAGAAAGGGCGGATAGCATGAAATTACAAAGAGAGTCTGGTTACACAGCAGGGAGAATTGCTTAGCCACATCAGGGACTAGAGTGGGTTTGCCAGAAAAAAAAAAAATAGCTCTCATTCTCTCAACTAAAACATACCCACTGTATTTTAATTACAGAACCTCAGCTCTGAAAGGGACTTCAGAGGTCACCTGGTCTGACCTCTGGGCTAACACAGGGACCTCTCCGACTGCTTTGTGAGGTCATGTGGTATCCCCACCCCTTCTAGCACAGGTGTCCATTCGCTTTCATGACAGCCTACCTCATCACTGGTTGACCCCCATTAAAGTCACTCTTTGAGCTGAAACCTTGCCTTCTGTAAACCTTCACCTGTTACTCATAATTCTCCCATCTGGAGCAACATGGAGTTGTCCACTCCCTTTCATATGTGGCACTGCTCTAGATACTTGAAAACAGCTATAATCTCTCAGCTTTTATTCTTATTCTCAACTAGCAGGTTTTGATGTAGTCCTTAGTAGAGGTAGGGGATTAGGTGACCAGATGACTCCCTTTAGGCCCACGCCCCTATCTCCAAATCTGGCAAGATGTTGGCTATCTGCTGGAAATTCTATGTGCCAGTCTCTGAATTGGTCACACATCAGACTGGCAAGGTCTTGTTAGTACAAAAGCTCAGATCACTTGGGTTCAAGAACACAAACTCCTGGGGACTAGGGACTGGCTGGTTTACAGAACCCACGGAAGGATGCCTCAGAAGGTTCCAGGAAGGATGTATGTCAGAAGCCCCCTCCTGAGGGAGGCTCCAGGGCCACGTGGAAGTACCTCATCTGCACTGTCTCCCTGAGGGGTCGTCTCATCCCCAGGCTTGGGAGATCCCAGGTCGAAGCTCTTCCGGCCATCTCGTACTTTCTTCTGCTTCTTGATATTTCCATCTGCTTTCCCGCTGTTGAGCCGGCGCACGGGGCTCGTCAGCCACTTCTTAAGGGTGTTAGTGGAACGCTTGGGACCGGGGGAGCTGTGGATGGAGTTCAGGGAGGGCTGAGACTGCAGGTTGGCCACTGACTCAGACTTGCCTCCGTTTTCACTTGAGGAATGGGAGTATGCATCTGAGGAGAAAGAACAGACAGACATAGCCATGTCAGAGGCGGTTAAGGGAGTGGCTGGCCTGGGAGTAAGACAACTCCATCCTCAGGAAGCTAGGATACAAGGCAGAATGTCAAGGCCAGCTGCAGACCCTGGTCAAGGCAACCCTCGCTAGAGGGTAGTAACAGCTGACATCAATTTTTAATGTGCAAGGCACTGTTCCAGGTTCTGTGGATATAGGAGTGAAGAGAAGACAAAGAATCCTACCTTCATTGAAACAAAATTAAAATCCTAAGCAAGAATCACCAACCAAAAACAATGTCAGGGAGCACCTATTAGGTAGTGTATTTTAAAGACGTATAAGACGTAGGTTTTATTTTCAAAGACCTCTTGGGGCGCCTGGGTGGCTCAGTCGGTTAGGCGGCCGAC
Source organism: Herpailurus yagouaroundi (assembly GCF_014898765.1). Taxonomy (NCBI): domain Eukaryota; kingdom Metazoa; phylum Chordata; class Mammalia; order Carnivora; family Felidae; genus Herpailurus; species Herpailurus yagouaroundi. Next base: position 70,866,800 of record NW_024412403.1, on the reverse strand, counting down.
TTCGGCTCAGGTCATGATCTCGCGGTCCGTGAGTTCGAGCCCCGCGTCGGGCTCTGTGCTGACAGCTCAGAGCCTGGAGCCTGTTTCAGATTCTGTGTCTCCCTCTCTCTGACCCTCCCCCGTTCATGCTCTGTCTCTCTCTGTCTCAAAAATAAACATTAAAAAAAAAAAAGTCCTCTTATCTAGCTACACACACACACACACACACAGAGTGTGTGAAAGAAAAGTGAAAGAGCAAGACGGAGCATGTAAAATAAAGACAAATTCACAAAGTGGTATGTGATTAATTGCCACAGGGCTGGTATGGACTTCAGGCGATAAGCTAGCAGAGTTCAGAGGAAGGTCAGATCAGTGTAGGCGGGATTGGTCTGAATTGGCTTCACGAAGGGGAGAAGGAATTTCAAAAGGGGGTGACAGCAGGTACAAAAGCACAGAGGTACGAATATTGAAAAGTGAACACAGCCCAAATAAGTAGATCCTCTGAATGAAATAAAGATTTGATGGAGAAGGAGAAACTGGATAGAAAGTATTAGTGAGGTCATTTAATAATCAAATAATGTGTGACCTTTACTATGAGACACAATAAAAGGGTTTATAAAGGACACAATAAAAAGGGTTTTTTTTTGTTTGTTAATTCATCTGGTAACTATAGACAGCATAGCCCTGGGAAGGAGGAGTCAGTCCAGACGGCCACACTGGGGCTGTGCACAGGGGTGCAGAGGAATGAATGTGAGGCACTCCAAAGCAAGAAGTGTCTGGATGACAAATCAAAGACAACTCACTTCTCTGCATGCTGCTGCTTCTCACTGCAAAAATGGTCTTGGGAGAATACCTGACCCGCTCTGCCTTGACCCCTGATGGGCCCACTGCCCCGGTGCCAGTTCGCATACTGATATTTAAACCAAACACATGACTAGGTATAGAAACAAATGACTGAAGTGGTTTTTTATAGCTACTCCTCTCAAAGACGGAATCATCTTTTCCTATAACGACTTCATCCTAGACCCAGCCTGGAGGACTAATCTGGCTTTAGAGGCCTTCTGGCCTAGACGTAGCCGACAGAGAAGAAACAAAATCCCATAAGAAGGTGAATGAATCCTTTTTGCCAATAGAAAGCTGCCTCCAGCTTCTACAACTGGCTGACCTTGAGGGCTGCAAGCTCAGGATCTTGACCCTGCGGGGATCTTCTTCAACACTGCTAGAGTTTTGTGTGTACTTTGGAAAACAACACCTGAGCGTTTGCATCTAGTAGCACAAAAATTGAGGTCCTAAAGTCCCCTGGTATAAAGGATAATATACAGGATTGCTCTGCTTAGGGAACATTTGGGATCCGCTGACTTGGTTGGCGTCCCTTTAAGGACAAAGTTGTAATCTTATCTCAGGGAATTCCTTGCTGGCTGTGGTCCTGGGTATGTTGACATTATTTCTGAAGTGTTTGGTATGGCTCAAACTCCTGTTCTCAGAAGCCTGAGTGATACACATCTCCCCAGGGCTGGTAGTGGAACCAGGCCTTTCTGTTATCTTTCTGCTGATAAGCTGCAAAAGCTTTTCATTCACCAGACCCCTGTGATAGCACATGGCTCTATGAAACCAAGCCTTCAAAAACTTAATCAGCACATACTGTGTCAGCAGAACTAGAGGCCCAATCACATTAACCGTGCCTTGTGTTACTAGGCAGGGTAGGCAGCTCTCCAGGTTCCCTGTTCCATCGCAAAGCATAGCGTGACTTCGAGATTCATAAATGCAAATCTTGATGGACTGTCCTTCCCCACTGTCCTGTGGCTCTGCCTTGGTGCATTCTGTACAAATGCTCACAGGAGTCCAGGTTAACAATCAAGTGTAGTCTCACTTTTGTTGTTTCAAGTTTACTCTGTGTAAACAATTAGGGCCATTCATCACAGCCCACATACAAGAGAAGTCACGTGTCGGAAGCAATCCATAATTCACTGTTAGGGTCCTGAATGGAGACAGGACCATTTCTAAATTACTTTGTTTCTTGTTTGTTCCTGTTTTTATTTTCTGGTTTTGGTATCATTGACATATAACATGGTATTAGTCCAAAGCGTACATCAATGACTTGATACTTGTATCTGTTGTGAAATGATCACAATAAATCTAGTTAACACCCACCATCTCATATACTTACCTTTGTGTGTGTGTGTGTGATGAGAATTTTTACTAAATTACTTTGAATGCATGATTATAAAGAATGTGGCACGGGCGCCTGGGTGGCTCAGTTGGTTAAGCATGAGACTTCAGCTCAGGTCATGATCTCATAGCTCCTGACTTCAAGTCCTACATTGTGTTCTCTGCTGACAGCTCAGAGCCTGGAACCTATTTTGGATCCTGTGTCTCCCTCTCTCTCTGCCCCTCCCCCGTTCACTTTCTGTCTCTTTCTCTCTCAAAAATAAATAAACATGTAAAAAAAAAATTAAAAAAGAATGTGGCACGATTTAGAAAATTTGTACTTACTTTATTATGGCTTTAAAGAATAATTGGCATGCTATGTTCACCCCATCTTTGGAAGATGTCTACAATTAGCAGACAATGGAGATTTTATTCTAGTACCTTTCCAGGCACAAAAGTTAAGTGACTGATTTGTAACAGCTGCAACAATAAGACTGTTATTGAACCATTCCAAGCTAAGGGAGGTGCTATTTATTAGGATTCTGGTCATAGGAAACAGAAAATCAGAGTTTTTCAGGAAACCAAGGCTCATAGTTGGTTAAGTGGCAGACAGGCAAGACTTAAATCCTGATCTGACTCCACTGCACGTATATTCATCTTATTCCTACATCTGTATTCACTCCATGTATCCCTTTAGCCTCATAATGATTGTAAAAGGAACATCAAGCTGCTATGTCTATTTAACATTTCAAACATACATTTATACATGATTTATACAAGTTATACAATTGCAATGCTGAAAACTGTCTAATTTTACAGATAAAGCAATGAAGGTTTAAACATGAGAAATCCACGGTCGCAAATGAGTTGATCACAAAGCTAGGACCAGAAGTCAGGCATCGCTACATCTGCCCCAGGACTCTGAACCAGTGCTTCCTCTCCGGCCCTGCGGCATAGAAGGGGTCTGTAAGGCTAATATCTGGTTTTAAGTCACAAGGAAAACAAATGTGTCCCTGGGCATTGTACGTAATCAAGTTCCCCAGATGTTCCAGTATGTTCAACTTAGCTTTCTGGATCAGAAAAAAGTCGCATTCTGAGGCTGATTTTACTGTGAGACATTTTTAAGATAGATAAAAATGTAGAAAAAATGTAACATCCAGGTACCCACCATCTAGGTATGATAAATGTAAATATGTTTTGCCATATTTCCTTCAGCTTTTTAAAAAAAGAAAATACTGTGTATACAGTTGAAGCTTTTAAATTTTTTTCTACCTGTTCACAGTCACACCCACCACTTTCCCTTCCCTTCTCAAGTTGGTGTGCATCTTTCCCGTCCATGTAGTTAGCCATTTACTTTGTATGGGAATCCAGTGTTCTTTATATTATCCCAATATGTCATTTTTCAACATACTCATTAATTCAAAATTATCTGAGATTTATCCATGTTCAGTCATGTAGATCTAGTTCATTGATTTTAATTGTTGAATAATATTCTTTCACAGGACATATTGTGGAGCTTGTAACACATTTTCCTAATGATGGATACTGAGGATGTTCACACACGTACACTCATTTTAAGCAGTCCGGTACAGGTCTCTGTAGATTTGTGAGAATTCCTCCAGGGCAGTGCTTTCCAAACTACTCGTGGTCAGGGAGTCAAGGATCTACTTTTCTTATTTCCAATCTGTTTCAGACCAATACTTTTATAAAATACAAAGTCATACTCTTCGATGTGGTGGATGTGTCAGATTGCTATAAAAGCTTCTAAATGCTTATTCCCATTTCTGTACTTACCTCCCTGTGGACTGGAAACAAAGGGCTGACAAACCTTTACCACGTACAGATCATACACTGAGGAGAACACACCTTGCTCTCGACTTTACGGCATCCAGAGCATGTATGTCAAGGTGGACTGGCTGGGCTTTAGAGAAGACACCTCACCACCTTCACTAGGTACTGCCAGATTGCACCCTGATTTACTCCCACCAACACTGCACGGAACCTCTCATCTTCTGGAAATCATCAACAAAATGAAAAGGCAATCTACCAAGTGGGAGAAAAATTTACTAATCGTGTATCTGATGAGAGGTTAATATCCAAAATATATAAAGGACTCATAGAACTCAATAGCAAACAATCTGATTAAAAAATGGGCAGAGGATCTGAACAGACCTTTTTCCAAACGGGACCTACAGACGGTCGGCAGGTACATGAAAAGATGCTCAACATCACTCATCAGAGAAATGCAAATCAAAACCACAATGAGATGCTACCTCACACCTGTTACAATGGTTATTACCAAGAAGATAAGAGATAATGAGTGTTGGGTGAGAATGTGGAGAAAGGAAACTCTTGTGCACTGTTGGTGGGAATGCAAACTAGTGCAGCCACTCTGGAAAACAGTATGGAGGTTCTTCAAAAAATTAAAAACAGAACTACCCTATGACCCAGAAATTCCACTTCTGGGTATTTATCTGAAAGAAATGAAAATACTCACAAAGATATTAAAACTCCTGTATTAATTGCAGCAGTATTCATAATACCCAAGACATAGAGGCAAACTAAGTGTCCATCAGAGGATGAATAGATTAAAAAAAAATGTGTAAATGTACAGGGCTCCTGGGTGGCTCAGTCGGTTGAGCACCCAACTCTTGATTTCAGCTCAGGTCATGATCCCAGGGTTGTGGGATTGAGCCCCGTATTGGGCTCCATGCTGAGCGTGAAGCCTGCTTGGGATTCCCTCCTTCCCTCCCTCTCCCTCTCTCCCCACCCCCCTTTGGCCCTCCCCTACTCTCTCATAAATAAATAAATAAATAAATAAATAAATAAATAAATAACAAGAAAATGTGGTAAATGTATACATTGCAATATTATTTAGCCACAAAAAGTAAGGTGGATGAACCTTGAGGGCATTATGCTAAATGAAATAAGTCAGACAAAGAAAGACAAAGACCATATGACCTCACTTAATATGAGGAATCTAAGTAAAAAACCAAACAAACTTCAAACTCACAGATACAGAGAACATATTGTTGGTTGCTAGAGCTGGGGAAGGAGGGTACACAAAATGGGTGAAGGTTCAAAAGATACAAACTTCCAGTATAAAATAAATAAGTCATGGGGATATAATGTACAGCATGGTGACCATACTGAATAATGCTGTATTATATATTTGCAAGTTGCTGAGAGAATAAATCTTAAAAGTTCTCATCACAGGGAAAGAAAAAAAAAACCTTTTATGTGTGATGATGGATGCTAGGTAGACTGATTGTGGTGATCATTTCACGATACAAATACTGAACCATGATGTTGTACACCTGCAACTAATATAATGTTATATGTCAATTAGATCTTGATTTTTTTTTTTTAAAGAAGAAAGGAAAAAAAGAAAAGAATTCTTATCTTCCTGCATTCCCCTTGATGCTTCATTATGTACACTAGCATACAATTTTCCTCTGGAAAAATTAAATGTCTCCTTCCTACCCAAAAGCACATAGTTTAAGGAAACAAATTGAGATTAAAGTAAAATGTCTCAAGAAGTAATGAAAAGGTAAAAACCAGTGCCTCTAGGTTGGTAGGAAATGCATCTTATAATTGGTATCTTAGCCACAAACTGGGGAAATATAAAACTTGTCAGGGCAGTCCCTGAGGTTGAAGGTCCAACTTTTCACAGGCTCTGAGTGGGATAGCTTAGCTGATTGGTCATGGGAATATAAAGATACTAATGAAATCAAGAGAATCTAAATAAATAAACCGACAACCGATGCTTATCCTTCAGACTTGCACACTATTTGTTATCCCTACTTCCTTCAAATCCCAAGCCACCTCTCTGAACCATCTGATTTCCTCCTTAACACCTGACAGAAGACAGGCTGCATGGTCACACAACACATTCCAAAGCTTAGCCGATGACTAGAGAATTCTTGACCTCAACACTCATCTCCTAATGATCTTTTGTTGAAGTTGATGAAAAGAGAAACTCTGCTCATATAATGTTCCTGCCTTGCTTGTATGACCTAAGAACAACCCACTGGTGCCTCGTCATTGATTGCAACAAAGAGATGAGTTGGCTTCTGGCCCTTCTATGCCACTAACTAGGGGGCAGACACTGGGACAGATTAGACAGGATGCACTCAAAGCCTGGCTCCACCACTGGCCAGCTGTGTGACTCTGTTCCATTTACTTAACCTCTCTGTATCTCAGTTTCCTCATCAGTGACTGAAGATAATATTAGTATCTACCCTATAGGGTTGCCATTAAGATTAAGGAGTTAATGTTTGTAAAGTGTTTAGAACACTTTAAACCCATAGAAGCACGATAGAAGTTAAATAAAAATTAATAAAACCATAAAAAGCTCCCCTAAGTCCATGACTGTGAGTTTATTCTCTATGTTCCTTCATTCTATCTCATGGTCTTCTAAAGCTTAGACTAGATGATTTAAGGCCATTTTTACCCTTAAAGATTCATGCCTCCTGAAAGCAAAGAAACACTTAATGCTACCAGCTGCCATTCTGTGTCATTTTCCCCTCTTCACTTCAGGGAACCACTCTTTTCTGAGAATAAGGTGGCCATATCCTTGGGCTATGTGGCCATAGTTGTCCCCCTTTCCCACTATTTGGAAGTTTAAGCAGCACAGGTTATTATTTCCTGGAAGTGACATATGCCTCCTTTTATAGGGTGTCTCTTAGAATGGGAGCTTCAGATGGATTTTAGGGCCAATTGAACAACTCTTGATATTAGGGTCTCAAATAATAGCATCGTGGGGTTAGAATAAACATGTTAGTGTTATCGGTTTAAGCCTTTGGATAAGGACTCCATGATTTCATCACAGCAGCATGTTTTAAGCGGTACAGGAGATGAGGGCTGTCTGATGTGAAGAGGAAAAGTGGAACGAAACCCATGAAAGCAGGCACAACTGAACACGTCCTAACAAATCCATTGTCTAGGTCAAACATGGTCCTTCCTTACTTGGATAGACCTTCATTAGCTACCAAAATAGAAGATAATTGTGTACAAAAGGATAGTAACTGAATATACTAGAAATGTGGTGGGGCACCTGGATGGCTCAGTTGGTTAGACGTCTGGCTCTTGATTTTAGCTCAGGTCATAAGCTCATGGTTCGTGAGTTCGGGCCCCCTGTTGGGCTCTGTGCTGCCTGCTTGGGCTTCTCTCTCTCCCTCTCTCCCTGCCCCTCCCTCCCCTCAAAATAAATAAATAAGCTTAAAAAAAAAGAAATGTGCTATATTTAATACAGCCATTTATAAATTTAGTTTCCTTTTTAAAAAGTTTCAACTCATATTTATTTCACTTTTATGTTACACCTTAAAAAAAAGCTTCTTCTACTGTTTATGGTCTGGTATAAAATTTGTAAAACTATTCTGAAAGCAGAATACATTTTTGCACAAGCCATCACAGAATGCAAATGTAAGACATGTCAAAGGACTATGGCTGCCTCCATAGTACTGCATCCACTATTTCATTATTCTATGATTTTCTTCAATCATAAAATACTGATTCATCAGCCTTCTTCACACTGACCTCAAAGTAAGCTGAAAATAAAGGATTGAACCTCCTAGACAAAATGAGAAGAGAGTCCTATTACTTTCGAGGGGTTAGTATCCCCAAAGTCCAAGAACACTGTCCTCTAAAGGCCTAGGGTAGGCCTGCAGAGAGCATACGCATGTGTAAGGTCACCAAACCTTTCAGTGGACTGTGAGCACCCTGGGTGTGTAACCAACCCACTAAGCTGGCCAGCTGTTTTCTATACTGGCTTGAGGGATGGAAATGAAGAATCAACAACTAATTTTCAGTCCATTCTGCTGCAGTTCAGTGATGGTACTCAACCATATCCCAAAGGCTGGCTTTTTTTTTTTTTTTTTTGACATATTGTATTATTCAATTGCTAAAAGATAGGAAGTATAGTTGTTCTATATCAATCATACCTGTTTTATCTAGATGGTCAATGAGTCTACAAATGTCCCTCTGGCATTTATAATAATCTACTGGAAGCTTTGATTCCAGTGGCTGAAATCGGAAGAAAACGCAGACTCCTAAAATCCACCAGATATTTACAGAAGAGCCCTTTAACCCCCTGCTCTTCTGTCTTACTTGATTTCCAATGATACAGGAATAATTATAAACTCATCCTTATTGCCTTCTGTGGCCTGAGCTATATAAGGCAAATGCATTTCATTACATCTGTTTGCAGTGATTAGATACCCAAACACTCCTGTTTTCTTTGGCTTTGCTATAAATAATTTACTTAATATAAAAATTATAGAAGTATCATATATACATTTTTCTCACACTGGAAATTGCACATCTAGAGAAGGGGATGATGGGAAGGTCAAGGATAAAAATTCTTTGGGTAATAAATACATAAATCCAATTGTTTGTAAGCATGGAAACACAAAATCTACAGTAAATAGTAATATATCCCTCATGGCATAAGATGATGGCTCTGACAGGTCTTTTAGCGGAATGCTTTGAAAGCCAAACTCCTGGGTGCATATTTAGCTGAGGTCCTAAGGCTATGTATCACCAGTTCCTGGAATGGCTGGCTTCCCAGCAAACCATTGCTTGGCCATTTGGTTGGCCATTTGGTTGGACTACTTGGTGCCAGAGGATGAAGAAAGCTACAGGCTACAGTGACAATAACAGGACATGGGAAAGGGGGACAATCAGTCTGGTCCACAAACATTGTTTTGTTTTTTTAATGTTTATTTATTTAGAGATAGAATGTGCACACATGAGAGAGAGAGACAAGAGACAGAGAGAGAGAAAGAGAGGGAGAAGGAGAGAGTGCCCACGCAGGGGGAGAGGCGGAGAGAGAGGAGAGAGACAATCCCAAGCAGGCTCTGCGCTGTCAGCACAGAGTCCAACTTGGGGCTTGATCTCATGTACTGTGAGATCATGACCTGAGCCCAAATCAATGGATGGATGCTTAACAAGACTGAGCCACCCAGGAGCACCCACAAGCATTGTTTCTTAACACTAGAAAACTTGTAGCCCTTGCAATTTGCCCCTGCCACAACTTGCGAATAAACTTGGCAAACACTTTTTGGCTCCGGATACTCCTTCTCCCATCTCTTCCACAATAGTCAAGTCTCAAATGCACAGTGCAAGCCCCTGCCTCCTGCTTGTTACACTGCTTTTATACTTAGTTCAGGAATGTCTTTTCCAATGAGCCCTTTGCCAACCCACCGTTCTTTATCTCACTACTCTATCTCACTCATAGACTTCACGTGTTTTCTCTAATTTTTTTTTATATCTAAATCCCTATGGATTTGGAACTCCTGATTTTTCCCATTAAACAAAGAGTACAAAATGAAGGATCACTCTGAGCCTCAATGGCACATTGTATTGAGCTACAGTTTAGTTCATTTCTACTTCCTTGTCCCCTTCTCTTCTCTGTCTGTAGTGCTGATCCTACCTGGTAGAATGTGCAGAGATCTGAGAATTCCAAATCCAGTGGCTCCACATAGGGCAGAAATTCTTTTCATCTTCAGAGCTCATTGGGGCACTAGCTCTTAGTATCAGGGTCTTCTCCAACAGACTAAACAATCTCCACAGGGGTGAAAAGCCAGTACCTCTGGCTTCAATTGAGATGAACTCTTTCGAGTTCTATTATAATTCGGTCCAGATCTCACTCAATCACTGCTGGCTCCTTCAGTGCCTCCCCTGCCACCTTGATTCCCATCAGGTTGCCATGGGACACAGTGGGTAAAGTGACTATTTCCAACTGCTTGTTCTCACTGTCTCCTTGCCCTTAGTTTCCCTTGTATAATATTCTCTCCAACAGACACAGAGTAAGGAGAGCCCTCAAAGGGCGATGAGTCAGTGCCTTCCTCCCATCCCAGATATGCATGTTCTAAACACGCAGTCCATTGCTGTGACATGTTGCTACAATGACTCCCTTGGTTCAGTACCTTTTTGGTGGCCTTTGGAAGTCAAGGGCTAAAAATCCTCTCTATATTCCAAGGGGTGGATTCTGAAACTTGACATATCAGATTGTCAAAAGTCAGTGAAAACATATCTGCTGCTCTTCCAAGAGTAAACATTCTAGACATTTCCATTTATATGCCCATTTCATTCCCCCAGACTTGTCCACAGCTTCTAGAGAGGGAATGTACCTTTTTTTTTCTACAGTATAGTGTAGGAAATCCTCCTAAAAGGCTTCTGAGCTGCTCAAAACATAACCAAGAGAACACGGTGAAACTTCACAAATCTAGACCGAGGAAAGGACATTGCCACATTCATATAAAACCTAAACACAGAAATTTATTTTAGAAATGGTTTCTACTCATGGTAAGGCAACAAGAATCAGTGGCTCCACTGGAACCAAGGTCATCTGAGATCAGCTTTCATCTATAAAGATATATGATGAGCACAAGGGGGTTCTCAAATCATGACCCATGGCACCTGCCAAGTTCCAAGCCTGGGGTAGACATCTTCTTGCAGCTTAATTTTCAGCCCTCCTAACCTCCATATATGGCAGGTAAGCCAAATTTCTCTGGTTAAAAAGGGCTACTCTGGAGTCCAGGATGTATTTATACCCCAGTTTTCTCCTAGGCCTTCAAATAAGACTTCCAGTAGGTTAAGTGAGCTCCATAAAAAGTTTAGGCTGTTCACTTAAATAGCAGCATTTTGTACTTTTCTTTTCAGGTTGGGGGAACATAAACCAGTTCAACCCTAATAAAACCCCCAAGCCTCAAACTAACATTACACAAATTACTGCATGTAACTGAAGATTCTCTCAGATGATGACCAAGGCTGTCTTTCAGGTTTATTCAACTGGAAGCAGACTCTTCCTTCACAAAGACCTTCTGCATGAATATTTTTCTTTCTGTACCTATTGTCATTGCCCTAATTCAGATCTTTTAACCTATGTAACAGTCTCAAATGGATTCCTCTGCATCTAATCTCTTTCTCTTATCCATTTGACATATCTCTGCTCCCAGAACAATGACATTGGTCTACAGAAATCACTTGATCTATAAAACCTAGAGGCCCCTGGGTGGCTTAGTCAGTTGAGTGTTTGGCTCTTGATTTTGGCTCAGGTCATGATCTCACGGTTTGTGAGATCAAGTCCAAGGTCAGGCTCTGTGCTGACAGAGTGGAGCCTGCTTGGGATTCTCTAGCTCTCCCTCTCTCTCTGCTCCTTCTCTTCTGCATGGGCTCTCTTTCTCAAAAAAAAAAAAAAAAAAAAAAACATATGTATATATGTATGTGTGTATGTATATATATGTATATACATACATATATATGTGTGTATATATGTGTATGTGTGTGTGTATGTGTGTGTGTGTGTGTGTATATATATATATATATATATATATATATATATATATATATATAAAAACTTGTCAGCCTGCTACTTAAACTAAACTACTCTGTGGTCAGGCCTGCTCACCTTTCCAGCTCTACGAGCTTTCCTTCTTTGATAATCTGAGGTTCCCAAACTGTGGTCCTCAGACCAACAGTGGAAGCATCATCTGGGAATTTGCTGGAAATACAAACTCCTGGGTCCCATTCTGGAGCTACTGAATTAGAATCTATGGGGGTGACCCAGCACTGTGTTTTAACAAGCCCTCCAAGTAATTCTGATGTATGCTCAAGTTTCAAGATGATGATTTAAAAGTTTTTATTTTTTTAAATTTACATCCAAATTAGTTAGCATATAGTGCAACAATGATTTCAGGAGTAGATTCCTTAGTGCCCCTTACCCATTTAGCCCATCCCCCCTCCCACAACCCCTCCAGCAACCCTCAGTTTGTTCTCCATATTTATGAGTCTCTTCTGTTTTGTCCCCCTCCCTGTTTTTATATTATTTTTGTTTCCCTTCCTTTATGTTCATCTGTTTTGTCTCTTTAAGTCCTCATATGAGTGAAGTCATATGATTTTTGTCTTTCTCTGACTAATTTCACTTAGCATAATACCCTCCAGTTCCGTCCACATAGTTGCAAATGGCAAGATTTCATTCTTTTTGATTGCCGAGTAATACTCCACTGTATGTATGTGTGTATCTATATCTATATCTATATCTATATTTATATATCTATATATATCTGTGTGTATATATATGTATATATGTATATGTGAATATATACATATATATATACACATATACACACACAGATACACACACACACACACACACACACACACACACACACACACCACATTTTCTTTATCCATTCATCCATCGATGGACATTTGGGCTCTTTCCATACTTTGGCTATTGTTGATAGTGCTGCTATAAAAATAGGGGTGCATGTGTCCCTTCAAAACAGCACACCTGTATCCCGTGGATAAATGCCTAGTAGTGCAATTGCTGGGTCGTAGGGTAGTTCTATTTTTAGTTTTTTGAGGAACCTCCATACTGTTTTCCAGAGTGGCTACACCAGCTTGCATTCCCACCAACAATGCAAAAGAGATCCTCTTTCTCTGCATCCTTGCCAGCATCTGTTGTTGCCTGAGTTGTTAATGTTAGCCATTCTGACAGGTGTGAGGTGGTATCTCATTGTGGTTTTGATTTGTATTTCCCTGATGATGAGTGATGTTGAGGATTTTTTCATGTGTCGGTTGGCCATCTGGATGTCTTCCTTGGAGAAGTGTCCATTCATGTCTTTTGCCCATTTCTTCACTGGATTCTTTGTTTTTTGGGTGTTGAGTTTGATAAGTTCTTTATAGATTTTGGACAGTAACCCTTTATCTGATATGTCATTTGCAAATATCTTCTCCCATTCCATCGGTTGCCTTTTAGTTTTGCTGATTGTTTCCTTTGCTGTGCAGAAGTTTTTATTTTGATGAGGTTCCAGTAGTTCATTTTTGCTTTTGTTTCTCTTGCCTCCAGAGACGTGTTGAGTAAGAAGTTGCTGCAGTCAAGATCAAAGAGGTTTTTGCCTGCTTTCTCCTCGAGAATTTTGATGGCTTCCTGTCTTACATTGAGGTCTTTGATCCATTTTGAGTTTATTTTTGTGTATGTTGTAAGAAAGTGGCCCAGGTTCATTCTTCTTCGGGTTGTTGTCCAGTTTTCCCAGCACCACTTGCTGAAGAGACTGTCTTTATTCCATTCGATATTCTTTTCTGCTTTGTCAAAGATTAGTTGGCCATACATTTGTGGGTCCATTTCTGGGTTATCTATTCTGTTTCATTTGTCTGAGTGTCTGTTCTTGTGCCAGTACCATACTGTCTTGATGATTACAGCTTTGTAGTATAGCTTGAAGTCTGGGATTGTGATGCCTCCTGCTTTGGTTTTCTTTTTCAAGATTGCTTTGGCTGTTTGGGGTCTTTTTTGGTTCCATACAAATTTTAGGATTGTTTGTTCTAGCTCTGTGAAGAATGCTGGTGTTATTTTGATAGGGATTGCATTGAATATGTATGTTGCTTTGGGTAATATGGACATTTTAACAATATTTGTTCTTCCTATCCAGGAGCATGGAATCTTTTCCCACTTTTTTGTGTCTTCTTCAATTTCTTTCATAAGCTTTCTATAGTTCTCAGTGTATAGATTTTTAACCTCTTTGGTTAGATTTATTCCTAGGTATTGTATAGTTTTTTTGTGCAACTGTAAATGGGATCGATTCCGTGATTTCTCTTTCTGTCGCTTCATTGTTGGTGTATAGGAATGCAACCGATTTCTGTGCATTGATTTTATATCCCGCAACTTTGCTGAATTCATGAATCAGTTCTAGCAGTTTTTTGGTGGAATCTTTTGGGTTTTCCATATAGAGTATCATGTCATCTGCGAAGAGTGAAGGTTTGGCCTCCTCCTGGCCAATTTGGATGCCTTTTATTTCTTTGTGTTGTCTGATTGCAGAGGCTAAGACTTCCAATACTATGTTGAATAACAGTGGCGAGAGTGGACATCCCTGTCTTGCTCCCAACCTTAGGGGGAAAGCTCTCAGTTTTTCTCCATTGAGGATGATATTAGCATTGGGTCATTAGTTTTTTGTTTTAATATATATTTGTTTTTGAGGAAGAGAGAGACAGAGCAGGGGAGGGGAAGAGAGAGAGGGAGACACAGAATCTGAAGCAGGCTCCAGGATCTGAGCTGTCAGTACAGAGCCTGACATGGGGCTCAACTCAGGGACTGCGAGATCATGACCTGAGCTGAAGTCAGACGCTTAACTGACTGAGCCACCCATGCTCCCCTAAAGATGATGATTTTAATTTTTTATGTTTTAAAAAATTTTTAATATTTATTTATTTTTGAGAGAGAGAGTAAGGGGTGGGGAGAGAGAGAGAGTGTGTGAGCCAAGGAGGGGCAGAGATGACGATTAAAAATTTTTTTTTCATATTTATTTTTGAGAGGGAGAGAGAGCACAAGCAGGGAAGCAGCAGAGAGAGAGGGAGACACAGAATACGAAGCGGGCTCCAGGCTCTGAGCTGTCAGCATAGAGCCCGATGTGGGGCACAAACCCACGAACTGTGAGATCATGACCTCAGCTGAAGTCAGATGCTTAATGGACTAAGCCACCCGGATGCCTCTGAAGATGATGATTTTAGATGAACCCCCCACTTTAGTCTAATAATTCATTTAGTCAGTTTGCTGCAGCAGCCATGGTGTGGTCCTCATTTCTCATATCACCCTGCAGCCTCTCTGCTTGTCTAAAGCCTACCTACCACTTCTTGGATGACCAAGCCCAGCATGTTCTCCTTTTTCTCTGAGAATACCTCTTGTACCATTCATTTGGCGCTGACAGATGCTTGTTTATGTGCCTTCACCTCCCTAACTCTGAGGAAAGTCCTTGGGGACAGAGATGTCCTTCATCTTTGTATCCCCAGCCCAAACTCTTTGGGCACAGAGGAGCTCATTAAATGGTCAGTGATGAATGGCTAAGGACAGAGAATGATAAATCATTGGAGCCTGAGTATTTTTAGGCCCAGAGACCTCTAAGAAAAAGTCAATGTTGGTGAGGTGCTCATCCCTTAAACTTAGCAAGGTGACTATCAACATAGGCTAGTGCATCCTTTTCCTTAAGATGTTCTGTGTTGCTCAGGCAATTAAAGATGGGTTAAACAAAGTTACCTGTTTCTTTACTGCAAGACTTCTTGGAATCTTTACTATGCTAATTAACATGCCATATAGATGATGACTCCACAAGGGGAACATAAAACATTTACAGAATTCTATTAATATGTTGTAGAAAGCAAGGTGGTTAGCATTGATCTTGGCTATTATTCTACTCAGTCTAGAATACAAAAGGTGAATCACACTCTGAGGAGGCTATCCTGACAGCAGGGTTGCCAGTCAGACTTAAAACATCTTATGAACACCAAAGTAGGAGGTAAGTTACAGTCCAGTTATTTTCGACTTACGTGCTATCTCAGAGTCTCCCAGAAGTCAGTAGGAAGCCTGTCCTGGATTCAACTTACAATGCCCTTCAATAGTAACCTAAACCAAAGTTAGCCATGCCAGGCTTAATTATAGAGGCGGAGTGAAAGAGTTAAGCAGGGTGACACTGGAAAGTTTAAGACTGTAATTAAGCGCTACTTAACTAAAAATGTTGCAATGGAAACTCTCCTAGGGAACCCAAGGGAAGAAGAGGGGAAGCTGCATACCTGGAGGAAGAAATAAGTGGCTGGTGGTCAATGGCTATGTTTTCAGTGTCCTTTTTTGGGAAAACTACATTTTGTGTGCTGGGGGGGGGGGGTGGGTGGAGGGTGGGAAAGAAAGTATTAGGGTACAGAGTGTCCTGGGCTTAATGTAGTTTGAGACCCTGCAGGCTTAACCGGGCCCTGCTTCCCCCAAGCACCTGTGCCAAGTGAGTCTTTCTCTGGGTCCTTGTTACCTGGCTTGGAAAAAAAGCAACCAACAAGCTGAGTTCAGTCTAAGCTTCCCAACCAAGAGCAATGTCTCATTCTACATTTCTCTCCTCTGTTCTTCACACAACAGTGCCCTCATGGCCATCCTCCCTTGCCTTCTCAGACCCAGAGCCCAGATTCAACACTAAGAGTGCACATGGCCAGGAAAACCCACTGCCTGGCCTACAAGGGGATGAGATTCACAAGTACGATCCCATGGCTTCTTTAAAACTTTTTATTTTGACATAATTTCAGATTTAGAGAAAAGTTGCACAATTAGTACAAAGAATTTCTATATATCCTTCACACAGAATTCCCAAATATTAATAGTTTACCACTTGCTTTTTCTTTTCTCTTTTTCTCAATTACCTTCTCTCTCTTTTTCTGAGCTGAGAATAAGTTAAAGATTCCTCTTGATCCCTAAATACTTGTGTATGTTTCCTAAAAACATGGGTGTTCTCTTACATAGCCACAGTACAATTAGCCAAATCAGGAATTTACCACTGATATTCTCTTCAAATATTGCCAATTGTTCAAATAATATCCTTTATAGAAAAAGGTCATGTCTTTGATGACTTGGATATCTTTATGAGTACAGGGTAGTTATTTTGTAAAACATCTGTCAGTTTGGGTTTGCCGGATGTTGCCTTATGATTAGATTTAGTGTGCATTTTTAGTAGGAATATCCCTGAAAATGATGTACCATGTGAGGAAACATGTAATGTTGATTTGATCCAATTCTAGTGATGTTAAGTTTGATCTCTCAGTTAAGGTTTCTGGTACAATTTTCTAATACATCAAGTTGAATTGCATATTTGCTCAGTACTGATGTTTTCAAATTCTGGTACAAATCAACTGTAAGTCATATTTGAATGCAATTCCTGCATATAATACCCAATTCCATTCATGAAATAATCTCCTGATCATGAGTATGAGAGGAGAGTAATTTTCCACTCCACTGAAAACAGATTTAACAATGAAAATGGTGGCTATGCAAAAGGCTAGACCTAGATTGTTAAAACTGTACAACTTGTGCTTTGACTTGCTACTTAAGGTTGACTTTGGCCTTGTGGGAGTACACTATTAGTCAACATGAAGTTTATACACTGAAACCCATACTCCTAAATGGGAATTCTGAAAGCTAGTCTGGGGTCAGGTTTGTACTTGACCTATGAGTCCCTTCAATAGATCTTGAAATTGTCATTGAAAATGGTGATGTGGGTTTGAGGGAGTCATAAAAGGCTGGTTGGCTCTGTTAATTACCTATGATATTTTACTAATAAATACAGAGAGATCAACATGACAAAGAATGCTGGTTGCTACAGTCTTCACTATGGGACCTGACCAGCTGAAAAGGTTAGAGGTTGAAGAAGGTTAGAGGTAAGACAAGCTGAAACCTACTCTTCTAAACACGAGCTAGTTCCTGAGATTTATTAGTAGCATTTCAACTTCCCTTCAATCAGGAAAAACATCCAGACTACCCAATGGACTCCTAGGGAACAGGGCACTTATTTACCTAGGTCAAGGGTCTAGGTCCGGTGTCTTCATTGGTAAGGCAAACATGAGAAGACTTTGGATACAGGACAGTTAGAAGAGGCATATGTGGCAAGACAGTGCTAGGTCAGCCAAAGACATTCATATCTATATTCATATTTTAAAAAAAAATCCAAGTATTCTGCCACCAAATACTACACATTGGGACCAAAGGCACAAGGGCTGCTACTTTGCCATGCCTGCTCAAGGATGACAGACCACCTCCTCTTTTCTAGAGCTGGAACCCCCAGCTTCATGGTCAGCAATGAATGATTGGGATGGGGTATCATCCAGCACCACAGATATTTCTGGAGATAACCTTCACAGGAAAGATACACAATTAGACTATTTCCATAAGAGTGCTTCCTTCCTAGAAGACTGCCTAGATCCTGCCCCATTATGATGGCTCTAAACTCCTAGGTCCTATAGGCTCAATTATATAACATTTATATATGAAGATATTATGTTATTATTCATTCATTCAACAGATGCTTGCTGTGTGCTATCTATGTGCCAGGTGCCACTCTTGACGCTGGGCTATAGCAGTGAAGGAGAAAAAGTCAAGTTGAAGTTCCAGTTGGGGTAGGAGTGAGGTCAGATAATAAACGAATACATGAGTTTTTAAAATTTCCAATACTGTTGAACAATTTTTAGAGAATTAAACTGGTTAATGAGCTGTAGAGGGCCTGGATAATAACATCTTTAGAGGGAGAAGCTGGTGACAGTCTCTCTGAGAAGCTGAGACCCAAATGACAAGAAGGAACCAGCCATGTAAAGACAGGACTAAGGCCTTCTGCCAAGAATACAGCCTGTTCAGAAATCCTGAGGCAGAAAAAAGTTTGGGACGTCCAAGTTATTATGGAAGTTCTTGTGGCTGGAGTATAGGTGATGGGTGGAGGGATATGAAATGAAGTTGGGAAGGTGGCAGCTGGACCCAGAGCCTTGCAGGCCATGGCAGCGAGTTAGAACTTTATCCTGAATGGAATGGGAAACCACTGGAGGGTTTTCAAAAAAGGCTGGGGTGAGGGATATGTGATGAGATACAGTTTTACTTTAATCGACAAGCATTAATTTCTGATTGGTCTGTGTTGTGTAGCCAGATAAATTTCTTCTGAACTGGAATCACTTTTCCATCAAGAATCACCTCTTCTGGGGCGCCTGGGTGGCTCAGTCGGTTAAGCGTCCGACTTCAGCTCAGGTCATGATCTCACACTCCATGAGTTTGAGCCCCGCGTCAGGCTCTGTGCTGACAGCTCAGAGCCTGGAGCCTGCTTCAGATTCTGTGTCTCCCTCTCTCTCTGCCCCTCCCCTGCTCATGTTCTGTTTCTCTCTGTCTCAAAAAAAAAAAAAAAAAAAATTGAAAAGAAAAAGAATCACCTCTTCTTTAAGGATCTGGGGAGAAACATCGTACCAAATATGGATGAATGGGAAATATCAGGATATTCAAATTTGGTCTCCGGACAAAATACTCCATATACAGGCCAAAATACTCATACACATAAGGCCACCTCATTCCTTCCTACTATCAGCTTGTGTTTCCAATCCCTATGTATGACCTGAGCTCTCAACTATATGTCTCCTGCTATGGTCTAATATGCTATGCATATTGATATAGCTTCAGGTGGCATTATCAATGAGATATGCTTGCACCTCTGATCTTGCTAATCTCCCTGTTTAGAAAGTTCTTCCCCCAGATCCCATGTAGCTCATTTCCTCTCTGCCTTCAGGTCTTCATTGAAATACTACCTTCCCAGTACAGTCTCCCCTGACTACTCTATTTGAAACTGCAACATCTCACCTCTCCACCCTGATAGTCCCTATTCCCTTCCCCTTTTATTTTTCCTGTACCATTTGCTGCCATTTAGCTTATTGTATTAACCATGTCTTTTTATTTTCTACATTCTGATGTGTTGCTATGTGGAGGGACAGTCCTTCCCAGGGCTACCTAATTCCTAGAGATAGCAAACAACTCAACTGTGACTGTGCCTTTCAGCCTTTCATACACAAACCCACCAATTCAGAGCCCACACTCCAACCATCTTCTTCATTGAACTCTGCATTTGGGGCCACCATCCACCTGCCCTAAGCATCCCAGAGCCAGGAACCGACAGCTGGGGAGAGCCCCTACATGCCAGAGCCTGCTGAAATTATTCAAACTAGCCAACCCGAAGCCTGATTTCCCTGGCTAGCCTCTTAGAAGCCTCAGCCCCCTGGTTCCTTTCCTCTCTCTGCCTGCAAACAAGCTCCGTGTCTTCTCCTATGGCCCTGCATGGTGGGAATGTGAAGAGCAGGCTGTCTTTTCAGAGGCAAGCATCCCCTCATCTGTTGGCCTTGGCGAACCACAAATTTTTCCTGTTAAAAAATACCTACTATAGAATTGACTTTTATTATTTCTCTCTTCTACTTTCCTCGCTAAAATATGAGCTCCACGAGGGCAGGGAGTTTTTGTCTCATTTTGTTCACTATTGTGTTCCCAGCACCTAGAAGAACACCTGACATGAGAATTAAAACATTCAGTAGACACTGGTTGGAAAAAAGATTTCAGAGAAAATGCTCAATGAATATGTTTTAAATATTAAATGAATAATAAAAAAAGCCAAGGTGCTTGCCTGTGTGTGCACGGGTAAATACAGGAGGGGTGTGGTAGAGTGGGGTGACCTCAGGATTTGAGTTCCAGCTCTGCCTCTTCACCCTTCTGAACTTGGGTTTCCTCATCTATAAACTGGGGAGAAGCGACACCTCCCCGTGACATAATGATGCACCCTTAAAGTAACAGGGAAAGGTTATTACATGATGATAAACAGCAATGATAATGACAGCTGGATGACAATAAGCAATATTGTGTTGTAATACAGCCATGCCTACAGGGCCTGGGAGATGGCCAGCCCTGATCCTGAGCCATCAGACCGCTGTGTCTGAGTCACCTGCTCCACGAATTCTTGCTCACTTTCCTTCACCGACAGCAGCGAAGGGAGAATGCACTTACTCCTATGCCCTTCTGTAGCCTGCTGCTTCTCATCAGTCACAGAGTCAGAAGCAGATCCCAGCAAGTGCAAACACACGCACACACTCTCTCACACACACACTCACAGATGTGCATGACAAGTGCCAACAGGTTCATGGCATGACACAGGGCGTTCGTGAACTCAGGTCCGAGACCCCACAATCATCTGACTCACATTAGAAGAGAAGATTTATCTGGTTCACAAAATGGGTTGCACCCATTTCTTATTCTAAAGTTAGGAAGTACTTCATGACTTTGAAAATTAAAAATATTTAAATGAACAGGAAGACTTTTAAAAAAGTGAAGCTTTCAAATGTAATATATGGCCGTTATAGGAAAAAACAAAGTTTCAGTAAACCTACCACCATGTAATAGCTACATCTATACTACTTTGGAACATTTACTTCATCTGTGTGTGTGTGTGTGTGTGTGTGTGTGTGTGTGTGTGTGTGTGTGGAGAGCAGGATATTTGCTGAATGAATGAACTAAAACTGAAGCCCCAGTGAACTTCTTCAGCCCATGGTGCCGTTGCCTAAGTCTCAGGGCTCCAGGCAGCCTGAATGGTGCTTAGATACCTTTCACAGTAGAGTAAAAAGAGCACTGGGCCACACCAAGAATCCCAGTAGAGGATTCTAGCTTTACTGCTGACTTGCCGCATGGTTTTAGGCAAATCTCAATCTTGCTGGGTTTCAGTTTACCAATCTACCAAATGGAAGAACAACTCTAGATTATCAGCACTAATCCTTTCCTTTGACCTTTCTAACTCAGAGAGACTGAAGCCTATGTTCTAAGCTGCCTTTCAGATGCCATCATTCCAGGGGAGAGCCAAAATTTCCAATCTTGCCCTTTGGCCTCAATTCTCAGACAGGCCCAGAGCAGAGAAAGCAGCTCCCAGAAGTCAGAGTTCGAGCCTGAGCTGGGGAGAAAGAAAAACAGAAGGTCCACTAATAACCAGAGAAGGTGAAAGGGCAGAGAGGATGCTACATGGTTTCCTCAGATCTCCAGCATGTAGTCCTCATGCCTGACCTAGCTGCCCCCACCATTGACCACCCCTGGGCAGGCAGGGCAGGTGCTCAGTCTCCAGGTACCTGTTCCTCATGGCCATAAGGAATGAATATATAATGACCATTCAAAGGTGGTAGCAGAGACTAAGTTTGTAAAACTATGGGGAAATGCTTAAACATTAAGTGAAAGAAACAGAATACAACGTTGAGTATAAAACTGAACACCTGCCCCCCCCCCCCCACACACATAACGTACACATAGAAAAGACTGAGGGGTAAGTAACTAAAGTCAAGCTGTCTAGAATTATAGGTGATATATTTTCCTTAATTTTTCCTATGTTTTCCAAATTATCTTCTATATTACACTTTAGACGCTCAGCCAGTCAGTTGATCTTGGCTCGGGTCATGATCTCACGGTTCATGGGTTCGAGCCCCACATGGGGCTCTGCACTGGCAGCATGGAGCCTGCTTGGGATTCTCAGTCTTCCTCCCTCTCTGCCCCTGCCCCTCTTGCATGTACTTTCTCACTCTCTCTCTCAAAATAAATAAACATTTAAAAGTATATCATATGTAAATATATGTACATGAAATTTTAAACAACATCTTAGAAAATTACAGGCTAATCTTTCCAATTCCTTCCCAGGTATTCCCTTGTATCCCAGTCCCACTCTCCTACCTAGAGGTAACCATGGCTGATATAGGACTCTCAGAGCATTTTCATGCATTCACACACAC
Organism: Herpailurus yagouaroundi; assembly: GCF_014898765.1. Classification (NCBI taxonomy): domain Eukaryota; kingdom Metazoa; phylum Chordata; class Mammalia; order Carnivora; family Felidae; genus Herpailurus; species Herpailurus yagouaroundi. Next base: position 70,844,588 of record NW_024412403.1, on the reverse strand, counting down.
ACACACATACACACACATACACACACACACACACACACACGTACACATGCATAGTTCCTGCACAAAGCAATTCACACTATATAGTTAAAGGTTTCTATACATTTTTTTCATTTAACAAGTATAAGATTTTCCTGCCCATATTTTCTTTTTTGCTTGTTTTAGATGGCTACATAGTATTGCACGGTAAAATGGTACCATTCTTCTATTGGAAATAATGCTACTGCCCATCTCCTTGTCAGCTATTACAAAAATTACCACATGGACATCCTGGGATAAATGGAGATAAATGGAGAACTTCTTTAGGCCATGCTCCTAGAAGGAGGTCAAAAAACATAATATCTTTTCAATTGCAAGGATTCTGCCAAATGGCCCTCCAGAAAGACTGCATCAATTTATTTTCCCATGACTGTACAATGGTCTACTTCTCTACCCCCTTACCTATAATTTTTCTAATCTGAAGGGTGAAAGTTATCCTATTTTTACTTGTATTTTCTGATTAGTTCTGATAATTATCTTTTCAAAGGTTATTGCTTTTTTAAAAATCCTGCCTGTTTATAACTTTTGCCCATTTTTCTATTGGGTTGTTGGCTTTTTTTCTTATTGATTTATAAAACTCTTGATGTATTTTGAATATTACTCTTTGTCTATTATGTAGGGTGCAAGTATTTTCCCCTGGTCTTATTACTTGTCCTTCTTTTATAGTGTCTATTTGTCTGAAATCCATTTATAGTTTATTTCTATTTATGTTATTTGTGGACATAATTTACCTTACTTTAATGTCAGGGAAAATATTTTAAAGGAGAAACTTCAGGAGCGCCTGGGTGGCTCAGTCGGTTAAGCGTCTGACTTCGGCTCAGGTCATGATCTTGCAGTTTGTGAGTTCGAGCCCCACGTCGGGCTCTGTGCTGACAGCTCAAAGCCTGGAGCCTGCTTCAGATTCTGTGTCTCCCTCTCTCTCTGCCTCTCCCTTGCTCATGCTCTGTCTCTCTTCTGTCTCAAAAATAAATAAAACATTGAAAAAACTTAAAAAAAAAGTAAATGAGAAACTTCTTTCTTATGTTTTGTCATGTTATATAACAAATATAACATTTCTCATGTTATATTTGTCTGATAAACACCCCATATTTTATAAATCAAAGTTATGGAACTTTTAAGGAGACAGGACTATAAGAAAGGATTAAGAAGCTTTGTCACACATCTCATAGCCTGGGTATTTTCATAGCTCAGTGTATGCAGCATGCTGTGGGAGCACTGAGCTCGCCAGATGTGTAAGAAGCAGATAGATCTCTCAGGCTCTGGCTCTTGAGGGCAGTTCCTATGCTCCTCTGGGCCACATGTCACCATTGTGGGTCCCCATATAAGAGAGGATATCACTGAACACCAAAGTTTAAGGACCTAAAATGTCCCATATGAGGACTACAGAATAATTTCTCCAAAGCATAAATCCCTTCATGCAAAAACTACAATAAATGTGATTTTATTTTTCTCTGTTTTAAGTTTCAGTATATTTAGGTTCAATAAATGCTGGATAAATGCATCATTATTTTTAAATCATTCATGCTGGAGACAATCAGAAGGAGTTGGTTGGGCATTGGGATGATAAGGGGGATAAAGTTAACAAGTAGATTTTCCAATGAAGTCTCAGGACAGGTTAGAGGCTCTAATGTCAAGAATACCATTCTAGTGTACGTGTTTGGAAGAAGGGAATTCTCAGTCATGTGCAATGGGAAGGGGTGAGTAGTGTAGGTAGGGGCAGTTGCCGCCCTGCTCTTCGGTGTTCTGACACATCGCAATGCCACAGATCAAGCACAGGGACTGAAAAACACCTCTGGGTGCACATGCATCTTTACGAAATACATGACACCAAAAAACCCCAAGGTACAGAAACTCTGTACATGGGAGTCAAAACTGATGTGGCACCTATAGTCACCGCAGCTCAGAGGGATGGGTCACAAGGAACCATCTATACTGTCCCACTCAATTCCTCCCCTGACTGTGGCCATGGATATGGTAGACAGCTGACTAGGACAGAGGGCAGTGCAGGAGGAGGACAGGGAGAGACTGCACTTGTGACCCTGCCCCCACCAGCTCCAAGAATGACAGGGCAGGTGGAGAGCAAAGAGTCCTGGCACCTGCTTGACAGTGTGGGTGGCCTGCCATTGTTTTGTTTATGCATCTGTCCATTTAGGCTTTTGTTGTAACTTAATATTTTCTAGCCACAGAAGTAAGTAATGTTATTGTAGAAATTTAGAAAAATTAAAATTTAAGGAAGAGGATAAAAAAGTAATTCAGAATCCTTCCATACAACATGTTTTGGTGAGCTTCCTTCTAGTTTCTTATAAATTAATAAAATGCTCTCTTTCACACATACACTTAGCATTTTGGGGGGTATAATGTTAAAATTCTTTTTATCGTGATAGAATTTATACAACACAAAAGTTACCACTTTAACCCCTTGTACATGTACAGCCATGTTTTACAATCATCGTCTGTACGTTTATATGCTATTCTTTAAGAGAACTTACAACATGACAGAAATGCTAAGCATTTCAATGCCATTCTCAGTAACACTTGTACACTTCATGCACATAGGTGCTATTATGTCCATTTTGCTGCCCATGAGAATGTGGCCCAGAGACGTTAAATCCCTATAGCAGGTGACACAGCTGGTAAGTGACGGAGTGAGTATTCAGGGCAGGTCTGCTGGACTCTAAAGCCTATATTCTTCTAAAGTTTTGAGTCCCATCTGGATGAGGGACCACAGTGGGGGTGGGGTTGAAAGTGTCTTAACACACCCATTATCTACACCCAAAAATGAATTGAAAAGTATCTAGTTCAAATTTTGCATTAGGAAACTTTGAAATACTTCTACTCCAACAGAATGGAAATTGCATGGTACTCCTTCTCCTTATATTTAGTGGGATAATTTATTTTAAGGATCATAAAAATATTTATAGGGCTTTCATGAGCTCATCTGTAATCTTCATCTCCCAAACCTATTTTCCACAATTAGGCACCTCAACTTTCAATTCTACTTTTACAAGGTTATGCAGAAAGAACCTTTGTGGTTCAGGGAGAGCAATATAGTCCCACAGTGGCACCAAGAGTAGCTCTTACCAGAGCTCAGCGGGTGACCTCCACGTGCCTGCTCTGGAGAACACACAGTTCAAATCACAGAGCAAGCCTGAAAAATGGGAAAGCAATCCTGACAATCTATATTTTCACCGTTCTTACTCTGTTGGCTTTTGTGTTTGCCACCCACATGTCGCCCCAATTGTTCAGAAAAAGGATTTCTTAGTGAAAGGATCCAAGCCCAGAGCACACAACCCAGAATCACGTATGTAAGTTGATGTTCATTCCCTTGATCCTGGTGATGGTTTGAGAAAGATCACTAGGCTCTTTCAGGTAGTGGTTTCCCCTAGCTTGGCATGATGTATTATTCTAAGGGGTGGAGGAGGGCGGGACAGGGTGATGCAAAGGTAGAAACTATAAGGTAAAAATACCTTCTTCATTCTCTCCTTTTACTCTCATCAAGGTCAAAGTCAAAATCAGGCTTTTACTTTAAAGCAAAAGAACCCAGGGCTAGCATAGGGGAATATTGAGTTTCTGGGAGGCAGAACCCCAAGCAAAGACAAATTTTTAATATCCATGCTGGGGGGCAGCCTTTCCAAAATTGGCCAGGTCCATCCCACAGGTCAGACATAGCCTGACCTTTTTGGGCTGCTCTCCTCTGGGGAAGTGGGAAGTCGAGCCCTGCATACTGACATGGCCTGAGGGCAGAGCCAGGAGTAGGAAGGAAAAAAGGCCAATGGACTGGCAGGGAGAGCTATACGTGAGTCAAGAGGTGGGCTCTGGGACCACCTGGAGAGGTCTGTGAATCCTAAGGAAGAATTCTGGAGGGTCACCATAAAGGAGCAGTGAAAGTAATCACAGTAAATCACGGGCTGCCGAGGCTACCAGGAGAAGGCAGGTGGAACAGTTCTGGGAGGGCTGTGACAACCAGAAACAGCCTCCTTGGGAGAGTCAGTGCTATTTTAAGAGACAAACAGTGTGACTGTGGTTAAAGATAATCACAGTCAGATGTTGGCAAAAGTAGACAAACATTTCTAGGCCTCTGCTATTTAGGGTATAAACGTGTGTGTGTGTGTATGCCAGGCAATGCTTATGTTAAGACCTTTGGCGGCACAGGGTTTATATACGCAAATAAAAGTAATACCCCGCAAGAAAGGCTGCTTGTGGAACTGCTAAGCCATCCTAAAGTTTCAGGGACATAATATGGAACTGTACCAGATTCCAGGATGGTAAATGAAAAAATAGAACTTGCCACAAGGAGCAGAATCTAGTTTGCAGCAGGGTAAGTAGGAGAAAGAGTAGAACTTGGAGAGGAAAACCAGGATTCAACTTATTACCCACATGCTCTTGGGAGAACGGTTTAGTCTCTCTGAGCCTCAGTCTTCTCATCTGTGAAATGTGCAGGCTGACTCCCAGAAGCTGGAGACCAAAGGAGATACTAGAGTCACACGGTAGATCACTATCTGTTCCTCATTTCCATAACACTCCATTCGCATCCAGGACTTTATGTCCTTCCTCGTGCTATTTCCTTTGCCTAACTTCTTAGATGAAGAATATCCCCCCTCTCCCTCCCCTCCAAGACCCAGACCCAGTCCCTGCGTTACTTCCTCGCAAGGCCTCACCTGCACACATCTCCTTACTCTCCTCTAGAGGGGCCAGTCACCCTGTCCTCTGAGCATGTACAACATGAGAGGCAGTGGGACTTCAGCTGGGCTTAACCTCACTGCGGTTTCTCAGCAGACGAAGATGCGCACTGGTCAAGAGAGGACACATGCTGGCCCCCTCCCCAGTACCCACTTCTCTTTCCCCTTCACAAGAGCATCCCAGGTTGCCCAGCTTTGTATGTAGAAATCCTGTTTCCTGCTCAATCTCCACCTCCAACCCCACCGCCAGAGGCAGAGCCAAAAAGAACCTGAGTATTTTATTTCCTGGGACATGGGGAGCAATTCAAGGATGGGCACATGACAGGACTCAGTGTAGACAGGCCTAATGGGAGTCAATTTGGGGGACTTTTGACTTCCCTCTTCCCACTGAACCTGAAGATCTATAAGTGAGTTTCACTATTGCAGAAAGTAATCTAAATCCAACCAACAACACGTTTAACCAAATGTCAAGTTTGTTTGTTTTGTTTTGTTTTTTTTTTTTGTCTAAAAGTGATAAATGTGGTTACTAAATACAAGAAGTCCTGATTGGTTACTGATGACAGAACAGAAATTTCTGACCCATAAATGGCAAATCAGATATTTACCAGAACACAGCTGATAACTGTACTAATTACAGAAACACATCTAAGATGATTCGCTTTAGACATGAACAAAGGATAATGGCATACACTAAACTAAGAAATAAATATAAACTAATAAATAAAGATCTTTAGCAGTGACATGCTGAAGAATTGCTTAAGACCAACATACTGGCCTCCAGATGTAGGGAGGAGACCTTTTATCTCTCTCTTTTTAGAGAGAGAGTGCATGCAGGAGTGGGGGTGAGGGGCAGAGGGAGAGAGAGAGAATCCTAAGCAGGCTGCACACTCAACATGGAGCCCAACTTGGTGCTTGATCCCACGACCCTGGGATCATGACCTGAGCCTTAATCAAGAGTTGGATGAGTTACCCAGGTGCCCCAACCTTTTATCTCTTTCTTAATAAAAACTGTCACCCTGAATCAGCCCTATGATCCACCAGATCAGCAACTTGTTTTCAACAGGGACACTCCTAGGGACCAAAAATTGAGCAAAAGGCCAGTAATTACAAGTGTAAGTTATATGTCTGTTTTCCCAGAGAGTTTTGAAAAATATTCACTAATCCCCACCCCACTTAATGGCTCACCTAAAACTACTGCCCTGTAAGTCAGAGAAATGTCTAATAATAAGAAAAAATATCATTTTTCATAAACTAGCATTTATCAAGTATATTCTATGGGCCAGGAAGCCAGGAACTATATACTAAATGTCACACACGGTCCACATCTTTTTTTATTTGAATCCTTACAAATACCTTAGGCATAGATAAGTATATTTTCCCAAGTATACAGATGAATAAACTGGCATTAGGAAGTTAAGTAACCAGAATAACGCAATGCGCTTAGTAAGTGCTGCCTGATGGAACCAGTCTGACCCTCCCTAATGTGGGCCCTTCCCTTGGAGACTAGAGCTAAATAGAAAATTGCCTGTAGAACTCCTCTAAATTACCTACAGAAAATGACAGATGAGCGCAAGAGAGCCAACTGGCCCATGCCCCCTTCTTAGACACATCCCTGTTGTGATGGGCACATTCAGAGATTGTTAGAACCCCAGTTCCAGAAGCTCTGTAGTTTGGTTCTTCTCTTAGCTGTGAGCCAAGGCATTTCAGAAAGACATAGATTCAAGGCAGCGTCTCCAAACCTGCCTCCACATTACTTCCAATCTGTTGTTAGGGATCAAACAGAAAATAAAGATTGTCCTATTTGCGGGGTGCCTGACAGGCTCAGTCAGTAAAGCATGTGAGTCTTGATCTCAGGGTCATGAGTTCAAGCCCCCACATTGGGTGTGGAGCCTACTTAAAAAAAGATTGTCCTATTTGAGTCCCAAGCTGATGCCATTCTAAAAATGTCATACACACACACACACACACACACACACACACACACACACGATGTCACATATATGCCTATAAATTTTATAGTATAGGATGTTAATCATGACTATAAATACAAATTGAAGGTGTGACTAAATTATAATGAGCTAACTTTTATGAACTACACCACTTTCAGTGCTTTGCATTCATACGTATTTGGTATAAAAATGTGTAAGACCATTCCACCAATAGAATTACAGCACTGCCCTTGACCTGTGTCTGAGATACGTACCCACTGATACAGAAAAAGATGCAAGCCAGACAAGTAAACAAGAGCTGAAATCTTGTTTCAGCCCCTCATTGTCTATATAAGACAATGTGCAGATTGTATCTCACAAACCTGGGATCAGTAATTGTGGAATAAGAGACAAGAGTGAGCACATAAGTGTGGTATAATGCTTGGCAGGCAGCCATGGTAATTACAAATCCAGGTGAATTACGTCACAGATACTTTATATGGGAGGAAACTGAGAGAGTGGAGAATTTGGCTGATTTTCTCCACAAGACCTGGCCAAGCTGGCATAAACTCCCATAGTCACTTGGGATGACTATACTCTCCCTGCCCTGAACATCTTCTCTTCCCCCAGGGCTCATCTGGCCTTTTGGGAAGCTTTGCTTACCTTCTCTTTTAACTCCTACACACACACACACACCCCTGAGAACAGTCCAGCTCTGATTTTGCTCTTGCAGCCCTAGCTTGCGTATGCTGGCAGAAGGTCATGGTTAAATTTAGACCTGACCACCTCACTGGGAATGGGCTGGGAAACTGGCTGTTTGGAGAGATCCACAGACACTCTGGTAGAGTTGGCTGCTGCCACTCTAAAATGGAAGCACTATTTGGTGGTTAGGATAGAAGTTAAATTGAGAAGGGGGTAGAACGTCCTAACCATAGTGCACACACATAAAAAGGCACCTACAAATTAGAAAGACTGAAAAAAACCTCAAAAGGTTATTGAGGTCTTCCCCTGCTTTCATGCAGAATCCAAGTAAACATATTTTTTAAATCCCCTTTTGAAATGGGAATTGGGAAAGATCTCAAGGTACTCTGAGCACAGTGTCCCATATGTTGTAGAGTCAAGTCTATAAGATTGCCAAGAGAGGGTCACTTAGCCTCAGTGGGACCTGCCAGCGTGCATGATCAGTGGCGTATCACTGTGGGAGACAGCAGCGGTGGATGACAATGCCTTAGAGCAGAAACTAAGTCAGATGGGAAGGCCCAAAGTGCAAATGGTGAATGGGAATCTGGCCCCTTTAACTGGATTCCAGGGACAAAATATGTAGGAAGGGGAGCTCCGATCACAAGATGACAGCTCCCCATGTCATGAGTTAGCAAGTGAGGGCCTCAGCAATGATCCCTATGGACACAGTACAGGTTCCTCTGGTGCCTGGGGACTTAAGAATGGTACATGAGCCCTTGAAGCAAGCCAGCTTTGAACAAGGTACCAAAAAAATGAATTTTAGAAAACTGTCTGGCTTTATGCTTCTTTTATTCTACTCCCCTTGTGTTTTCCCATAATATTTAGCAAAACCTTTTGGAAGGACTCTTTAGCTTGGTCCAGAATGCAAATGATACTCATTTGGGGACCAGAAGAGTGGTAGTAACTAGACTTTAGGTACTTTGTTAGTTCTTCAGGCAGGGTTCCCACCCAATCTAAATTCCACCCTGACTCCTACTACCAACAGATATTCTCACAGCATCCTCTGAGAACACTTAGAAAAAGGTATGTGATATCTGTTGTCCCCTCTAAACTGTAAGTTTTTGAGGGAAGTGCCATGTCTATTTCGTTCCGTGGCTATGATTTCTGATTATCCCCCAGTCTTGGAGGAGTCAGAAATGACCAGTGCAAGAGACCTTGGGTAACATCCCTGGAATATTGTGGCAGCCACAGATATCCTGGGTTCTCCAGGAAGACCTCATGGGAACCTGATTAGATTGGAGCACATTGGCTATCAAGGCCTGGCTTCAGATCAACCTGACCTTCCATTTTGCTTGGAAGGTCACAGAAAGGCCCTTTGAGATATCCCAAGAAGGTCCCCTGAATTGGCTAGTCTTGCTTGGAGACTCCAGGCCAATGGGGCAGACACTGATTTCATCAGAGCCAGTGGGACCTAGCCCTCAGTTCTAAATTCAGGGAGTCCAGCTGCGATTTCAGAGCAGGTAAGTTCCCCCAGAATCCCTCTAGACATTTAGAAACACCAGATGTAAGTGGACACCATGGGGCAGGTTTCTACAGGAGCAAATCTAGAGCAGGTAGCTAGGACACAGTTCCAGGAAGCTAAGAGTGATTTCTGATTCACTAGGATCCCCAGCCCTTAGATTCCTTCCAAAGAGCTGGGTCTCCTCTCAGACTTGATCCAGCGCCTCTACCCTTTCCATCCCCCAAACAAAATGACAGGACTAGTCTACCTTTCATCATCTTCTCTAAAAAACACAAGCAATATGCTACAGACAGAATGATCTCATTTTATGAATTACCAGTTGACACCTCGGATAAGTCATTTCTTTTTTCTTAAGTGTTCTTCTCATGTATAAAACTCAGAACTTTATGATCTGACATGCTGTAAAATTCTAGTGTTCTATGATGTATAATCAAGACAGGCTACATGTACAGCTTTCTCTAGACAAATAGGGAAATGACCCCAATACCCTGGATAGCACTGTGCTCAGCGAGACACCTGGTGATGCTGCATGAGGACAAAAATAAAGATAAAAAATGCTGCTCAGAATGATACATTTGAACACTCACACATCATTTAGTTAAAGGACAAAATGAAACTTGCCCGAGTTCAGCCTGGGGCTCCACGGACCCACCTAGTCACATCTCTCCATCTCCATTCTGCCCTGCCATACCAGCCATCGTCTCCCTCAGACCCTGGGGACATGCCAGCCAGCAATGCTGTTTTTGTTACATAAAGGAGCAGGACCGGAGGGTTTTGGTTGAGGGGTTACGGGGTTGGGAGATGGTAGCACGTTGTCACTCTTCCTGTTTTTAGCACTGTTTTCAGGATCTTCCCTCATTATATTCCTAAAAGCTGGCTTGTCTGAGCTTTGTGGGAGAACTTGCAATCTAAGCCCTGTTTCCTCACAAACTATGTTGCTCAGAAATGAAAATAGGTAACTGCCTCTCTTAAAAGTTTAGGTTGAGAAGGCCCGTGGGCATCTTTCAGCATCAGAGAGATTGTATCCTCCTACAATCATGGAGATGGCTGGGAAGAGGGCCTAGGATTGGCCCTGGGATGGGATGGAAACTTTCTACTCTGGCACATCACTGTATCATGGACTATAAGCTCTCAGACAGCTCTGTCCAACAGAAATAAATTGCAAGCCATAAATGTGACCCACACATATGATTTTATTTTTTACATAATATAAAATAATGTTATATAAGTTTTACAAAATTAAAATTTTTCTAGTGTCATGATAAAAAGTAAAAACATATAGGTGCAATTAATTTTAATATACTGTATTTAACCCCAAATCTCCAAAATATTGTCATTTCAATATGTAATCAATCAATACCTAAATTATTGAGATTCTCAATGTGGTTTTTTTGTACTAAATCTTTGAAATTTGATATGTAATTCATACTTACAGCACATCTCAGTTTGAACTAGCTTCATTTCAAGTCTTCAATAGCCGCATACAGATAATGGCCACCGAACTGGACAGTGTACTTCTAGAAGGCAGGTCTGACCTGATTTCTTCTGGGGTCCCCTGCATGTACCCACTGCTCTGCTCTCACCATATATTCAGCCCTTTAAAAACCCCATCTTGCCCTTTAGGGCCCAGAGACAACTTTGTATCTCCTGAGAAGTCCTCCCAGACCAGCCCAGGCCACTGTGCTTCCAGCAGATTTTGCATAATTATTTTAGTCAGCAATCAGGTAGGACCCTGGAGTATCTCTCTCCTTATTGTCTTCAGCAACTATTCCCCATTGTTTTTTGTTATTATTTACTGTTTCATATTTATGGAACAGCTCTCAAGTTGAACTGTCAGATCCTCAAGGGGATGAAAACATTTTAAGTTCTCTACTGTCACTAGTTCAATACCTGCCATGTGGTACTCAAATATTTGGGGGTTGATACAAGAAATGCTCAGCTCGATTTCCCATATGATGAAGGAGCTAATGAAATAATCTGAATGTGAAAGTTGGCACAGTTCCACAGAGACTTCTATATACTCGTTAATGTTAATAATAACCTAACAGTTACCTAGAACTTACATGTGCCGGTTCTAAGTGGTTTACGTATGTCAACTCATCTAAGCCTCGTAGAAACCCCAAGACTAGATTCCTTCATCATCTCCGTTTTCCAGATGAGGAAAATGAGCCAAAGAGTTTGTATAATTTGCACAAGGCCACACAGATAAGTAGCAGAGCTGGGATTCAAACTCATTCTGGCTCCAGAGTCTAAGCTCTTAATCATCATGATGTATTGCCTCTCAACCCAGCACAAACACAAAACATATTTTTTTTTTAATTTTTTTTTTTCAACGTTTATTTATTTTTGGGACAGAGAGAGACAGAGCATGAACAGGGGAGGGGCAGAGAGAGAGGGAGACACAGAATCAGAAACAGGCTCCAGGCTCTGAGCCATCAGCCCAGAGCCTGACGCGGGGCTCGAACTCACGGACCGCGAGATCGTGACCTGGCTGAAGTCGGACGCTTAACCGACTGCGCCACCCAGGCGCCCCCAAAACATATTTTTTACAACTTGCATATCACTATGTAGCCTAAGAATCAAAGGCTCTTAGCCAGGGCGTTTCCTTATATAAAAAGAATTAAGTTAATTCAGAAAATGTAAACAGAAGCAAACAACAGGAGAGAGATGAAATTCCTGGTCCCAGAGGTTTCTCATAAATCCTCTTAAAACAAAAAGCAGTACACTCTTCCTTTCACAGGGTGTGAAAGGGGAAGGGGAGGGGGGTTTAACTGGCAACAAAGGAGTTGTGAAATTCTGAATGTTCTTTGATGGAGGAACCCCACTTCTAGGGATTTATCCTAAGGAAGTAATAATGGATGTATGCTAAGACTTAACTATAAGACTGGCCATTACAATATTGCTTACAATAGCAAAAAGTAGAAACAAGCAAAAACAGATTGAAAATTTAAAAAAACATATTCACACAAGGTAAAATGTGCATCTAGTGGTATGCTGAGAAACCAGCTCTTTGAAAAAAACAAAAAAAAACCCCTTGATTTGTGGTATCTCATGACATCCCGCCATGGATGATCTCAAGCTACCAATGGTTTAACAATCCACCCTCAAAACCCTAAATATTTAATGATCTCAACCTGGCTCCAGCAGTTCACTGAATGAACACAGAAAAAGCATCATAGAAGTTGTTCAATACGTTATGTGAAGGAAGTTTATAGTACTACTATGTCGTATTTCTGGGAAAAAAAATAGATACATGGGAAAAAAGATTAAAAGGCTTATTCAAAGTGTCACTATGGCTATCTCTAGGTAATGAGATTTTATTTTCATTTATTTGTATTTCCAAATGCTTTCCCAACATTTATATATGATTATCCTAGGAAAAAATTAATCAAGGCTCTTTCCCAGTTACAATAATTTAAAAATGACCTATTTTCAAAGGTATGTCTTAAAATAATTAAAGAAAGAAAAGAAAAATTCCTAGGCCTGCTCAGTGCCTAAGGAGCGAGAAGACTCCTAACACCACTTAAGACGAGAAGGATGAGTGGGGGAAACCTATGTCCTTGTTACAGTGCATGCTGATCTCCTGAGTAAGAAATCATACCTCTCTGGTGGGGTAAATCATACATCCCAAGGAAAGGAAAGGTGGAATATAGGGAGTGGAAATGTGTAAACCAGAGGACAAGGATCAGTCTGGTGTAGAATCTGATTCTGGAAAGATCTATTTCTCCACCCAGGGCTCTTCCTCATCCCTCTTCACTAAACTTTTACCCATTATATTAAATCAATACTAACAATGGTCAATCAAGTCTTGTCTGCAGTGAAACACTGTGCAGCCGTTAAAAATGCCTTGGAAATGCCTCTACCTGGGAGGACGTTCAGAAGATTAAGGGAAATCAAGTTATAAAGCACTATGTAAGATATGACCCCATTTATTAAGGGGGGGAAACATATAGAAAAGAACCTATTAAGTAGTTAAGTAGTTGTTTCTAAGTGGTTAGGATTATGCTATAATCCTAAAAGTTATGCTTTTATGGTCTTCTGTTTGCCTAACTTGACTTTTTCTGCAGCGAGCATAGTTAGCTTTAAGAGTAATGAAATAAAAGCAGATAATAAAATCAAAAGAAAAGCAAAGGAGTTCATGAAAAATGTAGGGGATTCCTAGCTCACTATTCGCACAAGTGAAAAGTGAGTCTCACAGGGGCCTCCTCCACTTCTCAAAGCAGGAATCCCCAGGGAAGGAGGACATCTTCAGTTATAGAATGCTTTTGCTGGGGCTGGGAGAAGGGGGGAGGTAGGAGGAGGGAGGGGGTCAAGTGGAGAGTAGAAAGAAAAAGAGCAAACAGACAAAAAAACCAAGCCACCTGGAGGGCTTGTTAAAACACAGACTGCAGGGTCTGAGTCAATGGGTCCAAGAATCTGCATTTCTGTCATGTTCCCCAGTGACCATTCTTCAAGAATTTCTGCTCCAAGTAGAGAGAGAAGAGAAAGAGGCACTGCACAGGTGTGGGACTGAGGTTCAAAATTTGCAGAAGTGGAGTGTTTGCCATTCTTTCTAACAGCGAGGCTTGGTTCCCTTTTGGATGGGGAAAGGTAACATCCCTTTTGCCATGGGAGCAATATGGAGGTTCTAACGACAGGAGGGCAGATAGTGGGAATGTCCTGAGAGCCTGTTACACACCAGGTGCTGCAGGAGAACAAACACGTGCTTTCAACTAATCCTGCCCCACGGAAAGCAAACACCTGGAAACAGAAATGTTTTATGAGGTACTGTTTCAATCTAGTGGTAGAAGGGATTTCCCTTCCTTTCAATTGGACAGTTTCCTCACTGTGGTCACCAGGAAAGCAAGAAGAATGTGGAACAACCTGTTCTGTAACTGTGATCTTTGCTCTTTTACCTGGCTGAAGCCAACCTGGAAGCCTTCTTGCTGTCTCACAGGTGTGACCAGGGCTTCCCCTCCTTCCACGAGGTATAACACAGAAGGTTACTTGTCAACCAGGAAAGATATCCTCCACTAGTCACTGAACAGACCCAGTGGGGGAGCCAAACTACCCATGTCCGCCATCTGCAAGAAATACACAAGATACTGGCCAAACCTCAGAACCGTGGGGGCTGCTGTGGGCAGCAGGTGATGATGTTTATCTAGGCAAAAACAGTCTAAAGAAGACTAGCAAAGAGGTGCCTGGGTGGCTCAGTCGGTTAAGCATCCGACTTCGGCTTAGGCCATGATCTCACAGTTCATGGGTTCGAGCCCCACCTTGGGCTCTGCGCTGACAGCTCGGAGCCTGGAGCCTGTTTCAGATTCTGTCTCCTTCTCTCTCTGCCCCTCCCCCACTCACCCTCTGTCTCTGTCTCTCTCTCTCTCTCAAAAATAAATAAACATTGAAAAAAAGAAGACTAGCAAAGCTTTGCATATGACGCATGTGCAAAAAATGTTAGCTGAAGTAAATAGAAAAATGTGTGTCATTAGATTGTTAGCCAAAGTCAAAGGGCAGGAAAGAAGAAGTGATGTGTTTTTATATCAGGTGGGTCCTCAGGAGGTGAATTTTAATATTAGTGTAGTTATGCTCCAATTCTTGTACCTTGTGCTCTCGCTCAGAGAAGAACAACTCAGGGATGCTTAGTGTTCTTGCCAGTATCCTTTTTGGAATGTTCTTCCACGTAACACACAGAGATTGTAACATTAGGAGAGTTATGTGTTTCTTTTTAAAATTGGTTTAATAGAAGGAAGGAGGAGATCCCTATCATACTTCCACATCACAAACTTTCTTTCCCACAGCGATGATGCCACAGCATTGAGGCACAGCTGACAGTGGTTTGAACCAAGAGCGTGAAATTGCTTAGGAACGTAGACTTATAGTATTACCACCCAGAGGACTCACAAATATTTAGGTGGGAGTCCCATCGGGATAGGGTCTATGTCTAGCAATGAAATTACTGTTACCATTAGTAGCTACCTTTTTAAAACCACTTTATATGCCTGGGGTTATGCTAAGCCCTTTACATACATTTTCTTAACTCATCCTCACAACACCCAAATGGGGCCAGCACCATTATTATTCCCATCCATTCTCCCCCAGTACCTAGTGCAGGGTTGGCAGGCAGGCAGCACATAAACATCTGTCAAATGAATTGAAACGTTGTGTGTTACATAAAAACCAGAGGCACTCAAAGATAGAATGATAGGAATGCATTTCATTGGTTCATTTCCACCTGAAAGGGTACATTTCAAGAAAAGGGATAAGAAAGGAGAAAAGGGGCCTTCTGAAAAAAATTGAACCAGAGGGAAAAACACGAACAGATATTTATCAAGAACATGCACACAAGCTGGTTCAGGTCAGGGATGTGACAGTCTTTGCCTTCTGTGGTCAGGATAGCCCTTCAAATAGCCCTTCCCAGCTGACCAGACAGGTCTAGTTCCAAATGGCTCCAGGCAATGCAGTCATCCCACAGAACTACGGATAATCCACAGTCAACACCTTAGTTCCAGTTTAGGGACTGCCTCTACCCTTCTCAGCTGTCTCGACCTCACCTGTGTCCACAGTATGAGAAGTCCACACCCGTGAAGACAGTAACGGAGTTGAGGAAAGAACGCAGAAAAAGGGCTCTAGTTCTGACCTGTTAGTGAGTGGCTGTATCTCAGCTTCCTCCTCTATAAAAGATCTATTCAGTGATCTCCAACTTTCCATGATTTAGACCCTTCTTTTCAAGAAGCCCTCCCTCTGGTTTCAGATCCATGCTTTTTGTAGGGCCCTCCTTCAGGAACAATCTGGGGTTTGGTCTGAAGGAGACGGCAGCCACTCACTCACTGAAAGAGCAGAAGCACTTCAAAGGATAAGGAATATTTTTAGGGCAGAAGAGCACAACGGCGTCAAGATTCTTGAGGGGAATGATCATGAAGTAGAATATCAGTAACCCTTCTCCAGTGTAAGACAAGCCTATAGTATGGGGCTCAAAAGTGAACCTCCAATGTTCATTTTTATTTGTTAACTTGAAATTTTTTTTTTAATGTTCATTTATTTTTTGAGATAGACAGAGAGAGAGAGAGACAGAGTGTGAGTGGGAAAGGGGCAGAGAGAGAGGGAGACACAGAATCTGAAGCAGGCTCCAGGCTCTGAGCTGTCAGCACAGAGCATGATGTGGGGCTTAAACCCTCAAACCATGAGATCATGACCTGAGCCGAAGTTGGACATTTAACCAGCTGAGCCACCCAGGTGCCTCTTATTTTTTTTAACTTTAAAATAATTTTTCATAAAAACATGGTTACAGAGTCTGAATTTTTGCTTTTTTATCTCATGTTAGGACTTAACCAACTTGTAGCACATGGAACTATGGGGGTGATGCCTACGGCATTATGGGTGATTATGGGACCCACAGCTGTACCAGGGGAGAGATATTTGGCCTCCATTTCCAATTTCCACCTCATCCTACCAAACCCATACACTACCATTTCTACTAGGGACATTACAACTGGCACTAAGTACTGTTATCCAGGTAACCATGGATGTCCTTCTTCCTAGACCTTAGAGAATCAGATAGGGGAAGGGACATAGGAAGGGTTTGGGTTGGGGAGAGTAGGTATGTGTGGGAACTCTCCTTACATTAGGAAATCTCCTCAGGAGGCAGAAAACCTGAAAGATACACTGGAAAAACATACATGCTAAATGGTTGATGCAGTTTTCTTTGTGATACAGGCACTTCCTGGAAGATGAAGAAATGAAAGGGTATGTGCATTAAGGTCCCAAGAATTTTGTGCCTTGAGTGGTGAGTTAAATCTGTAATAGTGAATGTTACAAGGACTGCTCTTCGAGGTTACTAGCACCTTTCTAAAGGAACTTGATGTCATGCTTTCACACATTAAATTCAGTTTACAAAATGAGCTATATTAATTTATGGGCCATAGAAAAGGCAGTCACATCAAGTCATAAGGTCCCTGTCTAGTGATTCTGGGAAAAGGTAGGGGAAAAAGAGAGCTAACAGATGATGATGACGTGGGATGCCCTGTGGAGCCTCATAGCCCTTACCCAGGCCCCATGACGTCAGAGTCAAGCTGGAACCCAACTGCCCACGTGGTGAAAAAGCCATGGGAATGTGATCCCAGCATCTCCCGTGTAAGCTGATTCAGTCTGCTTAAGTCACCACTCCTCTCTCTCTTTACCTCTGAGATAGTTAGACTCGTAAACCTGACACTTGCAGCATGAATGGGGATACACAATGGCAGGAGGGTTTGAGATGCAAGGACAGTGATACAGTAATAAATATAAATAAATCCTGCACACACTGTGGAGAAGCAGAAGAGGACAGCCATCAGGAAGGGTTTCCAAGAAGGGCACTTTTGTCCACATATTCAAAGTTAATTACAAGTGGACTAGAAAATTAAAGGCTCTAAAACTGGCTTCCACCTAGCAAGGTCAGAAAGAATTTCTAGGCTCCATGATCTAAGAAGTCACAAATTTCAGTCTGCAACACAGAACTTAGCAACTTCCCGGTGATTTGAATTCCTTTTTGTCTCTGAAACAAGGTGCTTTTTAAAAATTTAAGATAACTGAAGGAGAATCCAGAAGTGACCCACTTCTTCAGGCTTAAAGGAAAGTCTAAATAGCCTTTCAGCAATCCTGAAACTTCTCACAAAGTGTGACATCAATGATTAATCAGCTTTCGGACGCACACATGCTATTATCTCACGTGTGGCTATTTTTCACTTTCAAAAAGGCAGTTATAAATGTATTTGCTGTCTTTCTTCCTTTGCACCTGATGTCTATTTCCAGCCTATCCCTGGTCTTCAGTTTTTCTGCTCTTCAACACCAGTTTCAGGGTAGGGAAGAAAGACCACCTCGCATCAAACCCCTTTACCATACTCATCTCATACCCAGTAGAGCCAAAAACCGGAAGAGAAAACAGATAGTTGATTTCCTCACTTTTCCAAGTCAAAAGATAAGCTCAACTAATTTCACTCATGTTTTTCTCAAATACGATATTTAAAAACCACACAGGTATATCACTAAAACCTTGACTCGCCCTTGTGCTAACAAGTATAGCCACTTAGGATCCACCCAGGGAAAGTCCAGGATGCCTCACTTAGCTTTGGGTCGATCAAAAATAACCAGAACATTCCAATTCCTCTTTTCTTCGGACTTTAGAAGGACTTGGCTTAGACTTTCCTCAGCCCTTTGAATTCTGAGTGACTGGCAGCCAGTTGGGAAGGCCCCTTGACTTGGGAACCTTGGTAGTGGTTCCAACCCACTAGCTTCAGAGTGCAGCTACTGGAACAGCAGGAGCCAAGTTCTCTGAGGAGAGAGAGAGGCCAAATAGCCAGCTGCCTTTATTTAAAAGGGAAGCTACCTTTCAATTGTATGAAGTCTGTACAACCAGAGAAACTGGTTCGGCTGAAAAGAGAAGCAACCGTCCCTGGCTGTGCTGCCCTCCACTCCAGTCAGCCTCTCAGATTTCCCTCGGTCCTGCTCCGTGTTGCAACTGGGCGAGCTTTCTCTCACAGCGTTCGGGGCTCTGTTCAGGCTCAGTACAAGACTTATCTTTGCAATCTGCTTCCGAATAGATGCCTCTAGTCTGGGTGGAGACGCAGATCTCTCTTTTCTGTTGGAGCAGACCTAGGGAGCCTCGGGGTAGTGCCCCACACCTCAGATATAACCACCCTGCCACTGAGGCCAGGAGTTCTTTAAAGGGTGGCTATCTCAGCTCCCCCTCCCATCTTCCTCATGTCTCCCATCTAGGAAAGAGTAAGGAGTAAAGTGGAAGAAAGTGACGAGGCACCCACTTCTGTTACCCCCCTTTCTCCTTTGATGCTGCTTTCACTGCTTGGGTCTTTGGCTTCCCTCCACCTTCAGCTGAGGGTCAGTGGTGTCCTGGAGCTCTGGCTTGGCTCCTGCAACACCCCCCCTTCCCTCTCAGGCCCCCTCTGCCGGCCACAGAGCCTGCAGCCACAGCTTTCCCAGTCCTGCAGGCAGGAGGTGGGCTCCCCGCCCCACCCCTACTTCCTGGGCCTGGGAGCTGGAGGGGAAGCCGGGGCAATACACAAAGCAAAGGGTTGAGAGACCCCAGGAGAATTCCTCTGCAGGGAAGCTGGGGCTCCACACATCTGGATTCAAGCAGGCAGCTGCAGGAGCTTTAGAAAAGCACTGCCCAAGTTCCCGAATTCTGCCTTTTGACAGGAAATGGGCTCCCAAGAAATCCTGCTTGGAAACCCTTCCCCACAAAAGCAGCCCAGACTGCAGAGCAATCCCACCCACTCAGATTCCCTTTGGTCATTTCCTGCTTCCTCTCCTTTCTAATGTCCCTTTCCTTCAATTCCCAGCCTTGGTTTTGAATGTTTCTGAACTAGGCTTGGATGCTGGTGAGGGTCTCTGGCCCTCGAAGATTCCTTCTCCATCTGAATTCTGGCCTTTAGAGCTGGCTACCACACAGTTTCAGCCTGTTCTAATTAAATGCAGAGACTGAGAACCTAATGCTGGCATTATGAACCTTAATGACTTGGGAAAAGGTCCTTCAGATTTAATTAGTTTTTGTGGCCTTGTATCAGCTCAGGATGAGGACTGTGTCAGGTCTCTGTTGTATGTGGCGTAGATGATGATGAATGAAGTTTATTTATCAGTAACTCAGAGAGAAAGCTGCATCCGGACTTTGTCAGATGAGGATGGCGACGGAGACTGGGGCACTGTAAATTGGGGTGGAGGCAAGAGGTCCAATAGGCGAAATTTAAAAATGGCAAATGTCCAGTGAGAGGCTATATTCTCACTTCTAACCACACAGAAACAAAATCTCTCTTGCTCCAGCCTCCAAGCTGAACTGTTAAAGTGTCAGGGACAGTTTTAGGAACATATGTCAACTCTGTCTAGGAAACGCCCTATTCCTTTTTCAGGTGAGGCTCCACAACTGATAGACCTCTCCGTGAACCTTCTCACCATTTTACTTTGCAGGCTGATTTTGGGGAAATTAGTTGCTTCCCGCAATCTCCTCAACAACATTAAAATTAGCAGAATAGTTAAATACAGCCCTAATTGGGTACATAGAGAGTTCTTGGTTAATTAATGAGCGAACCTCGGCCCAGAGTTGCACACCCAGCTGGCCTGCGAAAGCCCAGGCAAAGAAAAGCCCGCTCCAGTCCCCAAAGAAAATTGTCACTTGGCAAAAATAGTTCCTAGTGTAGAGACAAGTGTCAAATACATTCCTATAGCTAGGAGTCACTCGTTAATCCTTCCGCTGAGATCCATATGTAAATGAGATGAGGGAAGTGCGACTCGGCCACTACTGGGACGCACAGCCCCAGAGGGCCTCCTCCCCATCCCCCCGCATCCCCCCTCCCCCCCGGCAGGCTGGAGTCCTGACATCCAAAGTCGCTGACAAGTAAGTAACTGAGTTGCCAAACTGCAGCTCTGCCTCCGAGTCCGAACTTCCCCGCGAGCGAGCCCGCTTTCTGCTAGGGAAACTGACGCGACCCCCCCCGGCCGGCCCCCCCATCCCCTCCCTCACGCCCGCCCACCCCACCGCCCCGCGGTCCCGGGTTTTGCTAAAAGAAGGCGAGAACGCCAACAGCTACTCACCTCTGCACGGGAGGCAACAGCAGCACTTGGCAGCAAAGAGCCACCCCCAAGAGGGACCTCGGGTGTAAGCGCGGTCGCCGCCCTTCATGCTGCCGCTCGACCCCAGCGCTCCGGCATGGCCCGGGCCGCCAGCAGAGGGTGGGAGCGCGGCGGGCAGGAAACTTCAGCGCCGCGGCCGCGAGCCAGTTCTCTCCCTCCTCCCGGCCGGCCCGCCCGCCGTCCTCTCCCCGCAGCGCGGCCGCCGCTGTTTCTGGGAGCCACAGCCACCTTGGGGAGGAGGGGCGGGGTGCCGGCCTGGAGGGAGGGCCTAAGGGGGCGGAGTTCCAAAGTCCAGCTGTTGGCCGGAGTCTCCGCCAGCGGCTCTGCTGTGGCCCTGGGCGAGCACTGGGCGGGGGGCGGTGGCGGTCTGGGGTATACCCCCGCCTCCGGCACACAACAGGTGTTTCTCCTCGTGTGCAGCTTCCTCTCCTCAGCTTCAGTTTAACATATACAACCAAATGAGGCCAAGGAGGTGGGGCAGGAGCAGATTTAGAAGGCTCAAGACCCAATAATGCCTTTTCTCTAACAGATTCACCCTCTCCTTCCCCTCAGCCTGGGAAGGAGGACGTCCCCTCCGCATTGAAAACACCTTCACTTAACCCTCCCCTTTCCCTCCTTTCAACAGTGAATGCTAATAATGATAATAGCGCCGGAATTTTTTCTAGGCTCCGCGTCCCTAATGATGAAACCCAAAATTCAAAGCTGTTTTGTCGCCTGCTAACCGTTTGACTTTAGGCAAGTCCCTTCACTTTTTTGATAATCAAATTCCTCATTTAAAAAATAAAAGGAGAAAGAATTCTTATCTTGCAGGATTGCCAGTAGAATTTTAAAAGGCATGTCCATGGGGCGCCTGGGTGGTCCAGTCGGTTAAGCGTCCGACTTCAGCCAGGTCACGATCTCGCGGTCCGTGAGTTCGAGCCCTGCGTCGGGCTCTGGGCTGATGGCTCAGAGCCTGGAGCCTGTTTCCGATTCTGTGTCTCCCTCTCTCTCTGCCCCTCCCCCGTTCATGCTCTGTCTCTCTCTGTCCCAAAAATAAATAAAAAACGTTGAAAAAAAATAAATAAATAAAAGGCATGTCCATGCAAATGCCTGTTAGATGTTTAAGAGTCCCATCCCTCCAACCACACCTAATGGGTCCACCATTTCTTTACTTATTTCCCTAAGCTTTTCCTTTAAAAATATTTTTCATATTTAAGGACATATATCCCTCACTCGCTCCGCGAAATCCACCTGGATCACATCCACTGGACCTTCCTATGAACCACTGTGTTTATCACTCACGGGTCACCTCTCCCATCCCCTTGTGTCCAGATTTAGGAAAAAGGAATTTCTGGAGACATACAACACTCATAGAGAGGGCCCATTGATCAGAAAAAAGGGAGATCTGTGAGAGGAATCAAAAACAGAAGGTGATCAGTCAGGTAACCAATTCCCACCTGCAAGAAAGACAGCCAGGGGACAAGCCTTTTAGAAGTGACTGGGATCTGGGGCTTCATTTCTCAGTTTGAACCATGTTTAGGTCCAATGTTGCAGCACCTGCCACATGGCTGGAACCCAGTAGATGCTCAGTAAATAACAGCAGCACCACTTAATGAGTAACAGTGGCTACCATGTATTGAGCATTTATTTGTGCCAAGCACTCTCCTCATTGCTTTGTACACATTAACTCATTTATACACACACACACACACACACACACACACACACACACACACACACACACACCTTAAAAGGAAGGGTCCTCTTTTATAACTGAGGAAGCTGAATGAACTATGATAAGGCTTTGATGGTTTGGGCCTAAAGAGAAACTCTAAAGAGCTTCACCCCGTAGAAACAGTAGAACCTAGAGTCAGAATCTAACTTCTAGTTTTGCCACTGCCATTTCCTTGATAGCCTCTCCTGGCAAGGGTTATATAAGAATCTCATCGTTGAGCAGGAAATATGCCCCTGGTAATCCACATACAAAACAGAGAAATAAAAGTTCAAATTGCTCATGCAGCCTGCACCCCAGATTCCTGATTCACTGATCATCCTATTGGTCAGTCTCATCTTGCCAGCCTGAATGACTTCAGGATCATAGTTATCCTGGATTCCAGTTCTGACCTGTGGCAACCAACACATACTGTTGTCTAGTTCTCTCTTAAGACAAAACCCTCTTTGCTGTCCTTTCCAGTGCAGAGCAGATAATTGGCCAGGACCTCAGCCCTTCTAATAAAGTGAGCTTTATTTGCTTGTGATCCACTGCATGGGGCTATGATACGATAGTCTATATTTGGTCTATCTACCTAATCTACCTCTCTGGATACTTCTGAGGAATTCTGACAGAAATTGAAAGATGTTTCAAAATTGCTTGGTAAACACTTTTTCAGTTAAATCTTCCTTCTGGGCCTTTGTGTTCAGGTTACCTTGATCACTTTTCTGTCATAATCCTTTGCAAGAGGCTGATGACATCATCTTGCAGAAACTGGCTTGAGTTAGATGTTTGTGGGAGACCCAGCCTTTACTTCAGAAATCAGAGCATGAGTAGGCCCTAAAGTAGTCTTAGTCTCCAAGAAAAGAATCCATCAGGCATATTTCTACTGGTCCTTATAACCCAGGATCCATCCTATTATCAACATAAAGATGTAAAACCATTAGGAACACCAACCCATCTTAAGTTGATAAAGTCAATACATCCAATGGAGATTCATTCTGGGGTTAGGCACCAATAACTCAGTAACCAGTAACTGCCAGCCTCAGTACACCAGTGATGTCTACAACCTGACAAGAAAGTCTTGAACACAACTGAGACAGACTGATTGCAGACCTATTCAATAATTCAGCAAGTACTTACTGAATGCCTACTGTGTGCCAGGCTCTGTTCTAGGTAGTGGGTCTACATTGGTGAACAAAACCAATCCCAGCCCTGTGGAGCCAGCTGTTAAGACAGACTCACCAAGAATGTGAAAGAAAAGGGAATCAACATCAGATACCTAAGTTTTTTTCTTTTAATTTTTTTTAATGTTTATTTTTTTTAGAGAGAGAGGCAGACTGCAAGCAGAGGGAGGGGCAGAGAGAGAGACGAAAACACAGAATCAGAAGCAGGCTCCAGGCTCTGAGCTGTCAGCACAGAGCCCAATGTGGGGCTCAACCCCACAAACCATGAGATCATGACCTGAGCTGAAGTTGGTTGCTTAGCCGACTGAGCCACCCAGGAGCCCCTCTGACCAAGTTATGAGTTGAGGGATTTAAGAAAATAGATGCCTGCTTCTTCTAAACTTCATCTATATGTTTTATGGCAATGTCCTCAGGACAATTTAAAGGGGATGGTAGGAAAATGGTTATTAAACACTGGTGCCTATAGAATCATCAGAGAAGCTTTCAAAAATTCTAGGCATTCATGTATGAAAAGCTCACAGCTAACATCATACTCAATGGTGAAAAACTAGAAGCTTTCCCCCTAATATCAAGAACAAGACAAAGATGTCCTCTCTCATCACTTTGATTCAACATAGTACCAGAAATCCTAGCCACAGCCACAGACAAGAAAAAGAAATAAAAGGTATCCAAATTGGTAAGGAAGAAGTAAAAGTTTCATTATTTGCAGATGACATGATACTATATGTAGAAAACCCTGGAGACTCCACAAAAAAACTGGTAGAACTGACAAATGAATTTGGTAAGGTTGCAGGATACAAAATCAATATACAGATATCTGTTGCATTTCTATACACTAATAATGAAGTAGCAGAGAGAGAATTAAGAAAACAGTGTGATTTAGAATTGTTCCAAAAATACTGAAATACCTAGGAATAAACTTAACCAAAGAGGTAAAAAGGCCTGTGCTCTGAAAACTATAAAACATTAATAAAAGAAATGGAAGATGACACAAACAAATGGAAAGATATTCCATGCTCATGGATTGGGAAAACGAATATTGTTAAAATGTCCAAACTATCCAAAGCAATCCAGATTTAATATAATCCCTATCAAAATACCAATAGCATTTTTCACAGAACTGGAACAAATAATCCTAAAATTTTTAAGGAACCACAAAAGACCATGAATAGCCAAAGCAATCTTGAAAAAGAACAACAACAACAAAAAAAAAAAAAACTGGAAGTATCACAACCCCAGATTTTAAGACATACTACAAAGCTATAGTAATCAAAACAATATGGTAGTGACACAAAAATAGATATATAGATCAGTGGAACAGAATAGAAGCCCAGAAATAAACCTATGACTACATGGTCAATTAATCTTCAACAAAATAGGCAAGAATATACAATGGGAAAAAGACAGTCTCTTCAACAAATGATGAAATGGGAAAACTGGACAGCTACATGCAAAAATAATAAAATTGAACCACTTTCTTACACTATACACAAGAATAAACTCAAAATGGATTAAAGACCTAAATGTGAGACTTGAAACCATGAAAATCCTAGAGGAGAGCATAGGCAATAATTTCTTTGACATTGGCTGTAGCTACATTTTTCTAGATATGTCTCCTGAGGCAAGGGAAGCAAAAGCAAAAATAATCTATTGGGACTACATCAAAATAAAAAGCTTCTGGGGCAGCCGGGTGGTTCAGTCAGTTAAGCCTCTGACTCTCAGTTTTGGCTCAGGTCATGATCTCACAATTTGTGGGACTGAGCCTCACATTGGGCTCTGTGCTGACAATTTGGGGCCTGCTTGGGATTCTTTCTCTCTGCCCTTCCCCTGCTTGCATCCTCTCTCAAAATAAATAAATAAACTTAAAAAAAAAAAGTTTCTGCACAGCAAAGGAAACAATCAATGAAATAAAGACAACCTACTGAATGGGAGAAGATATTTGCAAACAATATAACCAATAAGGGGTCAGTATCCAAAATATATAAAGAACTTCTATAACTCAACATCAAAAACCCCACAAATAATCCAATTAAAAATGGGCGGAAGTCACGAACAAACATTTCTCCAAAGGAGACAGATGCCAACAGACACATGAAAAGATGTTCAAAATCACTTATCATCAAGGAAATGTGAATCAAAAAACATAATGAGATATCACTTCACAGCTGTCAGAATGGCTAAAAAGAAAAACACAAGAGGGGCTCCTGGGTGGCTCAGTCAGTTAAGTGTCCAACTCTTGATTTTGGCTCAGGTCATGATCTCACAGTTCATGGGTTCAAGTCCCACATAGGCCTCACTGCTGTCAGTGTGGAGCCTGTTGGGGATTCTCTCTCTCTCTCCTTCTCTTTCTGCCTCTCCCCACTCACACTCTTTCTCTTAAAATAGATACATGAACTTAAAAAAAAGAAAAGAAAAACACAAGAAACAACAAGTATTGGAGAAAATGTGGAGAAAAAGGAACCCTGGTGCCTTGCTAATGGGAATGCAAATTGGTGCAGCCAATGTGGAAATCAGTAAGGAGATTCCTCAAAAAATTAAAAAGTAAAAATACTGAGTAATTCCACCACTGGGTATTTACCCAAAGAATACAAAAACACTAATTCAAAAAAGATATATGCATCCCTATGTTTATAGCGGCATTATTTTTTTTTTAATTTTTTTTTCAATGTTTATTTATTTTTGGGACAGAGAGAGACAGAGCATGAACGGGGGAGGGACAGAGAGAGAGGGAGACACAGAATCGGAAACAGGCTCCAGGCTCTGAGCCATCAGCCCAGAGCCCGACGCGGGGCTCGAACTCACGGACCGCGAGATCGTGACCTGGCTGAAGTCGTACGCTTAACCGACTGCGCCACCCAGGCGCCCCTATAGCGGCATTATTTACAATAGCCAGATTATGGAAGCAGTCCAAGTGTCCATCGATAGATGGATGAATACAGAAGATGTGGTATCTGTGTATAGTGGAATATTACTCGGCCATAAGAAAGAATGATATCTTGCCATTTGCAACAACATGAATGGATCTAGAGAGTAAAATGCTAAGTGAAATAAGTCAGAGAATGACACCATATGATTTCACTCATGTCGAATTTAAGAAACAAATGAACAAACAGCAAAATGAGGCAAACAAACAAAAAAACCCAGACTCTTAGCTGTAGAGGACAAAGGGATGATTACCAGAAGGGAGGTGGGGGGATGGGTGAAATAGGTGATGGTGATTAAAGAGTTCACTTGCCATGATGAGCACTGGGTGTTGTAATAGAGTGCTGAATCACTATATTGTACACCTGAAACTAATATAATGCTGTATGTTAATTATACTGGAATTAAGATAAAAATTCTAGGCATTAGTTTTTTTTGTTTTTGTTGTTTTTAAGTCTCCACAGGTGATTCCAGGGCAGAACAAAATTTAAGAATTGATGCTCTGGGGCACCTGGGTGGCGCAGTCGGTTAAGCGTCCGACTTCAGCCAGGTCACGATCTCGCGGTCCGTGAGTTTGAGCCCCGCGTCAGGCTCTGGGCTGATGGCTCAGAGCCTGGAGCCTGTTTCCGATTCTGTGTCTCCCTCTCTCTCTGCCCCTCCCCCGTTCATGCTCTGTCTCTCTCTGTCCCAAAAATAAATTAAAAACGTTGAAAAAAAAATTAAAAAAAAATTGATGCTCTAGGTCTTCCTCCCCCACCCCCTGGAGATTCGGATTGATTTACTCTTTTCACTTTTTTTTTTTTTTTTCCTAAAGAAAGGCAGACGGCCACATGCAGCGCCTCCTTTGGATGTGTCTGGAGTCTCAGAAGATTGCACTATGTTCTTCTACAATGGACTTGACAGCTTCTTTAGAGATTCTAGCAGGGGGGGCACAGCTACTCATATACCCTTGACTGAAGAACAGGTCCTCCTCTATCAGGAAGGTCGTCCACTTCAACCAAGCACTCAGCTGTGGGAGGGATGCATGTGGAATGGTGAGGAAGGAAGGGGACACTGGCCTAGCCAGCCAGAACAGCCAAGAATCAACCCTGGTGATCAATGGGGTGACCACAGCCAGATCGTCCTCACATCCTCAGATTAATTCACTTTGGGTGCATCTAGGCATCAGTATTTTTTTTTTAACTATTATTTTAGAGAAAGAGAGCAAGCAGGGTAGAGGGGCAGAGGGAGAGAGAAAGAGAGAGAGAGAGAGAGAGAGAGAGAGAGAGAGAGAGAGAGAATCTTAAGCAGGCTCCACGCTCAGCATAGAGCCCAATTCAGAGCTTGATCCCACGACCCTAGGATCATGACCTGAGCCGAAATCAAGAATCAGACACTCAACCTATTGAACCATGCTGGTGCCCCTAAAGTTTTTGGTTGTTTTTTTTTTTTTTATTTTGAGAGACAGAGTGAGAGAGCACAAGCAGAGGAGGGCAGAGAGAGAGAGAGAGAGAGAGAGAGAGAGAGAGAGAGAGAGAGAGAATCCTAAGCAGGCCCCACACTATCAGCATGGAAGCCCAATGAGGGGCTCAAACCCATGAACCTGAGATCATGACCTGAGCCGAAATCAAGAGTTGGACACTTCGGTGACTGAGCCACCCAGGTGCCCCTCGGCATCAGTATTTTTAACAGTTCCCCAGGTGTTTGTAACATGCAGCATAGTTTGAGAACCAGTAATGTAGTAGTTTCCAGACTTGAGTGTGCCTCAGAATTACCTGGAGGGTGAGTTAAAACACGGATGATCTGGCTCCACTCCCAGAGTTTCTGATTCAGTAGGTCTGGAGTGGGGCCTGAGGATCTGCATTTCTACAGGTTCCCAGGGGATGCTGATGTTGGTACAGGGGCCACACTTTGAGAATTGATAGCATAGAGAATTTCCCCCCATGTGTTTGCAACCTGTGCTCCCTTCTTTTTGTAATAGCATCTTGATTTTTCTTAGAGGAAGTAGCCCTCATCCCTTCTCAGACCATGTTTTTGGGTAGAGCTGACACCATTGCCCGTCCACCCTCCACTTCAAGGATGACCCTATGACCTGGGCTTTGCCAGTCAGTCAGTCACAGGGATTGGTTCAAATTTAACACATGACCCAATTTTAGCCAAGGAGCATAAACGGTGAGCACCTAGCAAGAAGTACAAGGAAGGCAACAATCTCTTCTCACAAGATTTCTAAGTTGGTGGAATATTATTATTTTTTTATTATTTTACTTATGTATTTTATAATATAATTTGTCAAGTTGGTTTCCATACAACACCCAGTGCTCAGACCAACAAGTGTCCTCCTAAGTTGATGGAATATTGCCCTAAAGCAGCTGGAGACCATCTGCCCATAACCACATAGGAAGAAGCTGCCTGAGTCAACTTGGAGGAGAGATATAACAGAGCTAGAGACAGAGATAGAGAGGAGAGACAGAGAGAAAGACAGACAGACAAGTTGGGGAGAGGCTTGATGATATTACCTGAATAACTGGATATACTTTTTCCCACAGGCTTGCTGAGCCCTGGACTTTGCACAGCCAGATAAACTCCTTTTTGCAGAAGACAGGTGAACATCTCTAATCTCTGGGTTTTCAAACACCTGTCCATCCACTCCCAAGGTGCAGGCTAAGAATCCCTGAGCTATAGCAATATCTTTAGAGTGTTCTTATTTCCAAACAGATGGCTGAGCCTCATTCTTATTTGGCAGAGTTTATTTATTCTTATTTGGCAGCCTCTATCGTGAGGCCTCCTCCAAAGTCCATTTTGCACGAATTAGCCTTTCTACCTACCTGTGTGTCTGCTTTATGTCTCGTCTCCACTCCGCCCCCAGTGAACCCCAAAGAATTCCTGCTGGTCTCAACCTGCAGACATACTGGGCCCAGTACACCATAATGGGGGCCTGATACTGGAGACTGAAGGGACTGCCCTCTCCCCCATGTCAGCCACAGGCTGACACTGGACCATGACCTCAGGCATCTGCCTTTTCCACCAACAGACATATGTCCAATTTTCTCCTTTAGGCTTCTTCTCTTCAGATTTACAGGCATAGAGGTTTTCAAATTCATAGCACTTCCCCACATTTCTTAGAGCTCAGCGCAGAGACATAGGGAATAGCAACTGTGCCCCACCTCAGGCCTAGAGACCCCTGTGACAAGTACATGCACAACTTCTAGAAAACATGCCTGAACAGGCTCAGAGAGGGCTGCACCGGGGCTCCGGGTGAATGTGGAAACAGGCCCTGCTTTCCTCCCGCCCCCACCCCCAGATAGTCCTGTACCTGCCTTTTCCTCCCCCAGCAGTGACACTTCTAGCACCCATTCCGATGGATTCTGGAACTTCTGGATTCCGATCCAGATTCAGATCGATAGTTTTTTAAAGCTCCGCAGAAGATGTCAGTGTCCAGTCAGGGCTAAGAACCACTGACCTTGGGGCTCAAGGCCACCTACACCCTGGGACTACTTCCTCAATAGTTGATACAGAGTTTAGGGAGCAACGGGACTCAGATGTTTTCACTTTCTCAAACTCTGACAACTGGCATCTTCACTCATTCTTCTGTGGCCTGTTACTTTCTCCAGTTGCTAATTGCAGGTCCCTATCCTCATCTTCCCTCTGTGGACTTCTGACCTGTGAACTGCCTGATTGCTGATGCCAGGGTGGCTCATAATTTTTCCCAAATTACCCATTCCTGGCTTCAGTGGATGACTGTGGCTTAAAACTCTAAGATTCTTACTGTTTATTTAACAAATGGTTGGTTTTTGAACATCTACTGTCTATGAGTCACTTAGCTAAACTGTATACAGGAATTTGGGAAATTTATGAGAAATACAAATTGAGTAAGACATGTATCTTGAGCAAATATGAAAAAAAAAAACAAAACTGGGTGAGTTCTGGGAGAATCAGTTTGTTTAATTGTTTTGTGGCAGAAAAAGGAAACTGGAGACAGACCAGGACTGACAATAGGTAGAGGTTTTGTCTTTAGGTGAAAAAGAGGAACTGAGATAATCATCATCAGTAACCAGAAACACTTCAGATTAGAGAATGGAGGTGGAAGGTGTGCTTTACTATATTTAATTTGAACTCCAGATATATCTTACAAAACTATACAGTGTCTGCATGGGTAACTATTCCCTGGCAATATGTGCTATTTTAATAGTAGTGTCTACAGAAAAGGCATGACTGCCAGCCTTATATGCAGTACCCTCTTCCCCATTTAGTGTGGTCTAACCCCCCCACCTGGTGAAAGCTCCGAGACTCCAGTGATGAAACCATCACTGAGCTCATCTTATACGTGTAAATGGGTTCCTCCGTGCTTGCCCACGACACATGTCTGCCTCTTTCTTCTGACTCACTTACACTCAAGAACCTTAAGCCCCAGCATATCCCGTCAATCATCCTCTTTGTTTTCCCAGGAAGGAAGTCTCACCCATCACTCTCCCCTCTGAACCAGGCCCCAGGTGGGGGAGAGGTCTAAGCAGTATTGAGGAAGTCAGTGGCATTTCACTGAGGACCCAGGTGTCTCCCTAGAACAGCCAATGCTTCCTGTTCCATGGGGACAGGGAGGTAGAGCGGCGGGCAGCCAGGCCGGCTTCCTGAAGATCTGTGCTGAGCGGCTCCCTGTGCTCTGGAGGAGACAAGCTATTTATCAAAGTGAAAGATGCCTGATGCTGGAGTTGCTAAAAACAAACCCTTCCAGGTTTTATCTGCATCCAGAAATGCTTACTTGTAAGTAGGTCAAAGTGTTCCTGAAGTAGGGCAGTAACAAGTGCCAGTCTATCGCTGTGGCTGAGTTCCAGTTCAGGAAGGCTCACCATTGCCTTCACAGGACACTTCACGGGACGGCACTGGCACTTCGACGCGGTCCTCCCACCTCCCTGCCCCCGATGCAGGAGCAGCTGCTTGTAGACTCATGGCAGCCATGCAGAGGTTTCTCAGGCATCAAATGCAAAGTGGATTTTGCCTTGATGTAGCTCAGGTCAGTTTATTTATTTAAAAAAGTTGTTTAATGTTTATTTATTTTTGAGAGACAGAGCATCAGCAGGGGAGGGGCAGAGAGAAAGGGAGACACAGAATCCAAAGCAGGCTCCAGGCTCTGAGCTGTCGGCACAGAGCCCGACACAGGGCTTGAACTCACAAACTGTGAGACCATGACCTGAGCCTAAGTCGGACACTTAACCGACTGAGCCACCCAGGTGCCCCTCAGGTCAGTTTATTAAAGATTTGAATAATAAGAGGAATGCGGGAGACACGCCCATCCTTATATTTCTGAGTTTTCAACCATTCCAAATAAATGAGATGTACTTGGCCCATGTGTCCCCAGAGAAGACTTCCCAGGAAACAGGAATGCGAAGACTTCTTCCGTCAAAACTCCTAACATCAGAACATTACTCCTTGTTCCCATCCTCGGGCTCCTGCTAAAGCTTAGACCAGTTTCCACTACAGTTTTTAGGGGATGGGGAACATAATGAACCTGGGGCCTACATCTCACCAAGAACCAAGTAGGCCTTGCTCTCTTTTACTCTTTTAAAAGAAAGTGGGTGGTGGGGAGTGGGACTGGATGGCCCCTACATCTCCCTCTTCCTGCAATTGCATCCTTTGAGGGCTCCCAGATTGTTGGTCAATAACCACTGAGACGTTTCTGGCCCATCCCATTGAGGAATGATACACCCACACCCACCCTGACACTCAAGGTCTCGCACTGCCCTCCATCACGCAGGTTGGCCCATCTCTACAGTGTGATCCGAATGCCTCCTTCAATGACCCGAGTTAATCATTGAAAGAGAATATGTCACTGGCAGGTGCAAGCCAGGGAATAACTTTAATTTTCAGTTCAATTATCATCAAATATGATCTCAACTCTCTGGGTCGAAGGTAAAAGAAAGAAGACAGGAATAAACCATTATTTGGGGGGAAATCATAGAGCCAGACAGACCTACTGTTAGTAGCTTGCGGAAAGGGCCTGGGATAGGCCAGGAATAGAAACTGAGGGAAAGGGGATACAGACTAGAGACAGTGCGGGGGCCTCTGCAGAACCTGTGGATGAAACTAGAAACAAAACCTTGTCCTTGTGAATAGCCCTGGCATGGATTCAGGCTGGAAAAGCCCTAGAGTCACTGCTACGGGGTTATCAGCATTGGGACAAAGGGCAGGCAGGGAGATGAACATTAACTGACCTCTAGTGAGGTGTACCTAGGCGGGGAAGTCTAATTCAAGGGAAGCAAGTACTGTTGCTCCTTTTTATTGACTTTCAGGATCTTGCCTAAGGTCATGAGCTACTCAGGGGCTAAGCTGAGATTCAGACCCAGGTCTTTCACATCAAGACTTGTAGTCTCTCCACACCTGTCATCATTCACCTTATGGCCTGCTACATATGCTGCAAAGGCTCATGGTAGCCAAGCCATCCATGTTTCATTCTAAACCACCTGAGTACACAACTGTATCACCAACTTTACAGTTTCTTTTATTTACTTATTTATTTTTCAATGTTTTTAATGTTTACTTTTGAGAGAGCCGGAGCATGAGTGGGGAGGGGAAGAGAGCAAGGGAGACAGAGAATCCGAAGCAGGCTCTGCACAGTGTGGGGCTTGAACCCTCGAACCGTGAGATCATGACCTGAGCCAAAGTCAGATGCTCAACTGACTGAGCCACCCAGGTGTCCCTCAAGTTTACAGTTAAAACCACTCTTGGCATCTGGCTCGTTCCGTCGGTAGAGACTGCGACTCTTGATTTCGGGGCCGTGGGTTCGAGGCCCAGGTTGGGTGTAGAGATTACTTTTAAAAAATCTAAAATAAAAAAGTACTTTTACTTAATAACACTGCCACCTTTGAGTCTTCCAGCAACTCTGTAAGATAGGTATTTTTTTGTCAGCTTCCCTTTGCATAGATATGGAAACTAAGATAAAGTGACTCTCCCTAATT
Source organism: Herpailurus yagouaroundi (assembly GCF_014898765.1). NCBI lineage: Eukaryota > Metazoa > Chordata > Mammalia > Carnivora > Felidae > Herpailurus > Herpailurus yagouaroundi. Next base: position 70,811,419 of record NW_024412403.1, on the reverse strand, counting down.
CTACACCCTGTCCTCTTCCTGGCCTGTCTCCCCGAGAGCCAAACCCTCGCCTGTTTCCTCAAAGATGTGCGAGTACATTTCTGACAAAAATATGGGATGGTTGCCTTAGGTTATCAAAGATGATTACCCGATATGGAAAGAAAAAACCAGACATCTTTAGAACTGGAGGGGATCCTACAGGTAATTCAGAAAGATAGGGATGAAGGCATGAATGACGGTAGGGAATAACCAGGAAAAAAGACAAGCCAGCAGAGAGCCTCAGAGTGCAATTCAGTTGCCTCTGAGCTGTGCCCAGAGAGCAGGGGACCAGGTCTCCCAAGCATGAGGGGCTTTGGGGCACCTGATGTAAAGCTGGATGGCTGGATGTTCCTAAATCCAAGGATGGTGAGGAGGATTTAAAACCACACACATAATCACTGTAAACAAATGAAGGTTGTTGAAGTTAATCCAAGATGTTTTGTGCTGCCCCCACAGATTCAGTAAAAGAGTACAGAAAAGTCACTAGGCTTTTATTAAACTGTACCTTAGGAAAGAAGTGTCTAACATTTTATATGCAAATTAAATTAGTCTGTTCTAGATAAGAATCAGGAGATGGAGCATGAGAGTTAGGACTGGTAGGTTTCAAGTGGGGGACTGGAGGAAGGAGACTAGCAGAGGGATGGGCAGGAAGCATCTGGGTTTCAGCACTAAGTAAGAGGAATTTCTCACCATTAGAACTGTACTAAAATGCAGTAGGCTTCTTCTAGAAGTAATGAGCTCCCAGTCCTGGGGAGCACTCACGTAATGCTTGGCTGAGTATCAGAGGTGTGTAGAATGGGGTCCCTATATTAGGGAAAGAGTGAATCAGAGGACCTTTATTGTGCTTTTCAATTCTAAGATTCCGAGAATCCATAAAAGCCTATGTTCTGAAGCGAAATGAAATCTAATCAAGGACTTTTATTCAATTATAAAAAGAAAAAATTTTAATTCTAATTTTTTATAATTCTGAAAAGTGACTAGGACCTCCTTTTAGAATCTCTCCCAATGCATCTCCACCTGTCTTAAAACACACTTTTCTTCAAGCAGTATCAGCACTCAAGTTAGTTACATTTCTCATGCAAATGCACTATTTTTTGGTTTCAGTTAATAAAAACAACCTTGCCATCATTTTTCACAGCAAACATACTATATTCAACTCTGTTACTCTTTTTTCATAAGTTTCTTTCTTTATTTTGAGAGAGAGAGGGAGGGGAGGGGCAGAGAGTGAGGGAGAGAGAGGGAATCCCACGAAGGCACCATGCTGTCAGCACAGGGCCTGATGTGGGGCTCGACCCCACACACCGAACCATGAGGTCATGACCTGAGCCAAAACCATGAGTCATATGCTTACCCGCCTGAGCCACCCAGGTGCCCCTCAGCTATGTTACTCTTAAATACAATTTTGTGGGCTATAGTATGGAAAACTCTTCCCACTGCCATTCATCCTTCTCCGGGGTATAATTTGGTTCTAGAAGAAAATGAGTTCTGAATTCCAGGGTGGCTCCCTCATAGCAGGTCAGTTACAGACACCCAAACAGAGTAGGAGTGTAGACCAGAGACTATAGTTTTAATATGTCACTTCATACCTGAAGGGAAATGTCTGGTGACAATTATTTTTTAGCTTCCCATGGTGAATCCCCGTGGTAGGCATTATGGAGTCAACTAAAACCTGAAGTAGCTTCTGTTAATGCAGAATTACACTGAAAACTAAGAGAGAGACTTTTAGTGGACTCTCTAGTCCGCAGGCAGAAGGAAGCTTTTAGTCTCTGACAGCAGAGGGGATAGGAAAGGCTCATTTTGGTTCCTGGCAGCAGAAAGTGCAGGAAGTTCCCATCCCTGCAGAAAATCTGTTGGACAGCCTGGACCAGCTCCAGGGTTAGGCCAGCCCCTATCAGGTCCCTAACTGGACCCAGTTCCACCTATGATCCACAGGGCTGGTGAGAGTTTTTCTGCTCTAGCCAGGGACACCAAGATCTTTCTAGCGGGCAAAGCACCCACAGGAGAAAATCTGTCTGTTGCTACTACCTCTAGGGAAGGGAGCACATGAGGCCAGAGGCGAAGGGAGAGTGAGAGAGCAGTATGCGTGGCCATCTCTCTCCAAATTCTCATCCAGCTAGATTGGTTGCATAAAGGGGAGCCTTGTCAGATGGAAGCTCAGTGAATTTGAGTACCTGTCACAAATGCCTTCAGACCTGGGAGGGTATAGAGCATACTTAAAGAGTGAGACCTTGGGAAATTGACAGACCTGCCTTCAAATCAAGGTCCTCCACTTGTGAGCTATGTGACTTCAGGCAAGTCACCTAATCTTTCTAAGACTGACCTTCCTTGTCTTTAAAGTGAGAAAAGATTATTGTTACTCGTGTTAAAGCACTAACCTAGAAACCTGGCCCATAGGAAGGCTCAATAAATGTCAGGTATTTTTATGACTTGACTACAAACTTAATGTAAGTCAATAGTATCACAGACCTGCTCAGCATCTTCAGGCTGCTGGTGAGGTGTGTCTCCAGAGCCCAGGTTTTCTCCACTGTTCTAGACCTGCATACCACAGCCTGGGTAGGCTGTTCCTGAGGGCAGCTGGGTGATGATAGCAGAAGTCATCAGGAGACCCTACAGGAGAGCACTCCCTGTGAATAAGCGATGGCCACTTTGGGCCCCTGCCCCTTTCCTCCAGGACATCTGCTCATAGGGCTCACCTCCTGGGCTAGGTTTTGCTAAGCAAAGAGGTGTTTCCTTATAGCTTCTCCAGGCACTCAGCTGGAGCCAGGAAGAAACTGGGTAGGAAAAGGGACACAGAAGTCTTACACAGCTGGGTAGAGAAAAGCCTAGACAGGTTTTGGGTCCAAAGGCAGAAGCACCCAGGACCAACGCTTGCTTGTTTTTTTTTTTTTTTTTTTTAACACCATTTTAACCATTTTTAAGTATATAGTTCAGTAGCATTAAGTAACAACACTCCCTTGGTTGTGCAACCATCAGCACCATCCATCTCCAGGACTTTTCTCATCTTGCAAAACTGAAACTCTGTACCCATTAAACACTAACTCCCCATTCCTCCTCTCCTTCCAGCTGCTCATAACCACTATTCTTCTTTCTGTCTCAGTGAATTTGACTCTTCTAGGTACCTCCTATAACTGGAACCATCCACTATTTGCTCTTTTGTGACTAGTTGAGTTCACACAACATAGTATCTCCAAAGTTTATTCATGTTGTATCATGTGTTGGATTTTCCTTCTTTTTATATATTTTTAATTTTTTTTTAACATTTATTTATTTTTGAGAGAGAATGACAGAGAGTGAGTGGGGTAAGGGGCAGGGAGAGAGAGAGAGAGAGAGAGAGAATCTGAAGCAAGCTTCAGGCTCTGAGCTGTCAGCACAGAGCCCAATGTGGGGCTCGAACTCCCAAACCGTGAGACCATGACCTGAGCTGAAGTCGGACGCTGAACCAACTGAACCATGCAGGTGCTCCCAGAGTTTCCTTCTTTTTAAAGACTGGACAATACTCCATTCAATGTGTATGGAACATTTTATTTACCCATGCATCCACTGATGGACACCAGAGCTTCCATCTTTTGACTTTTGTGAATAGTGCTGCTCTGAATATGGGTGTGCAAGTAGCTCCTTGAGTCCCTGCTTTTGATTCTTTTGGGTGTATACCTGGATGTGGAATTCCTGGATCATATGGTAATTCTATGTTTAAGCTTTTAAGGGACCCCATACTGTTTTCCGTAGCAGTCCACTATTTTACTTTCCCATGAGCAGTGCAGAAGGGTCCAATTTCTCCACATCCTCACCAATGCCTGTTATTTCCTATGCTTTTAAAAAAAATAATAGCCACCCTAATGGATATAAACTGGTATCTCATTGTAGTATTGATTTGCAGATCCCTAATTGTTAGTGATGTTGCCCATCTTTTCATCTTATTGGCCATTTGTATACCTTCTCTGGAGAAATGTCTATTCGAGTCCTTTGCCTATTTTTAAATCAAATTGTTTTTTGTAGTTGTGTTGTAGGAGTTCTTTATATAACTTGCGTATTAATCCCTCCCAATTCATCTTTAAAATCTCCTATGCCTGATAATTGGGGGTTGCTAAACCCATAAGGCAGTGACTCTCAATGCTCATGGAACAACAGAATTACCAAGGAACCAAAAAAAAAAAAAAAAAATACTGATGCCCAGGTAGTTATGAATTAATTGGTCTAGGGTGAAGTGTGAGGCATCAGTAGACTTTAAAAGTCTCCTCTGAGTGGTTCTAAAATGTACCCAGAGTTGAAACTGTTGCTACAAAGTCTTTGTCCCTTGGGAGGTGTTGCCCTCCACCACTTGCTGCTAAGAAAGTGAGAGGGGATAGATTAGGAAGAGGAATGATGAGGCCCCACAGGGCCCAACACCAGTGAGAGTGTCAGGTGGCAGCAAAGAAATAAGAAAGGCAGGCCCCCCCCACTTTGTCACGCAGCCCTATCACCAGTCCTGCCACAGATATATCGGGGGAAACAACCAACCGCTGTCTCCTGAGAAGGCACAGGAAGGAAAGACAAGAGAGGAGCCCAGAGCTACCCGGAAGCACCATAGGCAGTGTGGTGGAGAGCACTGGGCAAGGGGGTTGGAGCTTGGTTCTACTCCAGCTTTGCCATCAACCTCCCTGTGGCTTCTGAAAAGTTATCTTGCTTTCCTGTGCCCAAGAGTGGCCCTAGAGGAAAGGAAACTGGACTAGTGCACTGTTTCTCAGACTTGGCTGTACCTTGGATTCACCCAAGGAGCATTTAAAAACATGGACCCTCAGGTCCCATTCCAGAGATTCTGAATCCAGTTGTTTTGGGTGAGGATTGGGCATTGTCATTCAGTAAAGCTTCCAGGGGATTCCATGCAGCCAGGGTTGAGAGCCTGGTCTAGTGGTTCTCCAAGTTCCCTTCTCGGTGTTAACATTCCAAGATTCTTCCACCTGCATATCTGGGGGGTGACAGTCATGGCCTGAGCACTCATCTGGCACTTAGCACATCATACAAACACTGCATTTTTTCTCACAGTCCACAGAAGCACTGACCTGATGCTTTCTACAAAGGTTAAGAGGACCAGTTCCCTCCTAGGAATTGAAAAAGGAACAGATTTTGACCTCCAGTGATATTGGGTGAGGCCACCCTGTACTAGTCCACAACCCCCAGAGGAATGCTTCATTCTCAGTCCTGCTGTGCATAACTTGTAAGGTGAAGCGCCTGCTGGAGACACATCAGCTGGGAGGGGAAAAGGCCAGGGGGCCAGCAGGCAGCCCTCAGAATGGGGAGAAGGAACAGTTATTGGAGTTTCTGCTAAGAGGCCCTGGAGTGGGAGATGGCTTTCCAAACTGGGGTGTGTGCATGAGAGCATGCGCTTTCAAATGAGGCTGTGTTATGGCTGCTCCATGGAGGCCTGACTGTCAGGAATTGGGCACCTGTGTATTCTGAGCCCACACAGGTGAGAGGGCAGTAAGAGCTCACAGGTGGCCATCCGAAGGCCCACCTACTTGGCCTATGGTTGGAGAGAGAGGAACCAGCCTACAAACCAACAGAGCCAAGGAAATGGGTGATAGGCACTGGTAGGATACTGCCTTTAAGAAGCCATGCCTGCTGGTGGAGTGCGCCAGAAAGTTCCATGCTGGTCTCCCTCTCCACTTTCTCTCTTGCCTCTATATTCCATCCCTCCTCCTTAGTGTCCATTTCGCAGTTGACCCTCCACTACTCCCTCTCCCTCTAGAGCTCTCACCCTGAATGCCTCTGGATCACAGATCCCCTCTGACTGCTCTCTGCCTCTCCACTGTGGGTTTGCTCCTGCCACAAGCGGTAGGGTCCCAGATGGGCAGGGGCAAGGAAGGCATGCATATCCTACCAGCCACAGGCTGGAGAGGCTGGGCCTTCGTCAGGAAGTCTCAGCTCCTCTCTGCAAGGTAAGTCCTTCCTGATGAACAACGCACACCAGAGATCTATGACGAGTTAGCCCTCCCCAGCAAAGGAAGTGCCATCCTTGGTTTTGTCTCCAAAGATGGGGGTCTCTAGACTGGATGTGTGGGAGTTGGTAGCTATTTTGCTGAAGAATCGATGGCAAATAATGGAATAACTATCACTTATCATGACAACTACCACGCGTTGCGTGCCAGGCGCTGTTCTAAGTGTTTTGTGCATATTGCATCATTCACCCTCACACTTCTAGCCCCTTTGGGTCCCAGTTTCCCTTTGGTTAGACTTCAAACAGAACCACATTCCTGAGTTTCACCCATCTCTTCCCGGTACCACGAGTTTCTCCAGTGGACACTTCAAAGGACCGGGGAGCTGTATCTGCAATTGCAAATTCCACACAATTTCCTGACACAGTTCCTCCTGTGTTCTCCCTCAGAGAAAAGGAGGGGGAGAAGCAAGCGATGGATGAACAGAGGGAAGGGGGCACGAGGGTGTGTGCGTGTGGAGGGAAGAGGGTCTTAGTTTCCAGTTTTCTTCTGATGGAAAAAAACCCCAGGGATGCCCCTTGGGAGAGTTGGACAGCTCCAATAATGCAACCTGCTACTGCCATCTGGTGGGTGAAAGGAGGATGGCAGGTTTTAGAGGTGGACCAGATGCAATTCCAGCAAAATCAGCAACTTTTCAGAAATTTAATTAGCCTGCAGTACCCACCAAGAAGTCTGTAGCAGGTCTCTGTGGTGACCCTGGTGTCCCTGCCTCCCCAAAGGCCCCTACCCTCTTCCCATTTCACAAACACTCAGCATGGGTCTGCACAGAGGGCGCCCCCGACGGAGGTCATGTGACCAGTTAAGAAAAGAAGCTCAGAACCCCAGGAGAGCTCAGCGTCGCCTTCTGCGCCTCAGTTTACTCAATGTAAAATGAGTAACTCCAGAGCCCCTGCCAGCCTTGACTGTCAAAGTTAGAGGGTCTCATTTGAGAGTGAGCATGGAAGTCACAGGGGAGCTTGCTAAAACACAGACTGCTGGCCCCCACCCCAGCTATTCAGACCCAGTGGGTCTGGAGCGGAGTCTGAGTTTGCATTTCTAAAAGTTCCGGAGGGATATTGACCTTGCCAATCCTGAGACACCCCCCACCCCCGCCCCCCCTTGGAGAATCACTGTTCTAAGTAGTTCAGTCTCCTTGGTGGGAGGGGAAAAATGAATAAATAAGCAGAGAACTTATATAAAATGAGTAACACAGAACTTGTGTAAAACAGAAGCCTGGGCTCAAAGAACATATCCATTAAGGCCCCATAAATGAGTGTCCTGTGCCATAGCAGGGCTGAGGGGAGGGTCAAACCTAACTCAGCTATGCTAGCACTTGGGTGGGGGTGGGGGGCCAGGGAGCCCAAAGCAGCTCTGGAGCCTTCAGTGCAGAAGGGAGAAGTCTAGGCTTGGTCACAGGTAGAAGACTTTTCTGAATGTAGTGGGAGAGCTAGAAGAGGTCTTAGAGGCCATCTAATTCAGCTTTCATTTTAGGCTGAAATGGACTCACAAAGGTTAAATGACTTTTCCAAAGTCACATGGCCACTCGGTAGCTCTTTCTCCTCAAGTCCCCAACCCACTCCTTTCACAAGCAGGTCAGGAGAAATCCCACAAGGTCAGAATAGGTTGACGAGACAGGTTAGCTCAGTGGTGCTTTTCGGTTAGGGTGGGCTCGTGCCCAGCGCCTTCTGCACGTGCCCACCCCCCCTCAGTCCCCCTACCTTTCACCAGGGGGAAGAAGCAGTCCATCTCCACGCTGCTTCGGGAATGGGAGATGCACAGGGCGCTGCTGGGAACCAGGCCCTCCTGCGGGGGGCTCCTTTCCGTGGTGCGGACCAGACACCAGCCCGGCCGCTCGCTGGGCCGCTCCAGCAGCTCCACCGTCTGTCCCACCTGGATGGTCAGCTCGCTGCTGTGGCCTGCATTGAAGTCCTGGAGGACCACGGTCAACTCACATCCGCCAGAGAGCTTGGGGTGGGGCATGGAGTGGAACGTGAGGGGTTGGGGGAGGAGGGGGTGGGTGAGAGGGGGAGGGAGAAAGGATGCATGCAGAGGAAAAGAGGAGGAGGAGGAGGAAGAAAGCGGGGGAAAGATGGGGTCCGGAGTGGAAAGAAGGCAGAAGAGGGAGTTGGGAGCAGGAAAGAAAACAAGAAAATAAAGTAATTGACACAGTGCCATTCAATCATTCTGCTGCTCTAGCTCCAGCCACAATCTGGAGCCTGCCCAGAACCGAGCTTAATTCTAATTCTTTCTTGTTCACTTGGAGTTATTTTCATTTTCCTTTGCCAAGCTTCCAGCTAGCTGTGCCTTCTACCCCCTTTCCCACTATGTCTCTTTACGTCTTCCCAGGGCACTACCCTGTGCCCCTCCTTGCCCCTATGACCACCCTCAGACTCTTACTGGGCACCATTTCTAACTCACTCACTCTTACCTGCTTCTAGCTGAATTCTTATTTGGGAATAATGGAAGAGACAACCTCCTTCCTTCTAACTTTTGCAACCTTCCCTACCCCACCCCCAGCTGGAGCCATCAGCTTAAAACAGATGTTGCCAGTGACACAAAAAAGAATGAGGTGTGAACACAAAGGAGAAGCAGAAGAGAAGGGAATAGAATTGGTTTACCTTAGCCCAACCACTGGGGACCAGGAGAAAGAATGGGAAGGGAGGAAGAGGGGTCATATCTTACTTAGGAGCCATCCTCAGTACCCCAGCCTACCCTCCCTCTGGGCCTGGCACTTCCCCACTGCACTGGTTCTGGGGCAGAACCAGTAAAACTGGGTAGAGCGACCTCAGGATAAGAGCAACCTCTTCTAGCTGAACACCGAGACTTCCACTTCTCATCGTGAGAAACCACTAGTTATTAGTTTGTCTCACAGAGCTAAGCACAAAGCCTCTCTCTTAAAAAAAAATGTTTTTAAATGTCTTATTTATTTTTGAGAGGTAGAAAGAGACAGAGCGTGAGTGGGGCAGGGTGGGGGGGGGGCAGAGGGAGAGGGAGAGAGAGAGAGAGAGAGAGAGAGAGAGAGAGAGAAAGACACAGAATCCGAAGCAGGTTCCAGGCTCCAAGCTATCAGCTCAGAGCTGGGGCTTGAACCCATGACCACGAGATCATGACCTGAGCCGAGTCAGACCCTTAACCAACTGAGCCACCCAAGAGCCCCTGCAAAGCTTCTCTCTTGAAATAGCAGCTGCGCTTAGGGACAGAGGGGAAATAAGGGAAGGAGTGGGAGACCCAGAGGCCCACAGGGGCAGCCTATTCTCCCCAAGGTTCAGCCCAGACAGCGGCTCAGTGGGAAAGTCCCGCTACCACCTCCAAGGAACTTGGCCTCAGTCTGTGCATCTCTAATTGAAGCCTTCAGGGCCTGCATTGCCTGCACCAGCAGTCATACTAATGCACCAGTCCAAGTACATTGTGTAGCTATATGTCCCGGGAAGCTTCTGCTGAATGGTAAATACAGCAAGCAGCCCAGTATGCAGAGAAACAACAGTCCCACCAGGACCAAGAGCTCAGCATTCAGGACTGTGAGAATTTCCTGTTAAAGGAACTTGAATGTCACAGCGGGCTTGAGAAGGTTACACGATGCATTGAAATGATGGTTGCAGGGGCGCCTGGGTGGCGCAGTCGGTTGAGCGTCCGACTTCAGCCAGGTCACGATCTCGCGGTCCGTGAGTTCGAGCCCCGCGTCGGGCTCTGGGCTGAAGGCTCGGAGCCTGGAGCCCGTTTCCGATTCTGTGTCTCCCTCTCTCTCTGCCCCTCCCCCGTTCATGCTCTGTCTCTCTGTCCCAAAAATAAATAAAAACGTTGAGAAAAAAAAAATTAAAAAAAAAAAAAGAAATGATGGTTGCAAAATGTATGGCTCCCAACCACGGAGTAAGGAGCCTGCTCTAAACACGTGTCCGGGGATGGGCAGGGCGCAGCCACTGAGATTGGATCAGGAAGAGAAATTCGTAGGACAGAAGTTGGAAGAGGGAAAGAGACAGAAGAAGGAGAAAACATGCTTGTTGGCTCATTTTTCCATTTAACTTTCCTAGTCCCATTAAATGCACAGACTCTACCTCTGTGCCCTTCTGGTGCCATCTTCCCAAAGCATCATTTTGAGAGGGATGTTGTGAGATGGTAATACCTCAGGTCTGTAGAGTGCTTTCACCCTCACGTTAACTATCCACTTGATTCTCACAACAACCAGGCGATGCTACCATCTCCACCTCATCCATCAAGAACTTTAAGCTCAGAAACATCAAGATCATTGTTTGGGACAATGAGTGCGCATAAAAATTGCCTCAGGAGTTTATTGAACGTGCAGATGCCTTTGCTGGTCTCTCACTTGCCCTAGCCTCCAATCACAGGTTCTGATTCAGGGGACCCAGGGATGTATATTTTTAACAAGACTCCCCCAACTCATGATTCTAAATGGAGGGTCCCTGAGATACTGTCTGAGAAACACTGGCCAGGTGGTTTCCCACAGTCACCCAGCTGGACTTGAATCCAGCCTTCCACCACAAATCCCATGTTCCTTAAACCACATACCAGAGCAAATTGTGTACAAGTTTTAGGTATGTATGTGGCTGGAGGGGGTGGGAGACAGGTGGCGAGAAGACAACACTGGCCTGAGCTACTGGTCCTCTGAGGGTTTGCTTGGCCTACACCAAGTTGCTTAAACTTTCCGGACTGCAGTTTATAATCTTAACCAGTCTGCACTAACATATGAACAGCTACATCACTGAAACACAAGTTTCACTGCAACACAAGTTTCGCTGAGTTAATTTCACTGATATTTTATTTCATTTTTTTCCTCACTTGCTGGTGGCATCCCACTAAATTGATTCCACTTTCCACTAATGGAAATTTGTAGAATTTGCAAATTCCATTTGTAGAATGTTGGACTAGATGACCACAACATTTCCTGCTAACTCTGAGAATTTCTGTCACCGAGCTTCTATGCTTCAGTGGAGTCACTCCTCTGTGCCAACCTCAGGATTCTTTCCCAAGGTCAAGCGCGCACATGGCCTGAGATGCAATTTACAGCCCTTTCAGGGATGGGTATGGCCCTTTTGCAGACTTTTGCAAAGCAGAGGACGCCTAAGGCTCTGGTTGCAAACAGCCTAGCATGTCACCAGATACAAGGCCCACTGCCCCTCAGGACAAGTTACAGCCAGACCCACCCACGGGCAGGCAGGGAGCTACGGTGGGGGGCAGGAAAGGATTAACAGCCAGACAGTGTGCTTCTACAATTCAAAGATCAAGAGAAGGCTGGAAAACACCATTAGATGGCGATTTTTGCTTGCTGTAGGCTGCCCAGGCCAGACAAAAGATGATGAAAGATGATCAACAGTCAGTTTCGCTGGTGCTCAGAGACCCAGCCCCAAAACATTACGGTTCAAATAGAGGATGAATGTCCTGGTTTTGCCTCACCTCAATGGCGTGATCAAATAGATTTATCACACTAGGTCCCCACTCCAGAGCAACAAGGGAATTCTCAACAGTGGCAGTGAGGGAGTTAGGAGAAATGGATGAGTCAGAGGCCAGACAGAGCCGCCCCTGTAACAATTCCTCCCCAGAGCAACAAGGGAGCTTCAGGTGCCCAGGGGACTCAGAGTTCACACTTGACAAACTGTGCTTCAGAGAACCCAGGACTAGAATTAGCCCTGGAAAGTTCTAAGAGCCCTTGCCAGTAGGGGAGGGGGCAAGGGCAGAGGGGCCAAAAGACCTTTGAGGAATCTGGGCACACTTAAAGCATTTTTAATGGCAACCCTCAAAATAATTCATTCATGCTGCATGCTCTAAGACTTCTCCTGGACTGTAATGAGCCACACCACCTACTGAACAATTACAGAGTGTTCCCCTCATTAACCAATAAAACCAAATTCCCTCACAGACACTAGATTATCAGTTTCTTAGGAAAGTAGGTGTGTATTTTTCTTTCTGACCAGTTCTGTTGGGTGCCAGCAGGTCTACTGTCTCACAGGGCCCCAGGGTCGTTACTTTCTCTTCTTCCTCTTCCCATCTGGACAGGCCCAGTGACCATGTCCCCACTCTCACTGTCCCTTCTTCTCTGCAGGGCTGTACTCCTCTACAGTGGCACATTCAGGAGTCCACACTCCTCTCTCTGAGCTGAATCTCTGTCCCAGAAATTTAAATAGGTCTTATCCAACAGCGTGTTGCACAGAATGTTGCAAACATCTGTCTTCACCTCGCTCTTCTCCTCCCCAAAGCCTTTTAAGAACGGTTTCAACATCCTCCTTGGAAATCTTTAAGGTATTGTCTCAGGGAACCATGTTCCAATTTGACAGACACCCTCTTGCTGAAATCAGGGGTGTGGAGGGAGGGAGCCCAACCTCTCCCCACCACAGAGGTCCTGGTGATTCAACAGTGTCAGGAAGGGGCTATCACCCCCTGCTCAAAAGTCCAAGGCTGCATATTATCTGTCCTGTTTATTTTCCAACTGTCGGCTATGGATGCTGGACTTTCAATCTACCAGTTTGATCCCACTCCAGATTCTAAGACCAAACTCATTCCTAGGAGGGAAATGTTGGGAGCCACGAGCTGATAACACAGACTCTCAGCATGAGGTCGGGTGTTCCTGAGTCTTCTCTGACCATATACCGCAGTTTCTATAATTTTCTCTTGCCTATGTCCTTCCCGGGGGGGGCCCCCCCCCCCCCCCATCTCAGCAGTCTCTGACGTGGCCCCTTCCTGGGAGGGTCTCAGCTGTTTTCTTTGCTTAGCTCCTTAGGACCTTGCACAGGGCTTGCTAAACCTTTCTGATGCTAATGGCTAGTTGGATTTCTGCCCTCCCCCTCAGGGTGCCCCTCCCCCCTGCTGGTGAATCACTGTCTGATTCTTTTCCCCTTACTTTCCCAGCCTCTCTCCTTCCTGGGTCCTGGCCATTTCCCAAGGAAACTTGTTCCTATGTTGTCCAGTCCCTGGACTTTGTCTTTCCCACTCCAAGGTGCATCCTGAGGGGCGGAAGGAGCTCCTCACATCCTCACTTTCCTCCTGCTTCTCAGCCATAGCCCGGTTGTCTTCTTTCTAGCTGGTACCACTACACATGCAGAGGAGACATCATAACCTCCCTCGTTCTTACTCGTATTTGCCAGAAACTATTGCTTTCCTTGAGGTCCATGTTTGCTTGGTGACTATTTGGAGATTGACTGCACCTCCTCTGTGTATAAACAGTGTGAGCCAGATTACCCCTAAGAATTTCCTCATTTTATGGAAAAAGGTAAGATTATTCCCTGTGGGGTTTCCAGTGACATTAGGAGAGGTAGCACACCACCCTGCTCAGGATTCTACTGTTGTCATTTTAGGGCCTCAGCTTCAGCCTGCATCTGTCTCCACCAGATTCTCCTGAGGGCTACGGACTCTGGAGCCCCTCACCGGTTGTGCGACCAGGGGCAAGTTACTTAACCTCCTGGTTTCAGTTTCCTCATCTGTGGAATGGGGACATAGTGGTATCTGCTTCAGAGATTGCTATGAAGATTAAATGAAATCATTTTGTTTTGAAGTAGGCTCCATGCCTAATGTGGGGCTTGAACTCATGATCCTGAGATTGACAGTCACATGCTCTCCCAACTAAGCCAGCCATGCACCCCAATGAGATAATATTTTTAAAGGACTTGGGACGGTGGCTCCAACAGTTAGCTCTCCAAGTGCTTGTTTACAAATAAATTCTAGAGGAATTAATTATTATTATTACTTAAATATGAGAGGAAAGTTACCAAGTAGAGAAGAAGTAGAAAAAAGGAGTTAATTTGATGGCCCACTGTCCTTGGATAGACTGCACCAGACGTACACAGGTATGAAAATTATTATGTGAGTAAATCAGATCTTTTCCCTCTTTAATAATCTTAATGGAGTCTTACCCTAAACCAGTGCAATGAAAAGAACTGGCCTGAAAGGTTTTAGGGAAGGTGACTCACATGCCTTTAAGGGTCCCCAGGTCAGCATAAACTTTTTCTGCAAAAAACAAGGGGATGGTGGGACCCTGGATCCCTTTATGGAAAATGAAGATTCATTCTTCATTGCTTGCCGCGTACCCATCTGATGACCCATCTGATGACCATCTCCCCTACCCATGAGCCTGACAATGGCACACAACACCTGCCACCTGAGCCTGCTGACACTGTGGACATCAGCTCCTGCCATCGCTTCGTCCATCAGATAAGCCAGACCTCCTCCTCCTCTCCTGGCTGCCTGCCCTCTGATTCACTCTGGTTAAGTCCTCCACGGTGTTCGGCCAGCGGGAGGCACAGATCTCTGAAGTAACGTCTGCATGTGAATGGCAACAAGGGAGGCCAGACCCGGCCTTAGAAAAATGTGAAGTGAGAGGGTGTCTACTTGGTGAGGTTTCAGAGGCACTGAGAGGGCCTGCCAGCTCCTGTTCAAAACAGTCCTTCTCTCTCCCAGCGGTCCCTGTGCCTGCTGCCGTTGCCTCTGTTCCCACAGTCACAGATTAATTTCATTAGATAACATTCCTTACCATGAAACATCTCAAAGCAGAGTATGTATACGACCCCCTTCCAATTGCAAAGGGATGAGAAGTAGCATACAGGTGACAGGCAGTTGTACTCATATGGCGTTGAGCATGAGTATGTTCATAACAGCATTTTAAAGTGTGAGAAACAATAGCTATAACAACAACAACAAAAAAAAAACCTAATACTAAAGTACAAAAATCTAACAGGAAGGGAATAGTTAAGTAATTATGATATATAAAGTGACTGTTTAATTAAGTGGTCATTAGATATTCATAAAGCTTTATAACAGTTACAAATTGCTGAACTCATACAAAGTTTAAGGAAAAGGACAGGATGTAAAGTTGCATATATAACTAGGTGGAGAACATCACTAACAACAACCCTATACGTCGGAAATTCACAGGAAGGAAATTCATCAAAAAGTTATGACTGGCTTTACTGGGTGGAAAACTCTGCGTGATTCCCCCCCTCCCTTCTATTTCCAGAGTTATTTCATAATGAAAGTAACAATAACAACATGTACAGCAGATCAACAATATCATGGCGGCAGGGGTGGGGGTTGCAATATTTGAAGGAGGCATAATACTTTGAGGGAAAAAAGGTCAGTGGACAGATGGATAGTTCCCAGTTCTGCTCCAGGATCACCATGTGAGCCTCAGAAAAGCCCTGCGTTGCCCATGATGCCTCAGTTTAGTGGCTTCAAAATCCATCCCTATAAACCTCTGTCCTTGCACTCCTGTGAAATCCAGATGAGCTCTCCAGAAAGCTGGTCTCTTGACAGGAGTTTAGTGCTCCGTTTCTACCTTGACTGAGATTTGAAACAGGCGTAACGCAATGTGTGGGCAGTGAGGGGCCACCTTCAGTCTGTAGGTAGACAGCCCGTGTTGCTGCTAAGTCCAATTAAGACTCTAAAACTGGGGGCGCCTGGGTGGCGCAGTCGGTTAAGCGTCCGACTTCAGCCAGGTCACGATCTCACGGTCCGTGAGTTCGAGCCCCGCGTCAGGCTCCGGGCTGATGGCTCAGAGCCTGGGGCCTGTTTCCGATTCTGTGTCTCCCTCTCTCTATGCCCCTCCCCCGTTCATGCTCTGTCTCTCTCTCTCCCAAAAAATAAATAAACGTTGAAAAAAAAAAAAAAAAGACTCTAAAACTGGTGGCACCTGGGTGGCTCAGTCGGTTGAGCGTCTGACTTCGGCTCAGGTCATGAACTCACAGTTTGTGGGTTCGAACCCTGCATCAGGGTCTGTGCTGACCGCTTGCTCAGAGCCTGGAGGCTGCTTCAGACTGTGTCTCTTTCTCTCTCTGCCCCTCCCCGCTCACGCTTTGTCTCACTCTGTTTCTCAAAAATAAATGAATGTTAAAAAAAAAAAAGACTCTAAAGCTGATGATTTGCTTCATCTTTGTTCACTGGAGCTGGGGCTTCCCTGACCTCAGCTGAAGGAGCTATTTAGCTTAGTTGTTTTCCACCGTGCGGAGATGGAAGGCGGAGCCACAGAGAGGCCAAGGGTGTGGTCTGCAGTCAGCAGAGGTCATGGAAGGCGGAGCCACAGAGAGGCCAAGGGTGTGGTCTGCAGTCAGTAGAGGTCTCAAGAACCCTGTAGAAATTAATAGCACAAAGAACGCAGGAGTGGGAATCAGGAGGCCTCTGATGGTACTGGTGGAGGTCCTAACTGTGTGTGACATTGGGAAAGTCCCTTCCCTTCTCAGTACCTGAACTTCCTCGTTCTTAGGATGAGGAAACTGGATTTCAGGGGCCCTTCCATTCAAGTAGTTCCTATGGTCACTCATTAACACACAACCGTGTTTAATTTTCTTGAGCACTTATCATTAACAGGTTGCCTTGTTTATTTGTTATTTGTGGCCTTATTGCATGTGAAAATATAAGGTCCCAAAGAGCAGAAGCCTTCTCTGTCTTGCTCACAGTCACATCTGCTGAGTCTGGCACATAGCAGGTGATCAACAGATACTCACTGAATGCCGGAGTGAATGAGGTCCTCAAGCTATTTCCTGCTACATAACTGCATACCTGCAATGTGGACCCACAGTGCCTGAGCGGTCTCTCGCACTGGCTGCCCACCTATTCTTGTCAGTGTCTTCTAGACCCCAGTTTATTTGTTCTGAATCCCCTTTTGAAAAATTATCTTACCCTTCGATCATTTGGCTATATCGTCATTAATTCCTAAATCTGCAAAAAATGACACAAGAGGGCAAAGATAAACCAACAAGAATAAAGAGAATGAGAAGTAATAGACAAGTCAATATTGTTTTGAGTAACAGAAAGTAGCTGCAAGAGTGGATTCTGACTTGGCAGAATGGAGAAAATGAGATGCATGTTCCTGCCATTAGCCCTGCACAACCTCGGAGAGACTGAGGAAGTGGAAGCACCAGGTTGCACTGAGGGTAGGGGTATGGGTGGGGCTAAAAAAGGGAAGAGGGGTTGAAAGTCTGTAAAGGGAGTAGACCCCTAGGTCCCTCTTGTATGTGATGTGCACTTTCCTGAGAACTTGGAGTTCACTCAAGGTCCATATACAGAAGAGGGAGATGGCCACCATCCTTGATCTTATTGGCTCCCAGGATACTGGCAGCCAAATATAAACATTTTAGGCGGATTTGAGGATCTTTCATTGGAGAAACCAAAAAAGATGTACAGGTAGTCCAAACACTGACATTTGGAGATCCCGCCCCCAAATCTCCAGTGTCTTGCTGGATCACTGCAGAGTGAAACCTTCCAGTAAATACACTCCATCCATTAAACAGAGTATCCACTCAGCTTTTTTGGTGCCCCATTCATAAATATGAATACGATTCAGTCAAAGATCACCAGACTTTGCAGAAAAGCCTCTCTGATAGAAACCAAACTAAACAAACAAAAAGGATCAGGCATTCAGAGGAAACAAGATACAGGCAAAACAATAAATCTTCAACACTACTATAGTCCTTGGAGAGGTGAGAAAGGTATTGTGTCCATAAAAAAAGAACAAGCTGCTACAGAAAGGGGGGGAAATTACAGAATAGAAAGAGCTCTCAGAAGTTAAAAATATGGGGCACCTGGGTGGCTCAGGCAGTTAAGCATCTGACTTCAGCTCAGGTCATGAACTCACGGTTTGTGCTGACAGCTCAGAGCCTGGAGCCTGCTTTAGATTCTGTGTCTCCCTCTCTCTCTGCCCCTCCCCCATTTGCGCTCTTTCTCTCTCTCAAAAATAAACAAACATTAAAAAAATAAAAAAAATTAAAAATATGGTTGAAATGAAACATTTCATATATGGATTGGAAGATAAAGTCAAAGAAATTTTCCTGAGACTAGAACAAGACCAGTGAGAGAGGAAAGTAAGAGAGAAAATATAAGAAAATTAAAGAATCAATCTAACAAGTATAAGACAGACAGAATGAAAAGGAATAAATTGTAAAGAAAAATTCCCAGGACTGAAGGGCACAAAGTGCCAAATTGATACGATGTTCCAAGTGCCTGCTGTGATTAATTTAAAAAGACCTCCTCTAAATCACAGCGTCAGGACACATAGGCAGTTAAAAGGGCATTCTAAAAGCTTCCAGAGAGAGAAGGAGGGGAAAAAGTCAGGTAAAATCCAACAAATCAAGAATCATAATGACAGTGTTTTTCAACAACAGCCTTAGAATGTTAAAGAAAATGGAGTACTTCCTTCAAAATTCTGCGTGGGAATTATTACCAGCCTAGAATTGTGTGTCCAAACAAACTGTCAGTCAAGATGAGGGCACACTAAAGACATTTTTACACTTTCAAAGTCTCAGAAATTTGCACCAATAAACATTCCGTGAGTGGCAACAATTATGATTAGTACGTCGGTCTCCCAATTTTTCTCTTTTATTCTCTTTATTTTTTTTTTGTTTCTCTTAATGTGATGTGCCTTTGATAGATGCAAATTAAAATTAATCCCTTCATTCCCTTTTTAAAAAATGAGTTAATAGACATATTTGAGGAGTGCCTGAACCACATAATGTTTTTTTTTTATTTAGCAAAGATTTCATCCAGGCCTTATGTGACAATCTTTTAGCCAAAGCTATGAAATGTGAACTGAGGTGGATTCATGGCCTAGCTAAGGTGCAAGGGTTCATCCAAAATCCAATACCCCTATTTTACAGAAGAGGAAAAGTAATCCCCCAAAGAAGAAGGACTTACCTAAGGAAGATCATGTCTAAAAGATGGTAAATACTCAATAAACATTAGTTGAATGAATGTGTGTTAGTGGGTAAGTCAATGAGTTAAGCCAGAGGTGATTCAATACTTTTAACTCATAAGTAGAAAAACTGAGGACCCCAAGATAGTTGGGAGCAGAGCTAAGACTAGACTCAGGTTTTCAAATTCTGGATTCAGAACACTTCTCACTAGATCTTGCTCAGTTAATGATGGCTACCACTTGAGGAGAGTGTCATAAGGCTCTAGGTTCACACCTGCACCTCATGTATTGATATATAGATTGGCGTCACTGTAGGAAGAGGATTTTCAAATTCATGCCTGACAAAGCTGCAGAGGACACGAGGCTGAGAAAGGCAGCTGAGATTACAGATCACAGAAACCCAGGACCCTCATGAGCTTCCACCCCAACCCCCCACTCAAGGCAGGACCCTTTGAACAACATCTAGCTCTTTGTGTTATGACACTGTTCCCTCCTGGTGGAAAGCTGCAATTTTCAGAACATTTTCTTTGTTTTTGTAATTTCCATCCACGGTTCTTAGTTGTCCTCTAGGGTAATACAGAAGAAATCTTCCTTTCTTCTATGGAGCTCCACATATGTGAAGACCAGATTGATAATTCCTTAAGTCTTCTCTTTTTCGAACATTCCTTCAAATGGATCTCAAATGTGTAGTTCAATATTTTCATCATATGCTTCTGGATGAACATCGGCATGTACTGTCCCTCTGATAGAGACACCCAGAACTGAACTGAATCCTTTAGACTTATTGTGCCCAGCCCAGGCTAAGCAAAGCACTCACTTCTAGGTCTAGACACTGTACTTCCATCGATGTGGTCTCAGAGTCTTTTAATTAAGTCAAGCCATTGGCTTCTAGTGAGCATGTCGCCTACTGAAGACCCCAATCTGACTCACAGGGTCCTTTCAAGCTAGCTTCTTCCCTTTTTCTACGTGAGGCTTTAACTCAGAGAAATTTATATTTATCTCTGTTAACTTTAAATTTCTAGCTAAAGAGTTGTGTTCTTGACTCTCTCATCTATCAGATTAGTGATTCCTTCCAGCCTTGTGTCATCTGCAAACCTGAAATGTATGTTTCAATGTATGTTTCAATGGAGAACAAAGTAGGAACAAGGACAGAGCTCGTAGCAGACAGACACCATCTACCCAGAGGAGGAACTAGATTTGCCTTGGGCATAATTAACACCAGGGGTGGAAGTTATAGGGTCTCAGATCTGGCTTAACTTAATGTTTATTCATTTGTTCATCCAACAAGAACTTGCCAAATACTGGTTAGAGAGTCAGAGCTCTCCAGCAAAGAAGGGAGGAATTGCAAACGGATTGTGAATTCTGTCTGCGCCTCACCTCTGTATTCACTGCCCAGGCTTCAGAGACCATCTAGACTGGGCACAAGCTGTCAGCAGACAGGGCTGAGAGGATGCATAGCCTGTCCATGAACACAGGCCTCTGCAACACTGACCCCCTAGTCTGGAGACAATGGTCCTGATGGGAGCACAGGGCATCTCCTGGCTCCTCTGTGCTTCCCTATCCTTACTGATGTTCTGACTGTACCTGGGCAGGAAGGCACTTTCCTGCAACACACACCATAACTTGGGAAAGGGGAAAAGAGCCAGGGCACCAGCTCTCAAAACCCAAGTTTACCTGCAGCAGAAGCCTGAGAGAGGTGTCAGGGAGAAGCAGGGATTACAAAAGCCATTCTCCAGGAACAGAGAGATAAGAAGTTGTGGGCTGCCCTCAGGCATTCTTGCAAATCAGGCATTCTTGCAAATTGTCCTCTGTGCAGGTCAGGCAATACTGAAAAGTTGAGCTCCAGGGAAAATCTGGCCAAAGGCCAGGCAGGATTTCACAAAAGTACACAAAGTTATCCAACCTCAGTTATTCAGATGTGGGTCACCATTTTCCGTGTTGTGGGTCACTGGGTCTGGAGTCAGACTGCTGGGTTTGCACCTGTCTCCATCGTTACTGTCTGTATAACCTTAAGTAAGTTAAACAGCCTCTCTTTGGCTAATCTTCCTTAACTATAAAATAGGGGAAATATGAATTCCTACCATACAGAGTCATTGCAAGGATTCCATGAGTTCACACAGGTACCATGCCACATGTCACGTGCTCAATAAATGCTACCTACTGTTTACCCAGCAATCATAACTCGGCACATATCCAAGGCATATTTTCTGTACCAGTATCATGTGCGTAGGGTATAGAAATCCATTTCTTTTTTTTTTTTTTAATTTTTTTTTTTCAACGTTTATTTATTTTTGGGACAGAGAGAGACAGAGCATGAACGGGGGAGGGGCAGAGAGAGAGGGAGACACAGAATCGGAAACAGGCTCCAGGCTCTGAGCCATTAGCCCAGAGCCTGACACGGGGCTCGAACTCCCGGACCGCGAGATCGTGACCTGGCTGAAGTCGGACGCTTAACCGACTGTGCCACCCAGGCGCCCCTAGAAATCCATTTCTAAAGCATCCTTAATGACACATATTGAGGGAAAACTGGCAGTTGGGTTTAGGGTATGATTTAAGTTACAATTGCCCTTTGTAGGGCCATGGATAGGAACTTTTCTTCTTTTTCCACCCTAGGCCTCCTAGAGAGACAACAGACTACATCAGGTTGGGAGAGATTTCTTGGAACTATTTGCCAGATCAGGTGAATAACAATGTATAATGAATAACAACAATAACAAATATCCATTCACATAGAGATACCTGGCAAAATAATCCCTGGAAAGAGGCCATCCTCCCCCAGGATTGACCAGAGAACACCAGTCAGCCTGAATATTGTTATGTAATCTGAGCACAGGGAGCTAGTCTGCCAGGACCAGAATTGGGTAGAGGGCACAGGTGAAGTGCAGGGGTGTGCTGCTCAATGCCCGGGGTGGGGAGAACCTGTCTCAGAAACACGGCCAGCCAGGTGATGGCAGCCCGGGGTGGGGCAGGGGGTGGGGAATTCAAATGCACATTCAGAAGAAGCACGCTCTAAATGCTTTGACTCAGAAAGCAAACATCCAAAGTCACTGTTTACCAGGCCCAAAGACATGCCAGTGGACATCTGGTTACTTTCCCATTTTCAAGCAGAATAAGACAACACTGCACACTTGTGTGACCCTTTACAAAACTCTCTCACAGACATCAATCTGATCTTCACGGATTCTGTAAGTTAGCATTATGACCTTATTTTACAGATGAGGCAACGGAGACTCAGAGAGGTGAACTGTCTTGCTCAGGATCACAGAGCAGTACATCGGTCGCAAAGGCAGGTCCCCAAGTCTTATAAATCCAGTTATGTCACCCATCACTTATTTGCTTACTCACCAGCCAGCCCCTATGCTGCACACAGGGCACAGAGGGCTGAAGCAGATAGTCAGGATGGCCCTGCCCTCACTAAGCTTACTGTCTGATGAGGAATAGCATACAAACACCCCACGTATGACAACAGGGGTTCCTCAGAAAGTGATTAACTCTTCCCACTACTGCCTAACCCAACAGCGCACTGTATACTGCCATGGCTGTGTCTCCTCAGACATGATACAGACATGTCTATGTCACTTGCCCTTGGCTGTGACACTTGATAACAACTCTTCTCCTGCTTACCCATCAGCCAGTGGGATCCCGGAGCATCTACCCTGTCCTATGCCAGCCTGCTCAGCTTCATCACCATTCAGCCATCCCCAGCTGTGGGGCACCACCCTGGTGGTGGGAGCTAGAGGAGATGCCAGTTGTCCAGATGAATGATCCAGAACATGTGCCCAGCAAGGAAGAGAACAGCAGCGGTAAATGAAGGGGTTCCTAGAGTCTTAACAGGGTCTTCCTCAAAAGTTGTCAAGTTTAGGGGCACCTGGGCGGCTCAGTCAGTCGGGTGTCCGACCTCGGCTTGGGTCATGATCTCACAGTTTGTGGATTCGAGTCCTGCATTGGGCTCTGTGCTGACAGCTCAGAGACTGGAGCCTGCCTCAGATTCTGTGTCTCCCTCTCTCTCTGCCCCTCTCCCGCTCATGCTCTGTCTCTCTCTCAAAAATAAATAAATATTAACAATTAAAAAAAAAAAGTTGTCAAGTTTATGTTCTCAGTGAATTAAAGACTTTTCCTTATCCCTGGTCCTATCCTTGCCCCTTCAGCGTGAAGAAAGGGCCTTTATCTGTGACCCAACACTTCTTCCTTGTCCAGCCTTGCCCATTTATTGAGTGAGTTCTAATGGGATTTTCTGCTTCTGTCTGCTGCTCTTGGCTAGTTTTGCTCTGGGCTTGACTGTCACCCCCATGTCATGTCTGGTTAATGACAGTGGATCTTTCCTACCACCACCTTCCTTCCTGGTTACCAACTATCAGGACGTGCCCGTTGGACACCGCTTACAACCTGTTCCCTTGTCTATGCGCATGATCTATGACTCAGCTCCATCTTAGAGACTTCTTGACTTTCCATTCAGATCAGCATTCTAGGAACAAAAGAGCAAAAGTGGCACTAAGTGGCCACTAGAGGGAAGCAGAAGCTAGGGTTTACTAAAGGAACCGGCAACACACAGGTTACTTGCTGGGGCACATCACTACCCACCTAAGTGGGAAACACACAGACAATTGCATAGTGCCTGGTGCAGGGTGAGTGCTCAATAAATGTTTCCTGGATGAAATTCCTGGTTTTAGAAATGAGAAAGCAAGTGATGTGATCAGGAAATTAGCTGGTGTCAGGGTCTGGTCTCGTCCTCAGGCCAGTGTGCCTTTCCATCACACAGTCCATCAGCCCTGCTCCTCCTGTGTGGTTCAACCCAGGTAAGCCACCTGCTCACCCCAGTCCATTTTTGAAACATTTTTGGATAAACAGTAGTCACTCGAGACTCTTTTCTCTGTCCCTTACATCGAATTTGTCACTGAGTCCTGCCAGGTTATTAAAAATCTTTCTTTTGTTTTCTGGGCAGCTCCCTTGTTAATCCAGGCCACCTCACTGTCTCCTCATTGTCTCCTCTCTCCCATGCTGCACCCTCATGTACTTTGTTATTTCAGAATTTATATAGACTTTGCCTTTCAAATTCTACCAGCCTCCTCCAGGCACTCACAGCTCTTCATAATCCTCCCCAGCCACCTGTTCAACTACTTGCCCATAGATTTTCTCTGTTTTGTGTCTTGATGGTTCCCTGAGTATGTCCTGGTCATTTCTGCCTCTGGACTTCTATTGATGGCTGACGTTCCAACGGAAAGTTTCCCTTTTCCTCTCCAGACCCCATGTTCCCCACTGTCAAAGGTCACGTACAGTGCTGGCTTCCCCAGTATCTCATATTTCACATGTTCTTTGGCAGTGATCTCCACCAAGGGCTTTCCTCTTCCTAGGATTAATCTTATTTGTCTCATCCATTCAGATACATGAGTAGTCAGAAGGACAGATCCCTTGGGGCAGGTGGGTGGCTCAATCGGTTAAGTGTCTGACTCTTGGTTTTGGCTCAGGTCATGCATGATCTCACAGTTCCTGGGTTTGAATCCTGCATTGGGCTCTGCACTGGCAGGGCAAAGCCTGCTTGGGATTCTCTCTCTCTCTCTCTGCCCCTCCTGTATGCATGCACATGTGTGCACTCTCTCCCTATCAGAATAAACATCAAAAAAATAAAAAAAAAAAAAACCAACAGATCCCTCACTTTGGATGGCTTGTGTATGTGCATATACTACAAAACATTATATTTTCTGGCTATTGGCTTAGTGACTGAATATTTAGATTGCCTTCTTAGTTTTATCAATTTTCTCCTATTCTATGGCACTGTATTGACAATGGGACATCCTAGAGCTCCGTGTTTGGTTTAGAAAAAATTACTGCATTTTTCTTCATAATTTTTATTTTCTTGAATTTTTTTCCTACCAAAAATATGCCAATATTTCTAACTTAGAATTTGTGTCTCAGTTAGTAGTGGTGGCAATGGTGTAGGGGGCAACTGAGGGAACTGTCACTGCATGACAGCATGGTGGTTCAGAGTCTGGATTCTGAACTCAGTATCCCTGACTGAATCCAAGTTCCACCGATGACTGGCCATTACCTTGGAAGTGTTAAAAATACAAGGTCCGATAGTGTTTTAGTTCTTCACCAAAAATATCAAGGTACTAGTGATAACAGAACACGCTATTTTTTTTTCAATTTTTAAAATTTATTTATTTATTTTTGAAGGAGAGAGACAGGGCATGAGCGAGGGAGAGGCAGAGAGAGAGAGAGAGGGAGACACAGAATCCGAAGCAGGCTCCAGGCTCTGAGCTGTCAGCACAGAGCCCAACGTGGGGCTCGAACTCACAAACTATGAGATCATAACGTGAGCCAAAGTCAGACACTCAACTGACTGAGCCACCCAGGCGCCCCAGAATATGCTATTTTGATTAAAGACTGTAACATATGTGACGTACTTACTGTCTAGTTAATGGCTATTGTCATTGTTGTTGCTATTTTCATTATTATTTGGTGTGATTGGTTGAGTCATGAAGTCCCCTTTTTTATAGAGAGAGCAATTACTCATTTTATTTTTCAATTTTTTATAACATACACACAGAGAAGTGCATCCATCAGCTCAATGAATTTTCTCAAACTGAACACATCTGTGTAATGAGCTCCCAGATCATGGAAGAGAACAGGAGCCTCATTCACACTCCTGGGCACTACTCCCCCACAATCCACTATTCTTAGCATTTTTTTATTATCATAGCGAAAACACTTAGCATGAGATCTGCCCGCTCAACAAATGTTTCAGTGCGCAATAGAGCACTGTTGACTATGGGCACAATGTTGTATAGCAGATCCCTAGAACTTGGCATACTCCATTCTGTCACTTTTGTCCCACTGCCTTCCTGACTCAGTGGCTCTGAGCAGTGGGGTTTCAGCAGAATTAGACAATTTTGACTTTCTCTGATAGCTGCAGGAGCTGGGGCTAGAATACTATAGAAGAATATTAAACTGTAGGTCCAATTGGAACGTCTTGGCTAGAATAATATTTAACAGCTATAGCAGAATGCAAAGCCAAGATCACAGACCCTCCATGGACTAGGGAGAGATGAGGGTTTTATTCTCCTTTAAATATAAAGCAACTATGCCAAACGTGGGTCACGAGCAGCCATCCACACAATTTCAGCGAAAGAGAGGAAACACCTATTTAGATATCTTTAAAATGTTACAGTTCTTTCTTCCCTGTGCCCCTTTGCCTGTGATTGGGAGTTTGGCCTCTAGGCAGGGCCCACTTGACCAGATGGAATAAAAAGGGAGTGGGGAGAGAGGACTTGGTAAAGAAAGCTGACAGCCCAGATCACACATGAGCCTGGCTAGGAGCCCCTGGTGGTAGCATGTAGGTGGACAGCAGATGTCTTTACATCTTTAGGAAAAAGCAGGAATTTGGGCGGCACTTGGGCAAGTTAAAGAAAACTTGGGGCCTGCACTCATGGTAAGGCTCCTTCCTAGGCCCTAAATTTTAGCACTTAAGGACAAGAATGAGCTTAATTATAGAGATGGTTAGTAGTGCCAACCTTGGGATGTATTTGATATATTTCAGAACCCCCCCCCCAAAAAAAACCCCACAAAAAACCAAAAAAGGGAGTCTCCTGCTTGAGCTGAAAACTTCGGTATTCAAGTGGGAAATCACACTCACCCTCAGCACCACAACAGGGGAGGGAGCCCACCCTGAATATCCCCACTTTCCTGTGTCTTCAGCTACTGGTAACACATTGAATTCTGAATGAGAGGTGGTCACCTCTCATCCCAGGTACAAAGCTGTACTCCTCTTCCAGCATTTACATCACCCCTTCTGGAAGGTCTGGTCAACTTCAAACCAACTTGGTTTCTGAAGGTGAGAGACTGCTTAGGTAATCTAAGGTAGACATAAAGATAGAAATTCTCCTTTTAAGGCTGACCTCAAGTTTTCATTCATTCATTCATACATACATACATACATAACATACATACATACATACATACATACATACATACATACAACAAATATGTATTGAGTACCCTTGCCTTTGGACTCACAGCCAGGAAAGAATGCAACCCCCTGGGCAGAGGGCACTGGGAACCCAGTTCTGGCTCTGCTCCTTTCCTGGAAAAGGGCAGGAAGCAGAGGTCCCTCACTTGCTGAGCCTCCAGGAACATCCCTGTGTCTCTATGTGGATGCCCACACTTCAACACAGGTGCTGCTAGCAGCTGCCACAGGGATTTCTTTTTATCTCAGAAAATGAAATTTGAGAAAACAAAGACACCCTACACATCAGGGAATTCAAAAATTATAGCAAGAACGACATGATTCATTCATTCTCTAGGCATAAAGCCACTGTGTCACAGGTGCCACAGATGCCACCAAGTCTCCCAGGGTCGAATGTTGACCTCAGGCTCACTGGCAAAGGAGGGAGAACCTAAAAGACGCCAGCATTTAGAGAGGTTTACCCTTCCCTTGGCAGAAAGAGAAAATGAAGAATGAAATGCTGTTTGCTACAGTAGAAGAGTCCAAATTTCTGGCCAATGTGCAACAAATCAAATGTTAGGTAACGTAGGAATTGTAGGGGTCTTCCTAGTGTTGTGTGTTCTTTTTTTTTTTTTTAATTTTTTTTTTCAACATTTATTTATTTTTGGGACAGAGAGAGACAGAGCATGAACGGGGGATGGGCAGAGAGAGAGGGAGACACAGAATCGGAAACAGGCTCTAGGCTCTGAGCCATCAGCCCAGAGCCCGACGCGGGGCTCGAACTCGCGGACCGCGAGATCGTGACCTGGCTGAAGTCGGACGCTCAACCGACTGCGCCACCCAGGCGCCCCGTGTTGTGTGTTCTTAAATACAGCCAGACCATAAGGAAACAGCACAGGTGTCCCTTCTGGCCTTAAAACTTAAGTGGATCCCTTTGTACATAATAAAATCTTAACTTTTTTACAAGTATCCTCTGCCACCCGCCTCTCAGTCTTAACTTCAACCACAGCAACGTACAGTCCACAGTTGTAGCCATAGACGTCCAGGACCTGAACATCCAAGCACCTTTGGTCAACTGTCCTGTCCGCCTGGAACATCCTCCCTCTGGTCCCCTCCTGCCAGTTTCCCTCTCCTTTATGGTCGAGCTCGATTTCCTTAGGTCCTGATTAATTACCTGGTTTTCTCATTCAACAAATATTTGTTGAGTAGTTACTATGTGCCAAGTACTCCTTTAGGTGCTGGGGTTCAGCACTAGCCACCCCCCCCCCAAATACTTTTACCCTTATGGAGTCCGCATTCTTATAGGGGAGGCAGGCAGTACACAAGATAAGCAGGCCAAGTAGGCAGAACCTTAGGAAGACAGTGGCAAGCACTGAAACGAAAACCAGAGAATGTAAAGGGAATAGGGAGTGTGGTGTGTGGGTGGTGGTGGTGGTGGTGAGGTGGTATCCTCAAGCATTCCTAATGTACATTGTATGTACCTCTGTTACGGTATCAGCATAAGCTTCTTTGTATTTACATAGGGGCTATTTATATATGTGGGTGGTGCTCTACAACTGGAACTGGAGCCCCTAGGGCTCTGTATCTCCAAACTCCAGCCCCTAGACACTCTTTACTCAGCATCTGTTCACGCGGTGTTTCCTGAATTGAGAGAGAACTGTCCATAGAAGTCAGAATCTACTGCACCTGCTTGTGTCTCTGCCCCTTGGTGCTTTTTGCCTATAGCTTCTTCTCCTTGTTTTACTCTCCTGTTTGCAACTGAGGTTTTCTTAATACTCTCCTGAGAAAATATCCTCATAGATTAATTTCCCTCCCGCTACTGATTTCTGAATGAGAACAGCCTCTCATCAAATAACTGGGGGAAACAGACATGATCTTTTTATGGAAACTCGTTTGCAGAGCAAATAATTTCATGAAAGAAATATGTGGTATTTCAAAAATATGTCCACAAATTCTTTGATAACTCCACCCTTTGGTTTCCTCTACTCGAGCATGCGCTGGACTTTGTGGCTTGCTTCTAATGAGTGGAATAGGCTGGAAGTAATAATGGGCACCTTCCGAAGTGAGGACATAGGAAACATCATAGCTTCCTCCTTGCTCTTCGTGGAATCATGGGCTGTGGGGGAAGCCAGCTGCCATGTTATGAGGGCACGGTGTCATGAGGACCCTTAGGCAGTCAGGTGAGAGAGCTGTCTTTGAAGCAGGTCTTCCAGCAGACCTTCAGAGACTACAGGTGTGGCTGGCATCCTGCAACCTCATGAGAAACTTGGAGCCAGACCCACCGGCCAAGCCACTCTTGGATTCCTGACCCATAGGAACTATTAGATAATAAGTGCTTGTTGTTTGAAGTCTCTAAGCTTTGAGGTAATTTGTTCTACAGCAATAAATAATTGAGTTCTGTTCTGGTTCTATCACTGACATTGAGGAAGTCAATTAACCTCACTAAGCCTTAGTTTCTCAGCTGTTAGCAAAGGGGGTCAGAAGACTCTAAGGAGTGCCCGCTCTTACACCCTATATTCCCTGAACAACAACAACAACAACACTCCAGGAATAATGTAGTTTGGGTCAGCTATGTGTAAAATGTGACAGTCTTGATCTCTCTGGGGTATTTCTGGAGATTCAGATAGCAAGGTGGTCATTACCTGAACTCACAGATGCAAGCTGTGTTCTGGGATGTGATATTCAACTTGGAGAAACAAAAATTGCACACATGGAAGGCTTCATGCTTAGGAGGGGCCTAGAGAAGGCAGTATGCTTTACATGGGTGTGGTCTTCAGAGTTAATGCATTTCCATGAATATTATCTCACTTAGGGCTCACAAATCTCCATTCTACAGATGGAAGGTTGGGGCTCAGAAAGTTTTGGTAACTTGCTCAAAGCCACACAGTTATAAAGTTCCAGAGCTGAAACGGAACCACAGACTCTTTGTTGCTGCATTCTGCTTTCTTTTACTCTCAGCTGCCTCCCTGATGACTGGACCGTGTGCTACACCGGGCAGGTTGAGGACATTGCCTGGCATGGCCATGGTTGTTCTGTAAGAAGCTGCATTCCTTAAGGCTACTGACAGTGCCACATGCCCTATCACACAGCTCCATTCTGCCTCGTGCCTGTAGGCGGCTGCCCTGGACTGGGCATCTGTCCTTGGGAAGCTGCCCTAAAGGCTGCCAGTGACGAAAGACATGGCCTGGGGCAAAAAGATGAGTGTGGCCAATTAGATTCCATCTTTCAAGAACACTTACCCAAGGGCAGTAAAGGTTTTTAGGAGGGGGAGAAAGGTCACACAGGCCATAATGGGCCACAGGCAAGCCAAGATTATGAGGGAACAGCAGCTGAGAGCAAGTGGTGGCAATAAAGTGAAGAAAAGGTACATATCATGTGGGACTTGGGGAGAGGGGCTTAAACTAGAGCCAGAAGTGAGGTCCCTATAGTCCTCCAGATCCAGGACCATCCTATGGGCTCAGGCTCACGAGGTAGAAATCAACCGTGGCCACTTATATTTGATTCCTATGTGATTCCATCTCATCAATTCTCTTCCTTGAGCTATCTGCAGAGTGCTCTTACCTGTAACTAAATGAATTTAATTAGGGCTGCCAAGGCTGCTTTAAAATTTAAAACATAAAACTGTGTGATTATAAAGTTCCAATAATCATAAGGGTTTTCTAAAACAGAACACACATACACAAAGACCTCCATGGATTCTGACAACAGAAACACCTGTGACACCAAAAGCTGTATTTCAGGGCACCAGGACACAGAACATGGGCTCTACTCCCTTACAGGATGAGCTGTGACTAGGAACCAACCAACTGTTTTCCAGTTTTTAAGAAATTGCTCCAAATCTTGTAAAAGAGGACTAGTCAGCCCACAGTAATACAAAGACCAATTATGATACATGTGGGGTTTGACTGGCAAACAATTAGGGAACAGGCTTGTGACCCTCTCAAAGTCACTTGTGATGGACTCGTACTTCATAAAAGACTGCATTTTGTTAAACAGTGCCCTCTGAGTAGCCTTGACCTGCCAAAAAGTTGACATTTGTAGCAGCATGATAGACTGATACAGTGTAGAGTCCCGACTGACAATGAAGGGTCCTGGATAGGCCCCCAGCTGTCACTTAGTAGCTATGTGGCTTGGATAAGCGACTTCCTCCATTTCTAAAACAAAAAAAACATGGGCTAAAAGATCATCAAGGTCTATTCCCACTCTGAAAGTGTGTAAGTGTGATGTAACATTTTCAACAACACAGTGTATAGCTGGCTATTCAAGTAGTCACTCACCGTACCCGGATGGGGACCACATGTCCATAGTATGTCTGGAAAAGTCCAAACAAAAAACCAGGACGCATGGTCTGGCCACAGGACAACTTCTTTAAAATCAGAATTGTTCCATAAACTACTTTATGTATACACCTGGGCCATGGCTCCCAGGCCCACTCTTCTCCTAGAAGAGCCTGAACGGGTGACTAAAAATAAAAAGGACTTGTTTGCATAGTTCATTTCTTACCTCATTTTTTTTAAAGTAAGCTCCACACCCAACATGGGGCTCGAACTCACAACCCCAGGATCAAGAGTCTCATGCTCCACCAACTGAGTCAGCCAGGCACCCCTCTTATTTCATTTACATTAAAAATAACTCACGTACAAGAGCACTGAATATATACAACTCCGACCTCTTGCCCCTTTTCCCTCTCTTACTCCTTTCTAAAAGAATCTGGAAAACCTACGTTTGTCTGGCTCTTTTCTCTCAGGTTTTCTTATAAAAACACCAGTGGCCACACCCTGTTCTTTATTTGACATCTCATTAAACCCCTAGGCAAAGTATTTACATTCCCCTCCAATTTTGCTTTGCACTAAGCCCTAAAGCATCCACCTGCTGGAGGAGCGCAGGGTGCATCTGGTCCTGGGCCTCAGTGAGGGAGACCATGAGCTGGTGGAAAAGTGATTCGTACAACTATTGTCATACTCATCATTTCTTTTAAAAAAATTTTTTTTTCCAACGTTTTTTATTTATTTTTGGGACAGAGAGAGACAGAGCATGAACGGGGGAGGGGCAGACAGAGAGGGAGACACAGAATCGGAAACAGGCTCCAGGCTCCGAGCCATCAGCCCAGAGCCTGACGCGGGGCTCGAACTCACGGACCGCGAGATCGTGACCTGGCTGAAATCGGACGCTTAACCGACTGCGCCACCCAGGCGCCCCGACATCATTTCTAATGGAACAACATTCAGTGCTTTAAAGCTTCCAGCCTCTTGTCTCTGGGTTGGGAAAGGATTTGGAACTTGGACAGCAGGCTCTTTCCCTCAGAGGATCAATGTACTTTAGAAAGAAAATCTATCAGTCCCCAGAAGGCCCAGGGAGGCTAAATGCAGGAGGGTGGTTCGTACAGCATTTTAATATCCCTGAAGCATGGTGGTAAGTAGATTTTTTCCTAAAACCCTCTAAAACCATTTTAGGATATCCTGAAATCCCCATCTGACTGCCTCCCTCAGGCACCTCTTCATCCGCAGGCTACAGATCACCCCCCGCCCACCCTCCTTCTCTGGGAGTGACAAGCTCAGCCATGGGGCCCGGCATAGAGTGTGGCACTCTCATAGTGGACTCCACTAGCCCTTATGACGCCATGCGACAGCATGGTACACATGGTGGTGGTGCCCTAGGCCAGGAGTTAAGGAGTCTGGGTGGCCACTGGTTCTTCTGCTAAATGGCTGGTGATCCTGAGCAGGCCTGTGAATCTCTCTGGACCTATTCACTCATTTATCAATGAGATCACTGGGTACATAAACAAACTACATATAAAGGCATCCTCAGGCTCTAGCTTTGTGTTCTGATTCACAGCTTGACCTTCCCCGAGTCACTGGGGCCAATGCCAAGGACTGAGTGCAAGTGTGGTTGGTGAGTAGCTACAGCCACTGAGCTCTGTGGCCTCCTGGGGACCCATGATTTGCTCTGCTGTAGGCTTGTCATTCTGAAAGACATTCTGTTTAAATCTCCATATTTATCATTGTCATTTTGACATTACGATACTCTTCTGAAAGAAATAAGGGAGAAGTCTGTCTCTTTCCTGCTCTACAGACAATAATTCAGTTCCCATTTAAAAATTTCTCTTGCTAAAAGTTTCCTCATGGAAAATTGTGTTCTCTTCTTTTAGTGTCACTTTGTCCTGGAATATCCAGCACTGCTTTAAGAACTTACTCCAAATGTCAGCCAGCTTATCCACAGTGTATACATGTCTTATACCTTTGACCACAAGCTACTGCCAGTGACCGCTTATCCTTCACTAGTTAGAACTGAAAGTAGCAAATACTACTCTTCTTTGTCTCTGTCTGGCGCCACTCAATGTGATTCCCTCGTTCCTAGATCAAGGTCAGTCAAAATCATCCCACGGTCTGAAAGTAGGTAAGTGAGAGAAGGTACATCTTGCATTGTCAATCCATGCGGTTTAAGAAAAACACATCATGGTATACTTGTGCTTGTCAAAAACCACAATGTTACTTAACCTAACATGTTTGCCTTTTGGTTCTTACTGTCAGAAAACTTCAAGACGAGTTCACTTCCATCACTGCAGTGGGGACTCAGATTGCTCACAACCCTTTGTTCATTCCTGTTCTGAGTTTCTCACATATTACCTTCTAAACCTTTTCCATTCTTCATAAGCTAACAAACTTGTCACCCACAGTAAGTAGTCCTGCTCATGACCTTCTGAGGAACAAGAGGTCATAAACCGTGAACACGCTCGACCTTCTTCTTCACCTACTCCTCTATTGCCTAGAGAACCAGGTCCACGTCCCTGAGCATATAATTTAAGGCTTTTCACATGCAATTCCTCCTTTCCAACTCATCTGCTACCAAGACTGATCCTCTGCTTCAAGTCA
The DNA here is from genome assembly GCF_014898765.1 of Herpailurus yagouaroundi. Taxonomy (NCBI): domain Eukaryota; kingdom Metazoa; phylum Chordata; class Mammalia; order Carnivora; family Felidae; genus Herpailurus; species Herpailurus yagouaroundi. The sequence goes on along the minus strand of NW_024412403.1, from coordinate 70,778,011 downwards.
CAGTGACACTTGTTGATTCCCAAACATACCAACATTTTGTCAACCCCCTGATTCATATGTATGGTGTTTTCTGTCCAGAGTGGGTTCTAACTCCCTCTTGCAAGCCACACCCCTCGCACCTTCTGGAAATCCTTTCCCGCCTTTACACCTAGCTCAGATGTAGCCCCATCCATGAACCCGTCCACAACCAGTTCCAAATAATTTCCTCCCTACCTTTCTAGCAGAGTGCTATTTATATACATTATAGAACATCTTTGCCTTGGATATTTGTACATTCCTGTATCTTCCACAGGATTGAAAGTGCCTTAACAGTACAGCCTGGGTGGTTTTTAAATTTTTCTTATATAGAAAGGATTTTCAATTATTGTTGCTTTAAATTTGCTGAAATAGATGGGAATTGCTGTGCTCTGAGACCTCACAGTTTTGAAACTTCTACAGCCCCTGCTTCCTCCATCTGGACTCTCTTATGTTTACTTTTGAAATTCTTCATCTTTTTTAGTGTTTTAATTAAACTTCCAAGTACTTCTGGAAATAGGTGGAGTATATAGTTTAAATGCTTTTTATTGGTTTATAATTTGGGGCTTTTCATTGGACCATAATTAATTTTGAGGAATTTCCTCATAATTCTTTAAAACTTAATCTGTTTATTTATTTTTTAACGTTTATTAATTTTTGAGAGAGAGAGAGAGAGAGAGAGACAGACAGACTAAGTGTGAGCAGGGGAGGGGCAGAGAGAGAGGGAGACACAGAATCCGAAGCAGACTCCAGGCTCTGAGCTGTCAACACAGAGCCTGATGTGGGGCTTGAACTTGTGAACCATAAGATCATGACCTGAGCCAAAGTCGGACACCCAACCTACTGAGCCACCCAGGCACCCCTAAAACTTAATCTGTTTAAAAACCTATTTTATATTTTAAGAGGGGGAAACAATGATCCTTTACGATATATGGAAAGAGGAGTTATGAGTCTCAAAGATCTTTTTACTATACTTAATACTCTTCTGTACAAAATAAACACAAGATGTGGAGGAGGGAATTAACTAGGGAGATATATGATAGATTGCCACTATTTTTCTGATAATAAGAGATAGTCTAGCAAAGAATTCTAGGTGTCTCCCAAGTCCATTCTGCCCTGATTTCTTAGTAATACTCATTTTTTTGAGGGGCTATACATTGTCACCTAGTAAAAGAGTACATTCCCCCAGGTCCCCTTGCAGCTAAAGTAGCCATGTCACCAGACTTTGGCGAGTGAGATGAAAGCCTGAGTGCTAGTGGTGACTAGTCTCCTTAATGTGGGGAGGGGGGGGTGGCTCTTCTTCCCTTTTGCCCAGCATGCTCCCTGGAACACTTGCCCTCTTGCACTATGAGTCAGACCACACTCTATGAATAGTGGAGAAATAAGCTAGAAGGAGCATGGGTACTGATGACGTTGTGGGTCTTCTCCACCAGTCCTAGACTGCTTATCCTCAGGGGTCTACTATGTGAAAGAAAAACAAACTTCTATTTTATTTAAGCCAGTGTCATTTGGAGCTTTTTTATGTAGCTAAGCCTTTTAATCCTAATTGATATAGATGAGAGGGTTTTATGAAGGTAGAAAGGGGAGTTTTGGAAATGCTTTTTAATCTCCATAATTTTCTATTCTGATTGGGAGAGAAAAGCAAATTCAAAAGCAGGTTGGATCAGAGGACCACATCTTTGACAAAAGAAGACAGTGAGGCAATGCCACAGAACCAATTATGAGAGCTCAGCTGACAGCAATGCCAGCAACACGGCTTCTCTGAAACTCCAGTGACCAGAACAGATTGGAACAGACTGAAGGGACAAGTATTCACACAGGTCAGGCTGCAGCATTCTTAGAAAACTCAAGGGCTACTGGTACAAGCTGAGCCCAGAAAGTCTCGTCTAAAAGAAAAGAAACAAGCTGTGAATCAGTATAAGAAGTAAATATAGGGCAACCTAGAGTGGTTGACCATGACTGAGGTTTTGTGAGAATATTTGTATATAATAAACATTCTTTTCAAAGTTTCTTTATTTTATATATTTTAATGTTCACAAGCTTAATATATACAAGAATGTTCACAAGTTTACAGTCTTAAAAAAATCTTTACATGAAATATTCCCTAGTCCCTGGGTGACTCAGTTGGTTAAGCATCTGACTCTAGATTTCAGCTCAGGTCATGATCTCACAGTTAATGGGATCAAATCTTGCATTGGGCTCTGTGCTGACAGTAGGGAGCCTGCCTGGGATTCTCTGTCTCTCTCTCTCTCTTTCTCTCTCTCTCTCCATCTCTGCCCCTCCCTGCCCCCTGAATAAATAAATAAATAAACACTGGGGGAAGAAAAGAGTGGCACCTGGGTAGCTCGGCTGGTTGAGCATCTGACTCTTGGTTTCGGCTCACATCATGATCTCACAACTCATGAGTTTGAGCCTTGCACTAGGCTCTGTGCTGACAGCGTGGAGCCTGTTTGGGGTTCTCTGTCTCCCTCTCTCTCTGCCCATCCTCTGCTCCCTCTCTCTCTGTCTCTCTTTCTCCAAAATAAATAAACAATAAAAATAAAAGAAATATCCTCTTACCTGCCTACTTGTACAGTCATGTACTTTTTTCTTTCTTTCTTTCTTTTTTTTTAAATTTACATTCCTGGGGAGACTCTGATGTTTTCCCACTCGTTAAAAAACCCACTTAGTCTCCTGGTAGCAGCTACAAAAATTGCAGGACAAGTGAGGGCAATGGGATAATTAGCCTCTAGAGGGCTAGTCTTGAATTTCTAAACCTATTAAGCAGTGATGAATATCAATTAACTTCACTTTAACCCCAAATTGGCCGTCTAGTATTTTCACCAGGCTCTCCTTTACTCTGGTTGTTCTGTGTTCTTCCACGACGAACTTCAGTCCTGCCCGCGTGAATGCAGCCCTCTGCAGATGTCAGGCCTCAAAGACTCCAGTACTGTAAGTATTAACTCCCCACACCTTTCCCAACCTGCATTCATCTGATTTGTCCTAGCGTCCAGGCTTTCAACTTCCAACCATGAGAGCCTTTTCATCATTTATTTCTTTAAGCTCTTCTGTTCCTGTTCCTGAACCTTTGCTCAGGCCATGCTGGATGCATGAAAAATACCTTTTCTATTCATTCACTCTGCCAACCAACCCTCTCCCATGCTAAATTCACAGGCTCATCTCCTCCAGGAGTCCTCCTGAACGATTATGAACTAGGTTTCCACACACACACACATCCAGTTTTCAACCATGGTCATTTCCTTAAAATTTCTGACATTTAATAAAGTGAATATACATTTTCTCCTGTCATTAACATGCCTTTTTCATCTAAGAGAATCTTGTCCCAAACACAACCATTTGCACATCCTTTCTTGAAAATCTCGCGACATGTAGGGAGTCTCCTCCTCACAACAGCTTTCTTTCTCCCTCATCCTCCATTCTCTTGTATGAAGTTTTTCCTGGCTAACTAAAAATTTCCAAGATTCAATTTAACCATCTCCTCACTACATCCTCAATGCACTTGGCACCCCCATAAATGAAATGTGTCCTTCTAAATGCATGGCTTTGTTAAATTAGCATTATTCCACACTCTCGTAGACTATGTGTTTCCTTTATGTCTGAGTGGACTGCAAGTCAGGAGACATAAAACTAGCCCTGGTTCTACTAGCTATATGAGTTCAGGACTAGTTATTTCACCTTTATGTGCGTTAGATTCTTTATCTACAAAATGATAATCCTTAAGGATTCTTCTAAATCTAAGATTCTGCTCTTCTGTATCTGAGTGAATTTCCTCCTGGGGCTACTTCAACAACATGGCACTATCTACCCAACCCCACACATCTCCACTGCTCACTCCAAGGGCAGGTGATGGTTCATATAACTTATTTTTTATTGTGTTTTAGCATATGGCCAACAGTTTTGAGACAATATCGAAAGAGAGCTAACTATACTCAAATTATTGAACAAATCTGCAAATTTCAAGGATAGGGAATCCAGGAGGAGTGTGTCCTGTGGACTTCATAGTTGTTCTAGATCCTCAGAAGACACATGGCGAGGAACAATGGGTCCTGTCCCCGTCTCCTCTTGAGGAAATTGCTATGTGAAATCAAACCCTTTCATCAGGAGAAGCTGCATTTCACTTTCTGGAAGCCTTATAATCATGGTGAATGGGATAGGATTAGGGAGGCAGTGGAAGGGGTCAGTAACTGCAACCACCTGAATGCTCAATTGGGTGGAGCTCCAAATTCTGGTTTTCCACCCAGCAAACCTGTTTCCTGGCCTCACCATCTGGGTACAAGAAAGAAGTCTGTTTCTCAGGCCTAACTGTAACTGTGACAACGGAAGCCAGCCTCTTTTATTTTTTTAAATTTAAATTTTAGTTAGTTAGCATACAGTGCAATACTGGTTTCAGGAGTACAATTGAGTGATTCATCATTTACATTTAACATCCAGTGCTCATCCCAACAAGTGTCTTCCCTAATACCCATCATCCATCTAGCCAATCTCCTGCTCACCTTCCTTCCAGCAACCCTCACTTTGTTTTCTCTTGATGCTGTGAAGATTCAGGAGAATTCCTCTTTAAAGAGTCCATACAGAGTCAATTACTGTCCGTACAGTTTAATCTTCTCTGGACTGTCCATAGTAACTGGAGGATACTGCTGCCTAGCTCCAGGTGCCATTTTAGAGATGATGTTGTTTATAGGCATAAATCAGGGAATGCCAGGGTTTCAATGGAACCTAAGGGATTATGTGTTCATTTATCATTTAATGCCTAGCCATTTCCCAAAAGAGTATCTGGAGAGGCTTGTGGAAGAAACATATATTAAGACATTTAAAATACAAAAGTAACAGAGAGGGGGGATTTATAACTCCCTTGTTTACATATAAGGAACAGAGACTCAGAGAGACAAAGTGTTTTGCAACGACAAGGGGCTGGGACCATAAATTCTTCCTTTATTGGTTACTTTGGCTCCAGTCTGATACTTTCCCTCCCCACCTTGAGTTCTGCCATCATCTTGAGTGACTTCATCTCCCTATGGGCAGCCTCTCCAGCACCTTGGCCTCTCGGTTCTTTGACCTCCTCATCTCCCCCGAGCTCCTCCTTCATTCTACTTCAGAAGCCCCCTCCCATGGCCACCCTTTGATCTCATGGTCACCATTTTTGACTGTTCTGACTGCCACATCATTAAATTAAACATCTGACTTTGTTAACAACATTCTACACATTTTGGTATGTTGTATTTTTATTTTCATTTAATTCTACTTATTTCCCTTTTGCTTTCCACTTTGACCCATGGATTATTTAGAAGTGTATTATTTAGTTCCCAAATACTTGGAAAATTTCCAGAGATCTTTCTGCTATTTATTTCTAATTCTATTGTAGCAGAGAACATACTTTGTATGAATCCCTTTCAATGTATTGAGACTTATTTTATGGTCCACAGAATGGCCCCTTTTGGTAAATACTTTGTGTGAATTTGAAAAGGATGTATATTCTATTGTTAGGTAGAGTGTTCTAAAAATGTCAATGAGGTCAAGTTGGTTGGTTGTGTTCAAGTCTGCTACATCCTTACTGATTTTCTATTGATCCTGTCAATTATTGAAAGAGGGATATTAAAACCCCCAAAGGTAACTGTTGATTTGTCTACTTCTCCTTGCAGTTCTATCAGTTTTTGTTTCCTGTATTTTGAGGTTCTGTTATTGCATGCTTAAAAGTTTAGAGTTGTTAGGTCTTCCTAACAAAAGATGTGAAATATCCAGCTTTATCCTTGGTAATATATATAGCTCTGAAACCTACTTTGGAAAATACTAATGTAGCCACTCAAGATTTTTTTTGGAAGAAAGTTAGGATGGTATACTTTTTTTAAAAAAGTCTTATTTCTATATTCATATTTAAAGTTCATTTCCTATAGGTAGCATATAGTTTGGCCTTGTTTTTTTTTTTTTTTAATGTTTATTTATTTTATCTTGAGAGAGAGAGAAAGAAGGAGAGAGAGAATCCCAAGCAGGTTCTGCCTTTTCAGCATCGAGCCTGATGCAAGGCTCAAACTCACAAACCATGAGATCATGACTTGAGCCGAGATCGAGAGTCAAAAACTTAACCGACTGAGCCACTCAGGCACCCCAAATGTATATTTTTCTAACAAACTTTAAGTTAATCCCTATTTCTACCCTGCTGTAAAGTCAGACAAAGATCTGAGCTTGTTTAAGCGTTCCTCAGATCACTGCATTTTGTTTTAAGAGGTTAGTATTTTATTCTTATTTTTTGCACTCAACATTAAATTATAATTACCACAATGTTTTAACGTTTTCTTTAACTTACCACAATGTTTTAATGTATCTTTTTGCATTTAATCCTTCCCTATTGGGTTCATTTTTCTTTTTGCAAAAAGTGATAAGTTATGAGTAGTGAAATCTCTATGTTCTTGTACATCTGAAAATATCCTTATTTCACATTCTTAAATTATCGTTTTGCTGGGCATGGAATTCTAGGTCACAAGGATTTTCTATGAGAACATTGGTGCTCTTACTCTGTTCTCTTAGTCTCTGTGGTAGTGGATGAGAAGACTGCTAACAAACTGTTTTTCCTTTTGGGTAACTGGTTCTTTCTCTTATTGTTAAAATTTGTTATTATTCTTGATTTCTCTAGTTTCAGGACAGTGTTTTTATATTTCCTTATTTCTGGAAAATTCTTAGCCATTTTCTATTTGAAAAATGTCTTCTTGCCATCCTCCTCACTTTATTACAGAATTCTTATTAAAATGATTTTTCATTCCATCTTTTTTATCTTTTATTTTAACTCCAATTACTGAATATTAGGCTGCTTGAGTTGTTACACAGCTCACTGATTATTCTTTTTAAAAAATTATTTCCATGTGTTTCCTTTTGGATAGTTTCTATTACTGTGCTTTCCAGTACACTTAGGTTTTCTCCTGCACCATCTAATGTACTGTTAATTGCATCCTGGTATTTTTCACCTCAGCCATTGTAGTTTTCACTGAGAAGTTCAACGTGCATTTTTCTTTATGTTTTCCATGTGTCTACTTAACTTTTGAATGTATGGAATACTTTTTCTTTTTGAATACCTTTAATACCTGCTTTTATGTCTATCTCTGCTAATTCTAACCTCTGTGTCAATTCTGCCTGAGTTTCAGTTGATCTCTCCCTCCCCCTACCCCTCCAATTATGGGTCAATTTTCCTTCTTCTTTGCATGCCTGGTAATTTTTTATTGGATGACATCACGGATTTTATCTTATTGGATGCTCAATATTTTTGTATTCCTATTATTTTGTATCCTAATGTTTTGTGTCCCCAACTATTCATGAGCTTTGTCCTGGCATGCTGGACAATTACTTTGACAGATTGATCCTTTTAAGATTTTGTTAGGTGAAACCAGAACCTAGTTGGCCAAGGGTTTACTATTCACCACTATGAAGGCAAGACCCTTCTGAATCTCTACCTGATATCCTATGAATTTCAGGTGTTCTAATCTGGCTGGTAGGAACAGCCACTGTTCCCCCTTTGTGGGCACTGGGGACCTCTTCACTCTAATTATTCAGGTAATTCTTTCCCAACCTAGGGAAGTTTCTTCATATGCATGTGCTTATCAATAATTGAGGAATACTTAAGGGAGACCCTCTGAAGGTCTCCAGAGTTCTCTTTCTGTGCAGTTTTCTTCTCTCCACTCTTCTGTCCCATGAAGTTTAGCTGCCTTGGTCTCACTGGACACTCAGCTCCATCTTATAACTCAGAGAGACAGTGCTGAGTTATGTCTCCTGCACTAAACCTGGAAACGCAATGTGGCAAGCTAGGGTATTCATAGGGCTCACTTTGTTTCCTATCTCTCAGTGATCACTGTCCTTTGTTGTCTGATGTCCAGGGTCTTGAAAATGGTTGCTTCTTATATTGTGTCTGGTTTTCTGGTTGTTTCAGGTGGGGAGTATATATCTGGTCCTTGCTTCTCTATGTTGATCAGAAGCAGAAGTCTCACATCTTCCTTCCTGACCATAACTTATTCTCCTTCCAACTTTCTTGTTTACTTACACTTATTATGACCTTTCTTTAACTTCACTGGGACCTCTAGCATATGGAGCCTCTCTTTTGCCCAATCCATTAATACTCTTCCTTCATCACTTTCCTTCTTATGCACCTTGGATTTCATGATCCATTGTTTTAGTAATGCTCTTGCTAATGTTTTCAATTTCCTCACTCCTCTCTGCTCATTTAGCCCAGCTGTTTACATAGTGGAAATACAATATATTTAAAAATGAATGGATAAATACATGAGAAAACAGAGCATATGTGTTAATTTCTGACAACCCCTTTGCCTATAATTCAAAGCTAAACAATTTTTAAATATCATTGCTTTATAGTACTATATATCTTTTTTTTTTTTAATTTTTTTTTTCAACGTTTATTTATTTTTGGGACAGAGAGAGACAGAGCATGAACGGGCGAGGGGCAGAGAGAGAGGGAGACACAGAATCGGAAACAGGCTCCAGGCTCTGAGCCATCAGCTCAGAGCCCGACGCGGGGCTCGAACTCACGGACCGCGAGATCGTGACCTGGCTGAAGTCGGACGCTCAACCGACTGCGCCACCCAGGCGCCCCAGTACTATATATCTTTTATCCATATAAATAACAATTATATATAAAATTGGATTATCCCTTACATATAACTGTCATTTCCTCAATTCTACATTACTTATGATGTGTGCTTATTTATTTTTCTAGCCAAAAGCCATAGACTTCAGGTTAATAATTAAGTCAGTAATGGAAAAGCAGAATGTTTAAGCATGAATGAAATTTAGAAATAATTTCCTATTACTTCCATTTTTATAGATGACAAAACTGAGGTTTTCAGAATATAGATAATTTGGCTAAAATGTTTTTCAAAGCTCTTACAGCTGCTTAACAACAAAATTAGGACCCAAACCAAACATTTTGATTCCAACCTAAGGTTCTTTCCATCCCACAGCAGTACTGTATTTTCTTACCCAGGTCTGCTTGTATCCAATACTTGGTGTTTGTAGACAATTTGAATGTCGTTTACAGTACAGCTTGCCCTGGCTTCCCAGTGATACCATGAACTACTTAATGTTGGGTTGACCACAAGATTTCTAGAATAAGGTCATGCAATCTTAAAGCACTACTTACAATGGGAGCAATGCGGTGCATATGTCATGTTCTTACACTTGGGTAAAACATCCTTTTGAACATTAGTTGGTGACTCTGCCACAGGGGATTTAATAAATTCACATCCCGACTGTGTAATACCTACTGTGTAGAGTCCAAAACCAGAAGCCAATAGAGAACTCTACAGGCTAATGTATAAATAGTGTAATAAATTAAGCCCTAAGATACATGTCTTAGCCCTCTAGACCCATCAGGACATTGCACCCTCAAAAACTGGTTCCCTAAGTCTGGAAAAAGTCTCAAGAAGAACAAGAAGCCTTCTCATCTCTATACTCTGACTAGACATTAACTTTAACACTTATCCAATACACATAGGGACTAACAGTCATGGACAGAGCCTGGTGGAAGTTAGGCAGTGAGAGGAACAGGAAAAAACCCCCAGGTTACATGAATAATATTATTTCAACATACAGGCACACCTTGTTTTATTGTGCTTTGCTTTATTCTGCATTGCAGATACTGTGCTTTTTATAAATTGAAGGTATGTGGCAACCCTACATCGAGCAAGTCAATTGGTATCATTTTCCAACAGCATTTGCTTATTTTGCGTCTCTGTGTCACATTTTAGTAATTCTCACAGTATTTCAAATTTTTCATTATTATTATGCTTGTTATGTTGATTTGTGATGTTACTATTGTCATTGTTTGCCATGAACTATGTCCATGTAAGACAATGAACTTAATCAATGTGGTATGTTCTGACTGCTCCATTGATGAACTATTCCCGCATATCTCCCCTTACCCTTGGGCCTCCTTATTCCCTAAGACACAACAATACTGAAATTAGGCCAACTAATAATCCTACAAAGGTCTCTAAGTGTTCAAGTGAAATAAAGAGCCTGTGTATCTTTTAATTTAAATCACAAGCTAGAAATAGTTAAGCTTTATGAGAAGGTATGTTGAAAGCCAACATAGGCCAAAAGCTAGGCCTCTTGCACCAAACAGTTAGCCAAGTTGCGAATGCAAAGGAAAAGTTCTTGAATGAAATTAAAATTGCTACTCTAGTTAACACACAAATGACAAGAAAGTGAAACAGCCTTATTGCTGATATGGAGAAAGTTTGAGTGATCTAGATGGAAGATCAAACTAGACACAACACTCCCTTAAGCCAAAGCCTAATCTAGAACAAGGTCCTAACTCTCTTCAATTTTGTGAAGGCTGAGAGAGGTGAGGATGCTGCAGAATAAAAGTTGGCAACTAGCAGAGGTTGGCTCATGACGTTTAAAGGAGAGAAGCTGTCTCCATAGCATAAAGTGCAAGGTGAAGAGCAGATGCTGATGTAGAAGCAGCAGCGAGTTATCCAGAAGATCTAGCTAAGATAGCTCATGAAGGTGGCTACACTAAGCAATAAATTCTCAGTGTGGACAACACAGCCTTTTATTGAAAGCAGATGATATCTAAGACTTTCATAGCTGGAGAGGAGAAGTCAATGCTTCAAACCTTCAAAGGACAGGCTAACTCTCTTCTTAGGGGCTAATGCAGCTGCTGACTTTAATTTGAAGCCAATGCTCATTTACCATTCTGAAAATCCTAGGGCCCTTAGGAATTATGCTATCAAGAATTATGCTAAATCTACTCTACTCGTGCTCTATGAATGGAATGACAAAGCCTGGATGACAGCATATCTGTTTACAACATGGTTTACTTAAGATTTTAAGCGCACTGCTGAGACTTACTGCTCAGAAAAAAAGATTCTTTTTAAAACATTACTCATCACTGACGATGCACCTGGACCCACAAGAACTTTGATGGAGATGTACAAGATTAATGTTGTTTTCAACACTGTTGTTAACACAACATCCATTCTGCAGCCCATGGATCAAGAAATAAATTCAACTTTTGAGTCTTATTATTTAAGAAATACATTTTGTAAGGCTATAGCTGTGATAGACAGTGATTCCACTGATGCATCTGGGCAAAGTACACTGAAAACCTTCTGGAAAGCTTTCACCATTCTAAATGCCAGTAAGAACATTTGTGATTCATGGGAAGAGGTCAAAATAGCAACATTAACAGGAGTTTGAAAGAAGTTGGTTAGAACTTGTGAAGGTCAAGATTCCAGCAGAGGAAGTAACTACAGATGTGGTGGAAACAGCACGAGAACTAGAATTAGAAGTGGAGCCTAAAGATGTGACAGACTGCTGTCATCTCAAGATAAAATCTTAAAGGATGAACAGTTGCTTCTTACGGATGAACAAAGAAACTGGTTTCTGGAGCTGGAAACTACTCTTGGGCAAGATGCTGTGAAGACTGTTGAAATGACAACAAAGGATTTAGAATATTATACAAACTGAGTTGATAAAGCAGCAGCAGGCTTTAAGAGGATTGACTCCAATTTTGAAAGAAGTTCTACTGTTGGTAAAATACTACCAAACAGCATTGCATGCTACAGATAAATTGTGAACAGAGGACTTAATCTGTGCATGAACGTCATTGTTGTTTTATTTGCGAACCTTAACAGAAGACCATGGGGAAGGGGAAAAAATATTACAAACTGAGAGGGAGAGAGGCAAACCATAAGAGACTATTAAATACAGAGAACAAACTGAGCGTTGATAGGGGGGTGGGGGAAAGGGGAAAATCGGTGATGGACACTTGTCGGGATGAGCACTGGGTGTTGTATGTAAGCGATGAATCATGGGAATCTACTCCCAAAACCAAGAGCACACTGAACACACTGTATGTTAGCCAATTTGACAATAAATTATATTTAAAAAAAATAATTAAAAAAAAAGAATTGCTGTAGCCATCCAACCTTTAGCAGCCATGACCCTGACCTGTCAGCAGCCAATAACTTAGAGGCAAGACCCTCCACCAGTAAAACGATTACAATTTGCTGAAAGCTCTGATTATGGTCAGCATTTTTTAACAACAAAGTATTTTTTAACTAAGTTATACACAGTGTTTTTTAGAAATAATGTTAATGTATACTTAATAGACTACAGTATAGTGCCAACCTAACTTTTATATGCACTGGAAAACAAAAAGTTCATTTGACTTGCTTTAAATTTATTGTAGTATTTGCTTTATTTTGCAGTGGTCTGTAACTGAACCTACAATATCTTCAAGGTATGCCTACATACATTTGAAATTCACACACACACACACACACACACACACACACACACACTCATCTGTTGAGCAGACCCAAAATTTGAGAATCTGAGTTAGAGCCAAAATCCAAATAATTGAGTTAAGAGCCAAAATGTAAATTATTTGCAAATACCACTTGATGTTAACTGCTAATGTAGTTATTCTGATGTTCACCAAATATTTTTAGCCCTCTGCCTTCTGGACACATAGCTCAGCTGTTTTTTCTGGCTCCTGTTGGTTTTGTAGGGCCTAAGACTAGTTCTGGCCATTGATGCTGAGTCATTTCCACACTGGATCATTTAATTGTGGGTTAAGATCCTGAAGAATTCTCTTTTTGTCTAGGATGGTAATTGACAACTTTAGAAGCTGGTCTATCAGCCAGAACCCCTGATTCCCTATGATGAACAGAGCCCCCTGCCAACCCATTATGAACATAATAGTGTCAGCAAGAAATAAATCCTTGTTGTTTTAAGCCCACCAATATTTTCAGAGTTGTTGACACACTATAACCTAGTTTATCCTGATAAATACATCTACTTTAATTCTCTTCTTTGGATGGAACAGTCTTAGGGAAGGATACTGGTAGGACTCCAGGAACATTGAGAGAGTGGTAGGAAAGATAAAGTTAAGAAAGGGAGAGAGTTGCAATGGGGCCATTCTGAGACAAATATGGACATATACAAATTGAATGCAATTTGTGTAAACCTACTGGATTTTATTATTGTTGCTGCTGTTACTACTGCTACCATGATTATTATTATTAGTTCTATTACTATTTTTTTAACAACCTGAAGATTACTGTTATTACATGATATGAGTCATCCTTGGTGTTGGATAAAGACACAGAGGGAGGACAGATCATCTTAGTTTTTGGATCCCTCAGGCTAATGCAAAAGCTATTCATTATACATAGTGTGAATTTTGTTCTTTGAGTATTTGTATTTCCTCACACAATTGGATTACATAATTCTTCTAGTTAAGGACCATATTTTATATTCCTTGTGTATACTTTGGAATGGTCTTAAAACTCAATAAAATCAAGCTGAAGGCCAGCTTCACTTGCTATTAGGGAATTTGCATCAGATACCATTGTTGGCCTTCTCTTAGGCTGACTCACAAACAAGGGCATTAATTCTTGCATTGTCATTTCCTGGAGTCTTAGGAATGCTTAATAAGAGTCAAGGGCATGGGGGTGGGGCAGGGCAGAGGAGAAGTGCATTTTCAATCAACATTATTTTTACTTTTATTTATTTATTTTCATGTTTATTTTTGAGAGAAAAAGAGAGAGAGAGAGAGAGAGAGAGAGAGAGAGAGAGCATGCATGTGTGTGCACGTGTGTGGGGGAGGGGCAGAGAGAGAGAGGGAGACACAGAACTCAGCAGGCTCCAGGCTCTGAGCTGTCAGCATAGAGCACAAGCGGGGCTCAAACTCACTAACCGTGAGATCACGAGCTGAGCTGAAGTTGGATGCTCAACTGACTGAGCCACCCAGGTGCCCCCAATCGACACTATTTTTAGAACTTTATTCCTCATTGGTGAACAACTCAGTAAAGAAAATCAAGTGAGAGACATTTTTCAAATTGACTTCTTAGAGCAAGTGTTTCATTTTTCTTGAATATGTGTTTTGCTGGGTTTATTCTCTCTGTAGCTCCTGGCCCTTGGTGCTTTTCCTTTTTTAATCTTCCCATTTGCCATTCTTAATTAAAAATGCTCCACAGAGGCCAAAGGCCAAGTCATTCACTTAAAGTTTCATGACTGGGTAATACAATAAAAACTGTTGAGAAAGGAGTTGGCATTTATGAGAATCCTTTGAATTGTCAGCGACCAACCTCATGGTAGTTTCCCACACTTGGCTGTACAGCCAGGTTCCCCTTTGCTCCTTGGATTATGACCTTGCAATTTCTTTGCTAAATTTTCAATTGGTTTCCTTGGCTTTCGGTCTTACATTTGAACTTTGCCTGTACAATCACACACCAGACCTGTCTTCTACTCTTGCATTATCTGGATGGAACTCAAACATCATGACCCTGTTTTTGCCAAGAATGACATTATTCTGTGGAATGCCTTCCTACTCCCTGGTGGTGCAATGCAGGTATTTGGCTGCCAGTCTGGTTGCATTAAAAATGTAGAATATTTCTCTCTGTCTTTCTGCACACTAATGCTCTACATTATGCAATTGGACTTGCAGTCCGTACTATGTGTCTGGCACTGGTATAGGCAGTGGAGATACAACAGTGAAAAAGTCAGACAAGAATACTTGCCCTCACAGAACTTACCCTGCAGCAATGACAAGTCCAATTCCTAGTATGATCTGACATGGATCCTATAAAACTGTCCTGATTCCTTGTCTAGATAATGATCTATATCTGCATGTAAGTTCAAACTTACATCCATTTGCATCTTTTTTTTTTTTTTTTTTTTTTTTTTTTTTTTTTTTTTTTTTTTAGTTTTAGTTTACAACTAAATTTTCATCGAAACAGGCCAAAAGACAGTTGACCCATATCAGGTATGGTCAGAAGTCCCCTGCCACACAGGCAACACATGTTGCTCCAGGAAAATAGAAAGTAACTAAGTGCCACATTTGATTTCTCACAGCCACACAGAAAATGTGATTTTGTTTGTCACTTTATTTGCCACCAATTGGCTCCTGGACCAAAAGCTGAGCTGCAAGGAACTTGTCCCATGCGGCCCTTTTCCAGAGGGCCTAACCAATGCCATTTGAGACTAATAGCTCTGGGAGACAACTCTCTGGACTTGACTGAACAGTGTATCTTTCTGGAGATAAGGCTTAGCATTAGATAGAAGCTATCACACAATGAACGTGTGCGTGTGCACATGCGCACGGTAGTATCTGAGCTCCTCGCTCATTCGGCTTCAACCTCAAAAGCTTGTCTCTCAAGGGCAAACCCATAAGTGGGAGGAGACAGCCAGCTTCTCCTTAACCCCCAAGTTTGCTGCCTACATTTAATGAGTCCTCAATAAGGTCTGGGGAGAGGAAATCGGGAAACTCCATTTATACCACAACTGTAACTGAGCCATCTTCCTGTTGACAAGGACTCAGATAGAGGTTGAACATATCTATTATTTGCACCCAAGAAACAGATTCCTATCTCAAGACTTTAACAGGAATTTCTGGACCTCTTCAATGAGTCTCCTGGGGCCCTGTGCTGTTTGTGATAAAGAGAACCAGGACTCTCTCTGCCTTAGTACTGGTGACTGAGGTTTGTCTCTAAACAGGCATAGTTGGAAACTATTCTGCTGCTGCTAAACCTTTATCAAGCTACACTTAAGGCACCCTGCAGTCTACTGGGAACTGGGGGAGGTAATGAAAGGGAATTGATATTTTCAATCTATTAAGGATAAAAATACTGTGACACTTCTCATGATCTGCAATGCCCCTTGGAGCTTCCAGACATTTATGCATACTGTATTCCATGAACTCTTGGTTCCTAGATTCATTTTATATTTGGACCATATATGGGTTTACGTTCAAGGATCTTATCATGCGAACTTTGAGGGATGTTTGGAAATAGTACAGGTGAGGTCCTTATCAGTCTGAATGGAATATAGGTTCCTCTGACCCAGCCTAATACCACATCAGAAAGGCTCCCTTGGACTGGTAGAGACCGAGGGAGTAGTCTGGGGACCCATGTGAATTCTAGGGCACACTCTTGGGCATCCTCTTGGTTCCAATGGAGGCATGAAGGCTGGGGAAGAAGCCATCTTATTTGAGAGCTGCTATCTGTTCCTAGGTAAGACCACTCCTCCCCACATCTTCATGTTTGACTGGGGAGTAATGGAGAGAGATTTCTAAAACCTTGTGTGTCTTTCTACTAGAACCCTCACCACCACCACCTCCTCCAACACTCACAGCCTCATCACCACTATGTGACTTGGGAGTGAGTATAATTTCATTATACTCTATATCACTGTTCATGTCAGTCACTAGAACTCAGACCCTCCTCTCACTTCTTCCCTCACCCCCTCCACTCCTCACCTCCCTCTGAAGTTATATTTTTCTGTATGGCATATATCATCAGCTGGCACTTTATATATTTTACTTAT
Source organism: Herpailurus yagouaroundi (assembly GCF_014898765.1). Lineage (NCBI taxonomy): Eukaryota > Metazoa > Chordata > Mammalia > Carnivora > Felidae > Herpailurus > Herpailurus yagouaroundi. Next base: position 70,761,664 of record NW_024412403.1, on the reverse strand, counting down.
TTGTCTGTATTCCCACCAGAATGTCAGCTCCATGAGGGTAGGAAATCTCTGTTTTGTTGTTGTTGTTGCTGTTGTCTAAAATAGTGCCTGGCAGAGTAGGTATTCAATAAATATTTGTTGAATGAATAAATTATGTGGTGGATATCTAAGTATTTGTTGAGAGTCACCAATTACTGACAACATCCATTTTCTTGTTTTTTTTTTGATGAATGACCCCCACATTGACCCCTTGGATGTATTAGTCTTTCCCAAGTCTCTGATAGTTGAGGGGACCATCTAGAACCCAAATCATCACATTACTTTGGGCATAATCCTTGACATGCCTCCCCCATGTCAAGCATTTGCCAAAGAGACCAATATGTCCAATGTAACTATTGATACTATCCCATCCCAACCCTCTAAATTCTCCACCTCTACTTGTATATGCATTCTTATATAAGACATTTAATCCAGGAGAAAACAAGCCAGGTTTCTGACTATTATGGCCAAATATGGGGCCAATAGCATGATGGGAAATGGGCATGTGGGATGATCTAAGCAATCGTACTTGTTACACCATCAGACACAGTGGGCTAATTACCTTCTCACTTTAATTGTTGAGTCATTCATTCCTCAGAAGCTAGGAATGCTGAGTTGATGGCCTCTCCTAGAAGCCTAGGTACCTGCTGGCCCTATCAACAATCTTGGACTGTGCCATGAAGCTGAAATGTCACCACTTATATTCTGCAACATTAACCAATCAATTGTGCCCTACAAGGGGCCCCCTCTTTAATGACCTATTCCATCTCTAAGCCTGAGAGTACTTAGATTGTTTGTGATGGCTGGGCTTGGAGGTCTACATCTATGGCTCTCCAACAAATCTGTTGGTTGGATAGTCCCAGAAATACCAAAAAATAAAGCAATATGTAACACATTCAACACCAAATGAGAATGTAGGAAGAGTCTGGAAAGTACAAAGCCTCCTATTTCCATCTTAACTTCCATCTGGTCTTGGAGGAACTGAACTATGTAAATCAATTTTATCACTGACTTGCTCCTCTCAGGGCCAAGAAGCCCACGCAAGTCCTCATGAATCTATGCGACACCAGAGCAATACTTGGAGTGCCATACTTTGGGTCACTCTCTGAGTAAGTGTGCCAAACCAATGCAATCTAAATCCTGCTTTTACATCAACTATGTTTCAGTTCCCACTCCCACCCTAGTACTTCTTTTTACCCTGATTGGTGCCATAACAACTGGGCAAAACTTGGCAATACCAAATCTAAAAACTCTAGGTTATGCTTGGGTGTAAGGCCCATTAAAAGGCCACCACTAATAGACAACAGAGTCCTTGGATATTCTTACAAACAGAATGACACTCCTTATTCCATCATCCCAGAAACTCAAAGGCAGATACATAGAGACCCCATCCCCCATCTCTGCTATTTCTGAATCCTCTACATTCTGTGTCTACCACTATCCATGACCACACCCACCCACAGTATGCCTGGTTACTTTATCTTGCCACTAGCACGCTTGATAGTCACTGGTAAGACTGGATATAGCACCTGTGCTGTGAAAACCCCCTCTAGGGCCAGGAGAGGCTTGCAGAGCTGGCAGAAATAGAGTTCACGAGACAGATATGAGATTTAGCTGCATATCTGCCCCAACCCCCTCTCTTGGGATTCTACTATCTACAAAGCCCAGAGGAGGGTCAGAGCCTGAGCAGCTACTTTAAGGTGCTGCGCATTCAGGTGGCCCAATAAACAGGGGGAAAGGTGTTAGTGGTATTCTTTGAGTCACTTGGTCAGCAGAACTACAATTTTATCCTTATCTTTCAGCTGTACTTTTGGTTTTCTAAACTCATCTTCTTTTTTGGATTATGAATTTAGAATTTAGGGGTGCCTGGGTGGCTCAGTCAGTTAAGGGGCCAACTTCAGCTCAGGTCATGATCTCGCGGTCCCGGAGTTCGAACCCCACGTTGGGCCCTGTGCTGACAGCTCGGGGCCTGGAGCCTGCTTCGGATTCTGTGTCTCCTTCTCTCTGACCCTCCCCCATTCATGCTCTCTCTCTGTCTCAAAAATAAATAAACGTTAAAAAAAATTAAAAAAAAAACAATTTATTTAAGGGCTCACATTCTTACAAAATCCTTTTTACTGGCCTTCAACACCATTCTATGTATAGGTAATTGTGTATATATCCACACACAAACATGCACATACACATACATTGTTGGATTGTGGTCTGAATCTCTTCTTCTCATGGACTCTCTGACACTGACCCAACTAATAGAATCTTCTGCATCTCACCCCATCTCCCCCAGATCCACCTGTTTTCTTATTTGCTCAGTCCCTGTGTTGTAGTGGGCATGGACTTTTTCTTAAGGAATAGTCATTTTTATATCATACTTTGGACTCTAAAACTCAGTAAAAACACATTCACACTGGATCTTTCATCAATATGGAATTTCTAATCATATAAGCTTTATGACCCTTATATAGTCAGTTTGTGACAGTCCATGTGTGGAAATCAACAGCAGATTGTAGATCCTATACTGTCCCCTGTTACCATGCTTTTGGGCTGCTGATGGAGATCTCCATGCGAGCTCAGAAAAGAGAGCAGTGCTCCTTCTCCATCCCACTCTTTTCCTTCCCAGGTACATCTTTTTTCCTAATGATGCCTATTTTATGTTGAAGCTAAAATAACTCATCAGTTAGCTTTAATTAAGCATACAGTGAGTAAAGAGAATGAAAATGGGAGAAACTTACATGGGTTTATAATTTGCATCCAGAATAGACTTGAATGTTAATTATTCTATATAATTTATAGAGTGATTCTATTATATGCCATGTTCTTTGAGGACAGGATTAGTTCTAACTCAATCTTATAGCCTGTTCAGTGGCTCTTACAAGGTCTGGTCACAATAAGTGCTTAATAAATGCTTATTGAACCAATGAGTGGTCCCAATGGCAGTACTAAAGGAAGATGTCAGAATTTCAATGGGTTGAGGGACAGATGAGGGCAGTTTTAGAAATAAAACTTTTAAAACCTTGGGCTCTTGGTTGATCAAAAACAGTATGGAAGTTGAAAAGAGACAGCGCTTTGAAACCCAGTGAATGTGAGATTCAATGAGAGACTTCACTCTCTCACTGTGAGGAATCAGTGCAGGACTGGAGAAAATCACCAGAAGAGCAAATACTGGAAGGGAGAATTTTACCTTTCATGCCCATGTTTTTTTTTTTTTTTTTTTAAATATATATTTGAATACCTGGGAAAGTGATTCACCAGCCATCAGATTTAACAAAACCCACTCTCATTTTGCTGTGTGCTTTAGTGATACAGAAAATTTTCAATTATCTCTGCTAATGGAAAGGAAGCAATGGTACATATAATCAAAATGCCATTTCTATTTGCCTTTGGAAGTATTATGTGTGCTTTTCCCCCAGCAGGTTTGCTTTCATAATGATTAGTTCTAGCTTAGGCTAATATTAAAATGAGTTAGCATTTTCTATGCACAATAGCTGGTAGTAGAAGAGATGTGTTTATGGCAGAGGAAACTCATGCAAGGCTTAGTATTTGCCACAGTTAGTCGCCCACATGGATGATCCACTTGCAGCGAGTGGGATTTTAAACAGAGCAAAAGGCAAAGAGTGACTAGATGTCCTGGATTTCAATGACCAACGGGTAGATGGCCAAGGAGGAAACCATAGCTAGCATTATGAAAAGTGTTAAAAGAGAAAGAACACTGGACTAGTCATAAGGCCACTAGGGTTCCTTGATGCCCAAGGGAGGTCATATAACCTCTTTGTGTCTCAAGTTTCCAAAAAATGTGATAATGACACCTATTCTGTCTACCTCACAAGTTAACTGTGCGAAAAGAGGATAGTGGGCTAAAGGACTTGTAAAAGTATTAAATGCTATGAAAATGCAAAGCACTATTAGATAAGCAATGAAATATTATTGTTGCCACCTTTCCAGGAACTGTCCCTTGCCCTACCTCCTCAGTGCTTGGGGCCTCAGGCTGGGGTTTCTGAAGCTTAACCCAATTAAAAATAGTCCCCTTTCTTGATAGACCCCTGCTCTTCAAGGATAGCTACTCTGATAATATCCACACACCCTAGTGAATGGATGCATCCTTTTTTGGGTAACAGGGACCTTCCATCTATAATAGATTAACTTGGTGGCTTTAAAAGTGTGGTCCCTGGATGAGAAGCATTAGTATTACGTGGGAATTTGTTAGAAATGCAAATTCTTGGATCTACCCCCACTTACTGAATCACAAACTCTGGGAGTGGGGCCCAGCAATCTGTTTTAACAAGTCCTCCGGATGAGTCTGATACATGCTCAAATTTAAGAACAAAAAAAGCAAGCTAGGAATCAGACTCTGGGACATTCCACTGACAAACTTATTTTTCTGCAGGAGGTAGGGGAAGGCTTACGGGACTCTTCACAGTGCACAGTGTGAGTATGTGGGTATGTGTGTGTGCATGTGTGTGTGTGTGTGTGTGTGTGTATGTAAATGATGATGATGATGATGTGTGTGTGTGTGTGTGTGTGTGTGTGTGTATGTAAATGATGATCTGGAACGTCATTTTCTCAGGTAGGTCTCTATCCCAACCACCCTAAAAATGCATCCCCACCTCAGAGACTGCCTACCCCCTTTCTTGATTTACTTTTCTTTGTAACACTTATCACTTTCTAATTTGCTGTGTTATTTACTTCTTTACTTGGTGGATTGTCTGTCTCCCTCTAAGCTAGAAAGTATGCTCCACAAGGGCAGTCCATTTTGTCCACTGCTGTGTCCCCAGCTCTGAGAACTGTGCCTAGTGGACTAGCGGACACTCAGTAAATATCTGTTGAATTAATGAGTGAATGAATATCTGCTGAACCTGGGAGATGAGGAAATAGTGGGGTCAGACCAAAACACCGAAACACCTGCGAGCATCCTTATTAGGCAAGGTTGCTACAACATGAGAGCCTTGCCTCTCTGCTCCTGCTTTGGGCTCTGAAATAAGTCTATAAATATGGGTTGAGTATATGCCATCCTTGGGGATTTGGTTCACTATACTCTTTATCATTACAAAATGTGCTATCTGGATTCTACTAGACGGGCTAGTGTACTGATTGATCAACATGTTTATCTGGCTGTTTGGGGCTGGGGACAGTCTATGTTTGTAGCAGACTAGAGTGTGATGTGGCAGGGAAAACAGTAGTCTAAGAGTGAAAAACAGGAGTTCTGAGTTCTAGTCCTCTGCCCCTAACTCGCTGTGTGGTCTTGGGCAAACTGGGTAGCTATTCTGGGTCTCATTTCATTTGTTGATCTCAGTGATCTTCAAGGTCCCTTTCAGCGGTTATTATAGATCCATTGATGAGTTACTTGATTAATGTATGTCTCCTCTACTGGTAAGCTCCCTGAGAACGGGGTGAGTCTATATTTGTCCACCTAGTTCATAATGCCCAGTACTTGCAGGTACTAGTATTTGCTGAGTGAGCAAATCCCTGTGAAAGCCAGATGGTGATCTTAGCCTCATCAGCCTGTGCTCTGCATAAGTCACAGGGACATGGATGTGGTCACAGAGACCTGGCCTGTAAGAGACCTCCAATCACACAAGGAAGAGCAGGATACTGGCTGTGCTCGCCCCCTACCCCCAGGGCATACAGAAGGTGCATAATTCATTAAGGTGAAGACCGTGACAGTACACAGGGGAGAACCCAAGCTGGCACTGGGCCATCAGGCCTGTGGTTTGAAAAAGCATGGATCTGGAGATCAGAGACCTACATTTGAATCTCAGAGCTGCTATTTTCTAGCTTTATGACTTATCGTGTAAGTTATTTACTTCTCTTAGCTTCAGCCTCTTCAGCTGGAAAATGAAGACAGAACTGTCTGCCTCTCAGGATGACTGTGAAGATTAGAGGAGATGATGTATATCGGGTGCCTTCCCAGCATCTGTATGAGAAATGTGCTCAGTAAATGGAAGCCTCTTTGTCTGGTTCTGCCCTCCTGACCCGCCCCCGCCCCATGAGGTTTCTAACAATGCCTGCTTCCCCAGAGAACCAGACTAAGTTTGTTACCAGCTCATGGCAGTGCCCTGGCCAGCCCGGCTGAGGGGAATAAAGATTGGGATAAAAAGTGTTTCTCAAAATATCTACCTTCAGAAATATAGATTTTCTTCTTTTGCTTCCAGTTTGCTTAATGAGATTTGGAGATTTCTGACTTGCTATGGCTAGAGAGCAAAAGGTGATATTTTGTAAATAAAATTTAACAACACTATCTTTTGAATGTGCTGAGATTTATCACTGAACAAGTCTGAACTTTGCTTGTCTCTCTTTTTGGCTGCCTTTGTCTCTCCTTCCACCTTGCTCCCCCCCCCACCCCTCCCTGGTAGAGTGAATTCTACTCCTGTTCTTGCCCTGCCTCCTCCGCTCTCCCCACCATACTAATCTACTACATATGGCCATCTTTCTTCTGGAAAACAAATTCTGCTGCTAGGCAACCAGAACACAAAATTGCTGTGGTTGACATGATTCTTATTAGTGATAGCAACTGCAGAAGTGCCGCCATGACGGCATGCCACATGTATGCTCACTGCGTCTGTCCCCAGCTAGACAGACCTTTCCAGAAAGTGGGATGGGGTGGATTCTTGGTAGAAAATTAATGGCCTCAGCACTCAACAGAGAGTATTTATAAATCACTGTATATCAACAGCCTGCTTTAGAATCATTTTATTAGAACACATTCATGAAAGTGACATACGGAAAAAAGACAGCAGCAATTCTCAGTCATGCAAATGCCCGTGTTAAGGTTCTCCATTGGATTAAGTTCAAGTACAAAGACAGTCCTTTCCTGAGCCAGGTGCAATTCCAGGGAGTGACACTGTGAATTGGGCGCGTGTTTCCTCCACAAAGTTCAGAACACTGAACAAGTCCCATCCTCACAACAAGATTGCGAGGTACATGGAAGTGTAAACTTTCAGGATTTTAAAGACCCCTTTACCCAGCCCTCCCCCATAACCCAGCTGGAGGAAGTAAGCCCAACGTGGGGCCCTCTTAGAAATATGGTTTAGTCTATTGAAAATAAAGCAGTGGGCCTTAAAAAATTAGAAAATGAGTATATATATATACATATATATATATATGTAGGTAATGGAATCCTCTTTGCCTCTTTCTTGCCTTGGTGTGGGGTTTCCAGGAAACTCTGTTAGGGGATGGGGCTCTCTTGAGTGTCTTGGAAGCTGGAGGGCTTTTTAAACTTTTAACTTTTTATTATGAAAAATTGCAAACACATACAAAAGTGGAGAGATGGTATAATGAATGCCCATGAACTGACCATCTAGTCTCAACAGTTACCAACATGCAGCCAGTTTGTTTCATTTATTTCTTCTCCCTCTTCCCATCCCCCACCCCCCACAGGATAATTTGGGAGTCAGGAGGGTGGTCTTTGAACCACAGTGAGGTTAGAGGAGCCAGAAAATTCCGACAAAACCTGGGCAGGCTGACAGAGAGAGAACACTGGTTGGGGACATGGTTGGGCCAATGTTCAGGAACCGCTAGAGTTAACCCTCCTCTTCTCTACCATAAACTACCCCTTATTCCTCCTCCCTCTTTCTCATGATGTGGGGGAGGAGGGCTAGATTAGAATGATGGGTTTTCCAGGTCAGGAGCCACTGACAATAGAAATGTTCAATCTGGACAAAAACTCCAGAGATAAGTATGTCCCTTGGATGAGCATGCCCACTCACGTGGCAGACGCCCGGGGCGAAGAGGACCTGGGGTGCCTGGTGTTTGGATTGGGAGTCAGGGGGAGTGGCTTGGGTCATGGGGCCTCTCACAGATCCCTACCGTCCCACCATTTTCAGCTTTGGAGAGAAGCTCAGCAACCTCGAATCGCACCTGGTAGAGAAGCAGGGAGCCCGAGGGGCAAGCCCATGGCCCAGGGGGGCAGATTTTGCCTGGAACATGTTGCCCTCTGAGCAAAGGCTGTACCCCACACCAGCCCTGCCAGAGCAGTCTCAAGAGAGGTGGGTGATGGGAGTCCAGGTGGGAGGTCCCAACGGCGGCACGGCTAACCCGGTGAGCTGCAGGGACAAGTCCCAGGCTGCGCGCTAAACGTAAGTGGAGAAAGGATCTCCAGGTCCCAGGTGCCACCGAGGAGCAAGGTTGCCATCCTGTTAAGAAAAGGGCCGGGGCTCTGTGATTTGCATATGACTTTGCAAAAATCTGCACGAGATCCCGTAGCCCTTTATAGAAAACAGAGTTAAATCATCAGTGCAACCTACTGTATTTCTAGCAACCCAATGCACAGAGTGCAACCTGGCAGGTACACCACCATTTTTTTAGAAGAGGAAATGGAGGGAACACAGTGCTGTGTAGGACATTCCTTGGTCTGAAGGTTCAGAAGAAGCCAACCAAGTCCAGGATCCAGATGAGGATCGCTGACTGGCCACTTTCACTAACTCTGGCAGGGCTCAAATCCATACACTTTTCCTCGCATTAGATGCTCGTTGAGCAGTCCTGTGGTTTCCCAACATCCCACACATAAAAGCAGGAGGAGAGCCAGGAAGAATATAAAGAGAGATGCGTTAAATATGAAGTCCTAGTGACAGCGATCATTAGTGTTTATTTCATACCCTTCTGTTTTGTTTCTTTGTTTCAACTCTTTTAGGATCCCTGTGCCCTGCCAGCAAGTCTCACTATGACTTTCATTTGGGGGGAAAGAAACTGAGAAAAGTTTAACCATTTATGTAGCACGTCTTTGGCAGTAAGTGACCTAAAATTCCTGATTTCAAGTATCTCCAGGGTTCATGACATGTGGTAATCTATGATTTTTCCAAGGCATGTGGTTGGTTTGTGAGGCCAGATGGCTGGCTGAAGGAGTGGATCAATGAGTGAATGAGGGAGCCTTCCAGAGACCCAGCTTCCATATTCCAGTGTGGCCACACCTACTCTACTCAGACACCAGAAGCAATGGAATCGTTTCTTTAATAAAGGCCCCTCAAAGAAAGTCAACTTCTAGTGCTATTGGAGGTGTGAAATATTCTAAAAAGCAATGGCTCAGCCAAGAGAAAAGTCCAAGGTAAATTAAAGAGTATGATCTCATATTTGACTGTGGCTCAGGTTATGATGCTAAAGGTTCCATCATACTTGCCATATAGAAATGAGAAAACAATCTCAAACTCCCTTAGTAAGAACTCCAGCCAGCCAAAAACTGTTCGTTAGGGAAAGAAAACACTTTAGCATCAAGGTAAAATGGCAGTTACTCTGAGCTGTGAGGAAGATAGGGGATACTTAGAATTCAGAAAGGAGAGGAGATTCTGAAGAAAGCCAGGAGCTGTACACATGCATTTGTGAAGTAACTCATAGAAGGTGCTGGTGACCACAGAGTTCATCTTTACGAAGGCAAAGGGTCTTAGGAATTTTATATACATTACATTAATAGGGAGGTGGGGCAGAGGGGTGGTATCTGCTGTCCTGATTAGTTAGTTCCCCACACTATAAGTTACTGTCATTACCAGTTTAATGAATAGATGTGCTATAAGATCTGGAGAATTTAGTGGCAGAATTTAACGGTTTTATAGATGCTGACTTTGACATTTTATTCTTTACACAGTTCTTAAAATTCTGAAGGGAGAGACAGTTTTTAAAAATATTTTTATTGTCATTATTATTATTAATAGCTAATATTTGTTGAGTGTTTAGCACATGCTAGGCAAAGAGCTGAGTGTCTGGCTTGCATCATTTCATGTATTTTGCACCACAACGTTATGGGGTAGGTAATACCATTACCTCCATTTTGCAGACTGAAGCCCTGAGAGGCCCTGCCCAGGATCATACAACTGGCAAGTGAAGGGGGTGAGATCTGTACTGTGGTTGGTTTGATTCCAAGGCTGTCCTTAACCACTGTGCTACGGTGGCTCCTGCAAAGGAGAATTGATCTTCCTAAGTGATGTCTGGATGTTTGTGGATTCCCAAGGTCTTGGAAAGCATCTCACGTATTTTGTGGATCCATCTTATCCTCAAGGACCTATCTAGAAGAGGTTTGGGTCACTTCTATATACATATATATATATATATATATATATATATATATATATATATATATATACCTCCATTAGGTCTTGCAGAAGAATTTTTACCCCCTTTTAAACCTCAAGTTATAATTGTCTCTGTGCACCTGCACATCTGTCTGCTGGTTTGATGTGTGAGACATCTAAGAAATAAATGCATGTAGGCAAACTGAATGCTTGTTCTCTAAAACCCTGAGAAAATACAGACACACTCATATAGGAGGCTATTATTTTACATAGCCCAGTTGGTAACTTCATGAAAGAGTAGTGAACACCAATGCATAGCTCTTAACTTCAAAAATGACAGCCATTCATAATCTCTTTGAGATGATTTTCTAAGAATCATCATTAAAAAGAACTAATAAGAAAAGTTTAAATGAAAGTGTGGGGAGGGGGAAAGGCCATTAAATTTGTTTGAGATGATAATTATTTCTATTATTTAGAAAATATCTCTCAGCTTGGAATTCATATATATGTTCCACATCCAATCACCCTATACCTTTCGCATTTCAATTCAGTAGGCCAGGGTAGGGCCTGTAGTTAGCTTTTAGATATATTTCCCTCATAATTCTGTGGGATGCCTGGTTTGGAATCCTCGGCACACTCCATCGCTGGAAAACCTGAGTGTTGTAGTGTTTGAACTGCATTTTCACATCCGACAGCACACACTGTCCGGAAGTACTTGTCTTTGGCATTTTCCATAAGGGGCAAGAATCAGTGAGACCCACTTCAGTAGAGCAGTAGCTTTTATTAACCAGACCTCCTCATTATTCTTTTATCTTTAAGGAGGGTCCTATGTTGATATTTCCCCTATCTTCCACTATTCAGGTATAGACACCCTTTTTATAAATACTTTATATAATACAATGTAGGCTCCATTCAAATACTAGACACTCATGACATGAGCTTTCTGAACTACCGGAGATGTTCTGCAGACCCTGGGTGCATAAGAGACATCATTGGACATCCAGTGGTATAATAATAGCCACAAATGGGGAACATATTTATATATTATAGATTTAAATCCTTTCTTGGTCCATAAAGAATTTGAGACAACTATTTGGCAATATGTTTTTAAGTGCACCTCCAGTTGGCTGTATCTTCTGATGTTTCTCTCTGATGGACTGGAAAGCCAGTGAATCAGAAGTATGCCTGAATTACTACTCCCATGGTTAAGACATAATAAAGAGCCTCTTCCACATTCCTGACTCATGCCTTGTTCTGCTACCCAGTGAGCGATTGACACATGGGATATAGGGAACATGGAATGTTCTTGGTATTTTAATGCAGGTGTGTTTTACTCAGATGATCAAGGGGGAAATGATAGGACTTAGACCATTTGGGTAAAATGTTACTTTGTGTGCTTTGGCTTGACTTATCCAATTGTTTCCCTTAGTGAGCTTGTCCAGTGGAAGGCAGTGTGCATAGTGGACACCAGCAAGACTTGGGTTCATATCTATGTTCTGCCACGTTCTGGTTGTGTGACCTTGGGCAAGTTATTGAACCTCTTAGAGTGGCATGTTCCTCATCTGCAAAATGAGGATAATGATACTTACCTTGAAGAATTGTTGTGAGGACCAAATGAAAGATTATGCATAAAATGCCAGGCTCATATTAAGAGTTCAGCAAGAGAGGCAGTTGTCATTGTGAGCTGTTTATGCTCTGAATGGCTTCCTTAGCAGGCAGCCTCTGTGCTTTCCCTGGCCTTCCCAATTGTAGCAGGGACTTCTTAGAGAGGGGCTATATCTCCCCCATTAGATGGGGCAGCAGGGGGCGGGGGTATTATCCTTGATGGGGACTTTATGTGCCCTCTTGTTTCCATTATACACAGGGAACTCTGCAAATACTATGTTAACTGGTTTAAAAGAGCCTGTCTCTACCCCCAAATTTCAATGTAGAGCCCAGACTGGACATTTTCCTTGATGTAGCCATCAGAATCACAAACTGCGATACAGAGTAGTAAAAATATTGAATCGTGCATACAGGAAAGATATAAACACCAGAAAGTATATTTTTACTTCAGCTCTTTTTTTAAGGATTGATTTTGTGACTTTCTTATGTGTTCTTTCTTGCTTTCTACTCTGCCTGAAGGGTCTCCTTTTGGCTTCTAGATGTCTGCTGCTCATGCGGACCCCAGGGTTCCTTATCTAGGATGCTGTTAGGAGCTACCGAGAAGGACCAACTGGCCTGGAAGGTGGCACAGAGTTACGCCCTGCTGTGCTCCCTCCCAAGTGACAGGCCAGGCTCTCCCCACCTCAGGAAGGCCACCCCCGTGAAAGAAATCAGTCACAGGAAGGAGGAGTTCATCCCCCTGTTTTTCTTCTTTCTGCTTTTCCCTCTGCTCAGGGAACCCTCTGAGAGCACCATGGAACCAGGAAGTGTGGGAGAAACATCCTTGAAAATATTGGTTTCATGTAATTATTTTTTTTGTTTCAAGTTCAGAAAGTTTAGAAATTGCCTCTTTCCCAAGAATTCTTATCAGAAAACATTCCCTCTACACTTAGACTGTGGGAGTTGAAGGGAGAGAGGGAGGTGAGGGGCCGGGGAAGAGCTGGGGCTTGACCTAATGATGAATCTCGTGTTCGAAACCTTGCTGCCCACGCAGGGTAACCAGTTTCCTTCCTGGAGGCTCTCTGTGTCTTCCTAACCTGGGTCCCAATATCCCCACGCTAAGTCACTCTGAAACCCCTCTGGAATTACAGGGGCTTAAAATCAAACTTGAAACATGTCTGCTTTCTGTCTCTCACACTGTGTATCTCTTCATAGAATCTCCTCATGAACTTGAAAGTGTAATTTCAGCTCTTCCTTACCTTTTCCATGCTTCACTAAATAGCTGCATTCGGGGGGAAACCCTGATGAACTCATTCCCTCGTCACCCCCAACTGCCCACCCCCTGAATTTTCCTTCTCTTTCCTTTCACTGTCCAAGGTTCCTGTCCTTCACAACCAAAGTTTCCAGCTCCTCAGCTCGCAACCTTGGCCCATTCTACACATCAGCCCAAATTCACTCTCTGGTCACTTTCCCTCCTCTCAAGATACTGAGACATCGATCACCCTGTTTCCTACCGGGCACCTGCTTGTCCCTTGTCTTAGGTTCATGCTGAGGGTGGACCTAAGCAACCATTTAATAATCATGTTCTTTCCTGTCCTTTAAAAATAACATCTAGTAGGGTTTTCTTTGTTAATAAAAGTAATTTTCTTATAGAAAATTTGGAAAAAGCCACCATCCAGAAATAACCACTATTTACGTTTTGGTGTATTTCCTTCATATATACATACATGCACACATATATGTATATACATATATATGTACATATGCATACATAAGCACAATACACACATATATACATGTACACATTTGTTTTTTATGTTTAACACAGAAAAATTAGTCTCTCATGTTTAGAAGGAAAAGGAAGACTCCCAAGCAGGTAGGAAGAAAAGGAATTACATGCTGCAGCTCAGGTAGGCTCTTCACCTGTGCCCCCCACAGCCATGAGTTTTTGGAGCCCATGACATAATGGTTTACAATGGCCTGATGGCCAGAAAATATGTTCAAGATATCCCTGCCTCCCAGACCACGTCGATGAATATTTCCTAGAGAGTGTATGGGAAACACATTCAGAGACACACAATTCATCAATATACAAAAACAGAAGTTATACACATAAAACATATTATTCAAACAAGTATTTCTGAGCATGTCTATGAATGTCTAACTGTGTGGCAGTGTACTGAACACAGCAGAAGGTATCCCACGTGAACCTTGTTTTTATGGATCTCGGGACTCAGTTGCTGATGTAAAAACCAGCCCAAAGGAAACAAAAGGGAACCGGAAGAAGATGCTGTCTCACAAAGTGCTAAGGGAAGGGACTCCAGAAATCATTCCAATAATGAAGAAAACTTGTTTCAACAACACTTTTCCTGTATCCACCAGTACAGAGAAATAGTTTTGGAAACATAGTGATGTCTGTGATAGGTTGGTAAACAAAGGCGATTATTATTTAAAAGGTCATTATATTTTAGTGAAGAGAGTCACACAGATAATCTACCAGAAAACATATAAACATATATTAGAGGAGAGGTTTGCAGACAGTAAGGAACCCAGAAAAGGGGCAGGGCTAGGGGGTAAGGGGCCTGTGTATCAGGAGGCTGTAAGTCCTAGAGAATGTTCTTGTGGTTTGGGAGACATGTGTCTCCTCTTAAAGCTGCCAGGGATAGACTTTATATATCCCATGAAAATCTAGAGTCAGGGTGAAGACTATGCAATCACCGCAATGATTCATTGCAACACGATTTCAGGAAAGGGATCAAGAATGAAGGAGAGCCAAGATGCCTTAAAGGTACAGTTGTAGATGCGGGTTAAGAAAAGATTGTCTGGGAGATGGTAGGGGATGCGTTCAGTTTCAGGTCTGCCAAAGAGAGCGCGTGAGTCACCCAAGTGCAGTTCGGCCGCAGACAGTTGGAAACATAGCACTATCGACCCGAGTGTGAGAGATAAGGGCTAGAAACAGAGATTTCTCAACTCATTGTTAAGGGTGCAACTTTATGCTAAACAACATGGCAAATACTATGTAAAACACCTAACATATGACCTGGATGTTAAACAATGATATTTGACTTGTTTGAGGTGGGGGAGGGGACAGGAGAGGGGGCAATGCTTGTGCTCAGAGGTGTGGTGGGAGAAGTAGTGAGCATTAGCATGAAGGAGGCATGAGTCAGGCTGGCAGTGATGGGTGGGCCAGATGTGATTACACAAGTCAGTAAGCATTACTGGTGGACACAGCAGGAGCAAAGCATGACATGGCTGGGGGCATTCGACTGCCATTATTTATTATGTGCTAGATGCTGTCGCAGACAGTAGAGATGGGAGCATCATTAGGACTGAGACAAGATTGTCAAGGAACTCACAATGTAACATGGGAGAAAGACACATAGGCAACCCATTATGTGATAAGTGTAATTAGGCTGAAACATATAAATTGCCAGGATTCACCCATTTTGGATACACAAAAATGGCAGTTTCATATGATTTAATCGGAAGCAGATGCATTATAGCATATATGACAGTAAAGGTCTCTAAAGGATATGTTGGAGGGAAAACTTTATAAACATCTGTACTTGATCCTTAGTGAATGTGCTACTGAGGCTTTTAGCTGACAAGTGAGACATTGAAGGAATAGTTTGAGGAGGATGAATCTGGTATCAGAAGAAAAGATAAGACACAGGAGCAAAATCCCAGAAAGCAGGGAGGTTACTGAAAGAATTTCAGCAAAGGGTAACCAAGGCCCAGCAGAGTGGTGTGACAGATATTTTGAGGGACTCGTTCTCAGGACTTAGCAACAGACTGGCTGTCAGGGAATATGCCGAGAATGGACCCAAAGATAAAACATGGGTATTTGGGAAAATCATATTGTTCTGCCCCAAATGGGGAAGTCAAACCACGTTACTAGTTTGAGAGAAAAAGAAATAATTTTCTGAGACTGAGACTGAGGAAAAGTCGGACATCAAACTGGAAACACACAGGTGACCAGTTATAATAACGGTGCCCGGCACTAACAGTGTTCATTATGTGTCCACTTGGTCTCAAATTTGCTTATTGGTTTTCTGGTTCCTCAGTAGAACTTCAGATGGGTGGGGACTGGCCTGTTTTGTTTCAGTGCTGCATCTCCATTCTGGAACAGTGCCCGGCACGTGGTGGGTGAGTAAATTAAAGTGAAAACTGCCATTAGGAGTAAAGTCACTTCAGAGCTATAATCTTGGCATTTTTGTCATGGACATCAGAATCGAAGCAACAAAAACCATGGCTGGAGGTGGCGGGGTGATGTAGAGAAAGAAGAATCATGAGCAGAAGTTCAAATGTGGCTCTCACTGGAGCATGAGGGGACAACATGTGGTAGATGGCAGCGTGGCAGGCAGTGGTTGACGACATGTGGGAGAGGAGGTGTTGAAGTGATATACTCCAGCGGGTATAAAGGATGAGATTTAGAGGGTTGTGATGGGTGGGTTAGCATTAGACTCTTTCTGAGACTAGAGAAAGAATGACAGAGTAAAATGACAGTGATGCATCTAGGTGCAGATGAAAGTCACCGCCATGCAAACAAACAAACAAACAAAACCCCCAAACCAACAGTGTTTCTTGGATGTTAATGAATAACGTCTAAATTCCTTTGAATGGTGTCCAGTGTCTTCCATGATCTGAGCCAAGCAATCCTTCTGGTCTTAATCTCCCACAGCTCACCTCACAGACCCAGAACTTCAACCAGACATATATCTCCCCTGCAAGCCCCAAACCCATCCTATTTTCCCCTTTCTCCCTTACCTGCTCTTACTGTTTCATCCACGTAGTATGACCTTTCTCTGCGCCCCACCCCTGCCTCCACAGTGCTGCCTGGATAAATTCTACCCACTTAGTAAAGTCTAATGCTAAAGCTTCTCTGATCCTCCCAAACTAGGATTTTTAGTTTCTTAATTACATTTGGTTTCAATTTCCAGATCTCTCTCTTACCCACAATGCCAAACACGTTACCTTGTGTTTATTTGTTATTCAGTTATTCCTTGAACAAATATTTACTGAGCACCTTCTAGGAGTCAGTACTTTGCTGGATTCGGTGATGCAATGGGGGTATAAAACAGACATCCCTCCATTCTCACGGACTGAAAGTCTAGCATAGGAGGCAGTCATATAACCACACAAACGCTTATGGCCACAGCGGCAGGTACTGAGAAATAACAGTACAGAGTGTTGTGAGAGATGTGGCTTGGGGAGGGGACTTGGGCAGTGGATTAGGACAGGATAAAATCAGAAAGAAAAGAGGACAAAAGGGGTGGAGTGTGGCATGGGAGGAGAGATGATCTTCCAGACAGAGAAAACACAGGCCCTGTCTACAGGTCTTAGGATGGGAAGAAACCTGGGACATTCAAGGAAGGCCAGGTACAGGCTGCAAGGCAGAATACAGGAGGAAAAGAGTGGTTCTCATGAGGCCAGAGAAGTGGGCCGAGGCCAGACCATGCAGCCACATAGGTCATGGTGAAGATTTTGACATTCAGCCTCAGAACAAAGAGACACTATTGAAGGGCTTAAGGCCATAAAGTGATGTGGACAGCTTGTCCACTGGGGGCGCCTGGCTGGCTCAGTTAGTTGAGCGTCCAACTTTGGCTCAGGTCATGTTCTCGCAGTCTGTGAGTTCAAGCCTTGTGTCAGGCTCTGTGCTGACAGTGCAGAGCCTGGAGCCTGCTTCAGATTCTGTGTCTCCCTCTCTCTCTGCCCTTCCCCCACTCATGCTCTGTCTCTCTCTCAAAAATAAATAAACATAAAAAAAATTAAAACAAACAAAAAGAAAAACAGATCACACTGCCTGCAGAGTGGAGAAGGGAGTGGAGGGAGGTAAGCGTGAAGGCCCGGGGAACAGTGGGGAGGCTCTGCCCATAGGCCACATGTGGTAGGACACCGGCTCACACTACAGTGAATGACGCAGATAAGAAGTGTAGCCCTCAGTCTTTTTGGGGTCAATCTCTAGGACTGAGAAAAGTTGAGTCTCACCAATCATTCCGCTAATGTAAACCCCCGTCAGCATCACCTCAGGTCCCCAGAACCCCTGGGAAATGTGCCTGGTGGGATAATCAAGTTTTCTGAATAGCTAAACACCAGCACTTTATCTCCCCGATTTAGCCATCCTTATGGATATCTTTATATCTCTAACTTCTAAAACAGAATACAGTGAGCATAATTTTCCCTTCTGTTTACAATATAAATACCACCATGATGAATAATTATGGTGTAGTGCAGAATATAAGGGGGTCCTCAGATATGCTCAGTCATGATGAAATCTTGGTACCCTCACTGAAGAGAACCAAACTGTTGGGAGTTTTAATGCACCCATCAGCTTTTGCTCTCAGAGCTTTTCTGCTTCCTCTCTTGCTGACAGTAGCTCAGCCTTTGTGGCTATTGGTGGGTCTAGACAGAAGGAACTTTCTCTTTTTCTGATTTTCTAAGTAATACCTAAGTAACTAGATGGCCGAGATGGTAAGAATTACATACCAAATCAGGATTCAAGAGGCTTTCCTGTGAGCATACGTGTTTAGTTTTGCTACGTGAAGACTTCTATGTCTTGGATCTGTTTGTTGGAAGCTGAGTTCCAAATCCAATATATTAATTACCTTTTTTATTTTATTTTATTTTATTTTTTTATAATTTTTTTTTCCAACGTTTATTTATTTTTGGGATAGAGAGAGACAGAGCATGAATGGGGGAGGGGCAGAGAGAGAGGGAGACACAGAATTGGAAACAGGCTCCAGGCTCTGAGCCATCAGCCCAGAGCCTGACGCGGGGCTTGAACTCACGGACCGCGAGATCGTGACCTGGCTGAAGTCGGACGCTTAACCGACTGCGCCACCCAGGCGCCCCAGTTACCTTTTATCCTAACACACTTCATTGCTTTAGCTGTGTTACCTGTCATATAATGTAGGACAACAGACAGATACCTTCAAAAGTCAAGCAGTTCTTATTCTTTCATTAAAATAGAGGAGGGATGCTTAGGGATTGACAGAAACCCGCATTAAAAATAAAGTTTCCGTGTTGCTATACTATTCTGAGGAGAAATAAGTGGTGAATTATATTTGAAAATACTAAATGTAGGAAACGTCTCATATGACATCACATGAACCTCTAACTTACAAATATATTGACTTCAAAATGTCAAATTTTATGTTTATCAAGACAGAATAAAGAGAGTAGAAAGATGAGCCACAGAATGAGAACAGACATTTACCGCATATATAACCAATAAGGGACTAATATCTAGAATGTATGAAGAACTCTTAAAAATGCAGACAAGAAACCCCTAGACAACTCACTAGATACATGGATGGGCAGGAGGCTTGAACAGGGCATCAAGAAAAAAAAAAAAAAAAAAAAAGAAAACCCAAAGCCCCATTAAGGACATGAAAAAGTATCCAACCTCATTAATGCTTAGGGAAATGCAAATTAAAACCATAAGCAGATACTACCATATACCCACCAGACCTGCAAAAATTTTGAAGTCTGACAGTATCAGGTATAGGCTAGTGTACAGAGCAATCGAAACTCTCATATATACTGGTAGGAGTGTCCATTTGGCACCAGCATTTTGAAAAATAGTTCACATCATCTAGTAAAGTTGAAGGTATAGACAGAGATATACCCTATCACTCAGTAAGTCCTTTTTTGTTCACCTAGAAATTCCTTTACACTGTAGGGAAGCTCAAGCAAGTGTGCCCAAGCATACAGATACAAGAATATTTATAGCAGTATTGCTCCAGCAGCCCCAAATATCCCATGCACAGAATGGATAAATTGTGGTATAGTCATATAATGGAATACTACATAACAACTAAATGAATGAATGATACACATCAGCATGGATGAATTCCATAAAAATCACACACACACACACACACACAAACATGCAATATAATTCCAGTCATATGAAATTTAAGAACAGCTGCATTGAAACTATATTGCTTAGGGACACATACAAAGGAGGTAAAAATATGAATAAAAGTAAGGATAGTATTATCACGAATGTTACGAGAATGATTACCTCTAAGGGAGAAGAACAGGGTTGTGACCAGGAAGGGACACACAGGGGGCTTCTGGAAAGCTGGCAATGTCCTGCCTTTCTGACCAGCATGGTTATTTCCTGTATGTTCACTTTATAATTGTCCATTCAATTGTCTAGGAGTTTGTATGCATTTTTAGCATATGTATTTTACTTTAAAAAAAAAAAAGTTTA
This sequence comes from Herpailurus yagouaroundi, assembly GCF_014898765.1. Taxonomy (NCBI): domain Eukaryota; kingdom Metazoa; phylum Chordata; class Mammalia; order Carnivora; family Felidae; genus Herpailurus; species Herpailurus yagouaroundi. Next base: position 70,741,852 of record NW_024412403.1, on the reverse strand, counting down.
CTTATTTATTTATTTTGAGAGAGAGTACAAGTGGGGGAGGGGCAGAGAGAGAGAGAGCAGGAGACAGAGAATCCGAAGCAGGCTCCAGGCTCCAAGCTGTCAGCACAGAGCCTGATGTGGGGCTCTAATTCATGAAGTGTGAAATCATGACCTGAGCTGAAGTCAGACACTTAACTCACTGAGCCACCCCCAGGTGCCCTTGTATTTTACTATAAAAATTTTTTTTAAAGTTTAATGTAAACCAAATACTTTTAATTAGGAATGTATTTTATCCATAGAAACGAAAGTATAATTAACATTAATGAGACAAACCCAGAAGTCTCATTTGGGTAACAGTATAAACACTGGACATTTCAATAAAAATAAAAGAAACTAATATTATCAGTTAAACAAAACACACAGGGCAATAATGAATAAGGATTATTTTTACAGTATCTGATATCAGCTTGGAAAAGATTAAAATATCGATGCTACACTAAATTGCAAGATTGTGGGGACTCTTAAATTCAACTGATGGGAGTATGGACTGGTACAACATTCACACAGAGCAATCTGACAATGGCTATCAAAATTTTAAATGTAAATCCTTTTGATGTAGTAGTTGTACTTCTAGGAAGTTACCCTATTAATATACTCATAATTCACAAGTGTGAGAAACTATATCTATACACAGCTACTAATTACAGCCTTGTTTGTAATGGCAAAAGATTGGAAATATCTCATTTACCCATCAACAGAGAACTAGTTAAATAACCTATGGTACCATAAGTAATGGAATACTGCATAATCATCAAAAAGAATGAAGCAGCATTACATGACTCACTGTATAATTACCCAAATTTGTTACATGGAAAAAGTGAAAAATTGTACTTATTGTATGCAACTACTTGTTTAAACTTTTTAAAAGATATTTATTTTTGAGAGAAAGAGAGAGAAAGAAATGGAGTGTGAGCGGAGGAAAAGCAGAGAGGGAGGAAGACACAGAATCTGAAGCAAGCTCCAGGCTCTGAGCTGTCAGCACAGAGCCCGACACAGGGCTCAAGCTCACAGACTGCAAGATCATGACCTGAGCCAAAGTCACATGATTCACCAACTAAGCCACCTATGTACCCTTAAACATTTTTAAGAAGAATAAATAAATATGAGCCTTCATGTTTTTAAAGAGCCTTCATGTTTTGAAACATGTGGGTTTAAAAGTTCACTACTTTAAAAGTTCATCTTAAGAATCTTGAATGCATAGCTTTAAGGAAAATCAGGTTTGATTGAATTATTATGAGGAAGTGTAAGAAGATTTTGGTAAAGATTCTATTTTTCTGAACAGTTCCTATCAGAGCTAATAGCCCATTTAAAAAAAAAAAGCCAAATTCCACATCAAAACCAAGTAATTCTTTTGATACAGATGTATCAGTAGTACTTCTCTTCTACATATTGTCCCTGATGAGAATAACTTATTTGTGTATCAAAACTGATACAAAGGAGGAGAAACAGATAGAAAGATGAACCTTACGGTGAAGCTCAAATTTCACTTTTGGTGTAGAAGCCATCCCCTTCCCGGGGGTAAGTTTGTTGCACAAAGTGGGTATGCTTCTGTTACAAAACCTAGCATACAGTATGGTAAGTCTTTCTAATTTCTCAGCTAGTTTGCAAAGCAACTGGCATAAAGGAAGTGCAAAGTACAATGGTCCCTTTCATAAATACATGAAACATGCCCATAGTCACCGGGTTTGGCATCACATATAAGACACCTGGGGTGTGAAAGGACAGAGGTTGTTGTTAGGTATCAGGAACCTCCATGGTATCTTGTCAACAGCGGACACTCAGTAGCATTCCATTGAATAAAAGAATGAAATCAGTATACCAATATATTTGAAATAATTTTCTATTCTACCTCTAGCTAATTTCATTCTTCTCTGTTAACTGATCTTTTTTACTTGGTCATGTGTTAATGGTTGTGCCAACTAGTTTGCTCTTTAAATAACACAACCAACCTAGTGGTTTGGACTTCACGTTCCTGTTAGAAGCACTGTCTTGAGTTAAATTTTTTTTTTTAACATTTATTCATGTTCGAGAGACAGAGATAGAGCGCGAGCAGGCGAGGAGCAGAGAGAAAGGGAGACACAGAATCTGAAGCAGGTTCCAGGCTCTGAGCTGTCAACACAGAGCCCCACATGAGGCTCGAACCCACAAACTGTGAAGTCATGACCTGAGCCAAAGTTGGAGGCTTAACCTAGTGAGACACCCAGATGCCTCAGAAGCACTGTCTTGAGTTTAAATGTTAGAGAACATATCCTAAAAATCTCCCTCTTTGGGGATTTTTCAAAAATTTTTTTCATGAATGCAATAAAGTTTCATGTGGAAAAGGCATAAAAATTGTGACTTTTTCGGGGTTACATGTAGGTGCAGTGGGGCAGAGTGGGGAGCTGGACTCTGCATTACACATTTCAGATTCCACAATTTGAAGCACCTCCTTTAAACAAACCTTTTCCCACTCCTCATACCCTCACATTCTTTTTTTTAAAAATGAGAATACTTCTCTTTTACGAACAACTTCCTTCCAATATTCCTAACTGTTTCATGAGATAGACAAAATTTAAAAGTATTTGGGGGTTAGGTTGAATACTTCCTCCTCTTTTCTCTTTGTCTAGAATGTCTGTCTTCCTGCCATGAGTGTAACCTTCTCTAATCAGGAGTGTGCTGAACGCAATCAGGGCCAAAAGATAATAGTGTTGTGTGTGTGTGTGTGGGGGGGTGTAATCTGGCATTCTGATCTGCAATGGTTATGAATCAGAGAACTGAAAATTGCAGGACTACCTCCAAGTGTTCCCAAGTGATATTTTTAAAAGGATTGCTGAGTTCTTTTTAGATAAAAGCCCCAAAGGTGTCAGTCACAGATACACATATAGAGATAGAGGTTAAAACAAAAGTCAGTTCCAATGCATTATAAATGCCTTAAAATTGAGCATATTTAGGCTGCCAATCAGCAGGAAAGAGAGACAGGTTGAAGCAGGAAACCAAGGTATTTTCTTTTGTTCACTGCTATATCCTCTGTGTCTAGAACTGTGCCTGCCATATAGTAGAGCTCAAGAAGTGGTCGATGAATCCGTGACATAAAAGGTGGCATCCATCAAAATCCCAAGGAAAAGAAGATAGTGAATTTTTAATCTCCCTGGTGCTCACTAAAATCAAGTCTTCCAGTGCATGCAAGTCAGTAATAGCAAGTAGCAAATGACACTTGTTAAACCCCATTCCTGCAGCTGAAATGACACCATTTGGCAGGAGACCAGAGACAGACATAGTAAAAGGTGGAGACTTTCTTTCCCTTCGGTGCATCATGAAGTTCAGAGGGGATATAAGCCCTTGCCATTGGTACGGGGTGAGAGCACTGTGTACGGGACACTCACTAAGCAGTCCACAGCCAGCATCAGCAGGGGCCAGGCAGAACAGAGGCTCTCTCCCGAGCTTGTCGTGAGTGCATACATCTCTCTGCAATTACCAATTTCAAACAGAACCAGGTAGAGCGTTAAAAAAGGCTGGTAGGTGAACCTTTCTGAACTCAGAAGACTCAATTTTAAGCCCTTGTGTATGGGGAGGCTGAAAACTGACCACTGGCCCTGATACACAGAGGTGGCTTCTCCAGCACAGCCAGGGCCCATTCTGCACAGCACGTGGTGGGGGAAGAATGGAAAGCCCGACTGCTGGGGGCAAGAGTCTGCCTGCAAGGAGGGAAAGGACATCTATCCTGGGTCCTGTGTGCACAGTTCTGCATCTTCTTCTAGCAGGTTTCTTTCAACAGGCAGAGGTATCGGGGCAGAAACAGGCTGCTCCCATCAGAAGGCAACTGCTGCTCACTGCCCCCTGGGAGAGGCCCTGAGCCAAAGTCACGTCCTCGCTGTTGCTCCTTGTAGAGAGCCACCACGGAGGACATTCAAACTTACTTCTCTTGACAAGGACCTGCTTTTTGGCCTCACCTCACCCCAGTGCCAGAAATCCCAAGACCCATGCACACGCGTTATGCAGACAGGTGGGCAGTAGCTGTTGAGCAGCGAGGAAGTGACACTGAGCTTCCAGGCAGGTAAACTCTGAGCAAGCATGTCCCATCTAAGCTCAAGATCAAGAAACAGGGTAACACTGATGCACTTGCTATCCAACAGGCTTTTCCCAAGAATCCTACGTTGTGGCCACAGGTAACCGGTGTCCAGCTTTACAGCACAGTGAGCATAGACAGAGGCAGCTCCAGCTGAGGCACAAACCCCACTCAAAGCCCCCTTCACCTGCCCCGTCCATTCTAGTCTCACTGCTGTAGCTGCAGATGTTCATTCCAGCAACATTTCTGCCTGAATTTTCTGAGAGTTCACTTTCATACCCACCAGGATTGCTTACCCCCAGACACCATACTCCTGGTGTCACTTCTAGTCCTCCAGGAGCTCAACTTTTTAAGAACAATACTCACAGCCTGTTTCCCCTACCGTTCGCTTTAATAAGGCATTCAGTCTTCTTGCTTTGTACTAAAAGAACCTTTTAACTGACACAGAAGAAAAAAAGGGTCAGTGATACACCAAGAGGTCTGTGCAGAACTCTCCAGGAAAATCCTTGCCCTGAGAGCTGCCACTTCTCTCTCTGCCCCCAGACCCCCAAGCGGGGTGCCATCCCCTCACTCATGCCTCTCCTCCCGAGCACAATATGTCCAGTGGGAGACATACTCACTTGGGTCTTGTTTGCCTTGGACTGTCGCCAGCTAATCCACTTTAACATTTTGGCTTGCTCTCAAATTTGCTTTCTCTTTCCACCAAAATTTTTAAAAACAGAGTTCATATTTGTGCCAAGCCACAGCAGGACTCACTGCTCCCGGGCAGCTTGGAGGCAGGGATCAGTCACATCTCCGCGCTCACTGCCAAGCTCTCAGAGCCCAACCAAGTATTTGCCTTGAGAGGCCTGAAGACTCTGCCTGGGGCAGAATCACTCCCCGACCAAGGCCACTACAGGAGTCACAAGTTCTTGGTATCAAAGAGTCTGTGATAGGCATTCGTACTTGGGAAGTTCTCTTTCCCCACTTTGCCACATGCCAGCCCTGGAGGCACTGGACTGGGCTGGAAAATCACTTTGTAATTTACTTGGGCCAGCACAGATGGGCATGGCCAGGGCAGGGTGTTGGAGAAGGGGGTAACAATAGTGTTTGGTTTTTGCTTACAAGGTTCTACAAGTTGAGGAATCAGGGTTACTCTAAAAGTACTGTTTTTAACCCTATTTATTTATTTATTTTTTTTTTTATTAAAAAAATTTTTTTTTAACGTTTATTTATTTTTGAGAGACAGAGACAGAGCATGAGTGGGGAGGGGCAGAGAGAGAGGGAGACACAGAATCCAAAGCAGGATCCAGACTCTGAACTGTCAGCACAGAGCCCGACGCGGGGCTCGAACTCACGGACCGCGAGATCATGACCTGAGCCGAAGTCGGACACTTAACCGACTGAGCCTCCCAGGCGCCCCTAACCCAATTTATTTAATAGGCAGGAGATTGAGTTGGATTTCAGTGTTAGGTGTGTCATTAACTGGTTTTGTGACTCTGAGCAAGTCACTTCGTTTCTTTTAAACACGTCCGTGAAGGCAGAGGGACAGATGGTCTCTAAAGCTCCTTTCTTCCCTAAGCTTCTATTTCCAAGTTCCAAACTCACCTGGATCAGATCTGGCCTCTGGCCACCCCTGCAGCTATCACACGTAGACCTGATCTACCGGCAAATCACCTTTTGCAGTTTCCCTATTTCTGTAACAGATGCTCGGGCACTGCTGCCTCTAGAACCAGAAAGATTCCTCGTGGCTGCCGAGCCATGAACATCATGAGGGCACTTCCGGGCGTTCCTGCAATTTGCCTGTGTGCAGCAAGCTACTCAGGTGCTGGAGCTTCTGGAACTTACTTGCTTTTCCAGATGATTGGCAATTTTAAAAAGTAGGTCTCTTGAGGGAAGTTTTTAAGCTACGGAGTATAAATTAAAATATTAAGTAAGATAATGTCGTCATGAGAGATTCTGCCCCATGAACCTAGGTTGCATTTTTCAGCAAAGTGTATTTCACACCCATTGGTAGTATGCAACAGCTGGAAGCCAGTCATTTATTTGAGGAACCTTTTATTTAGAGAAAAACCTGTGACCTCAACTCCTCACACTTTATCAGTTTGCTCTGAAAAGGCAGCACATTTGTACCATGTTGAACGTGGCTCAGGAGAGAACTGAGCAGTGTTTCTGGGGAGGTGACAGCAGCACAGGAGGAGGGAGCTTCTGGCTTCCTGGGAAGCAGGAAATCCTCAGTTTCTTGCTGCCCACAGCCACCTGACCCCTCCCCCAGGGCCCCGCCCACCACAGGAACGGTACTAGGAACAAAAGCCATCTTCAAACCTAGTCCAGGACTTAGGTTATTCAGAACCTCTGGTGGGCGGGGTGGGGGGGGGTGGGGGATCACGATTTGCACTTAAAATTGGAAGAGACTTTGGAGTGACTAGCAAGTCCTCCAGAAAAACCAGAATTCCTCCATCTAGGGTTCACATGGCAATTCTGACCCATAGTGTTGTGGAGGTGAGATGTGACCGACTGGCTTATAAAGTCAAGTTTGGGTTTCTCCAAGCCCTGGTAACTGGAAGTACAATTATATACTCTTCTCATTTATTCTGGGGTTAGAACGTGTTTGGTTACTAGGTAGGATGTAACATAAATCTCTCCCTAGAAGGAAATATCTTAGGGCCCTCAGGCGCCACTGAGATCAAGGGCAGAGGAGCAGAAGTAGAGAGGGATCTCCCCATCACGTTTTCTTCGGTTTCTAGTAGAGTGCATTTAATGGGCTAGATCTCCAGTGGATGGTTCACCTGCTCTGGCACCACAGCTAAATGGAACAAGCTGTCACAATCACATTCTGAAGACTCAACCTTGGGTGGACCAACCTGATGGTTTTTAAGAACCTGCCAAACAAAGATTATTACCTTGTATGAACTGATAGGATGTTTATTAGTCCTTACACTGTTGAGTCTCCACATTTCTAGGTGTCTGGTTTTCTCTTCAGTGGCAAAACCCAGTGATTTGTGGGTTCTTAAAACTCCAGGAAGCATATTGTCCATTTTCTAGGAAGCATGTTGTCCATTTTCACGGGAGTGCCGGGCAGTAACCCAGACAGGGACCTATCACATGTCTCCTCTGCACACAGACACTCTTTCATGCAGTGTCTATGCTCCACGGCATGGGCTACACCGTCACCAATGCACCAATTCAAGGGTTGGACCTTCTCTGACTACAGCCTTTGCACCCAGCGGCTTGCTAAGTCCTCCCAAATGTAGGCATCAGGATTACCAAATTCTAATAAACCAGGTGAGGCTCTAAGGAAGTCTATTCTCAGAACGCTCCTGCAGCCAGGCTTCCCCGCCTCTTGTTATAGGTATCATGTTACTGCAGTGAGTGACACTGTAGGAATCCTTTGACTTTCCCCTTAGCTGAGCCCTCACTGTCTCTAAACTGAGACTTCCCTACCAGTGAAACAAAATTTTGGCCATGACCCACTAAACTGATATGACAGTCCAGTTTAAAAACTATTAAGTTAGATCCTGAAATCTCCAGGCTTCTTCACGAATTTTCCTGTCCCCCTTCAGCACATTGCCATTATCAGCCCACCTTGTATGTTAACTTAGATCACATTAGCTTGTACTTGAAACTTCTCATTTGAATCACAATCAGCTCTGGGATGTTCTGACAGTGTTCTTGCCCTTAGAATTTTTATGGAGAATAACATCTGCAACTCCATTTCACTTCCACTTCCCTGTATTCAGCCAGCCCAGACATGTCTACAAATTTATAGTGATTTTTAGTTGGAGAGTATCTCAACCAGGATGGGTTTGTAATGTTTAACGGAGTAAGCAGTTACTGAACATGTGCAGCATGCCTAGTCCACACAGTAAATATATGCACAGGGGCCATCACTGCGCAGGTGGCTGCTTCTGGGCCATTAGCTGGAAATTATTCAGCAGACACCCATCATGTTGAACAAGCTACTTCTTCACTGCCACTTCATTCCGAGCCTTACCTCCCTGGAATTCTATAATTCTGTATTTCTTTGAAGTGTGGTTGTAAAGTCCCATCACTTCACAATACACACACATACAGAACAGTCTTAACAGTGGAACGCCCAGAGTAGCATGAGCATGTTTTGGGTGGAACAGAAAAGGGCTCAGAGCACAACAGAACCAAGTAAGCACACCCATTTGCCTTCATAAAATAACACTTTTGCATGGGACAGGTGTAAGGTAGAACTTAATTATGCAGACCCATCTGTGGGTGAAACAAAAGCAACTTGGGGGAAAGCGATCAATGCTATTTACTGAAGCCCCCATGCTGGTTTTATTAGCACTTAATGAAGAATAAAGAATACCAGACTGATTCCTCATCATAGGGAGATTCATAACACAAGTAAGCAACCCCAGATCCTCTGCTACACAGAAAAGGGGCTGGGCATTAGTCTTCTATCCTCAAGCTTGTCTTTTTAGCAAGTATTTGGATGAAGCCACAGATGGTATATTTATCTAATAATGCTGGGAGATGTGGCTGATGTACTGGACAAAATTTACATTCCAAATATAAATTCACACTCAAAATGTACTAGAATACTGGGATGGAACTGAACAGGAGAAAATCTGATAGATATAAAGTGTTCCCACCCTCAGGTTACTAAGTCACCTGTGCAATGAGGGGGGGTCCACGAAAACAGGCATGGAGATTTGATAAGCCAACCACTGCACACCACTCCTAGACACATGTACCACCTTAGGGAGGAGACTAGGCATAGCAGCCCTAGAACAAGAAGCTGAATTTGTATTAGTTAGATCACATCTGCTGTATTAAGTACCATTCTTGTATGCCCCACTTTATACAGATCGTTACACACTGAAGGAAATCCAGAGGAAGGCAACCAGGGTACGGGAGGGTATGAAAATACACTGATACAAGGAACAGTTGGAGAAACTGAGGACTTATAGACAGAAGATTAGAAGACAAGACAACCGTCTTCAAATATCTAAAGTCCAGGGGTTGCCAATGGCCCACGATGCTACAATTTGATGATTAAAATGAATACCTGACAGTAATGAATTATAATCCATCAGCTACTCAAATAAACCATGAGCCAATGCTAACAACAAGTATCTAAGCCTTAGATGCTAAGGGCTAACAAATGGAAAGAGGAGTAAAGTTGCTCTGTTTACACACAAGTAAGTTGAAGCTACATCTATTCAGCTATAGTATAGAAAAGAACCTGCTGATAGTCAATGAACAAAGAGGGCAGAATTCTACTCAAGAAGTAGATCCTCACAACCTGTTAAATAATTGTGTACTCATATTCATAGCGTCTAAACTTTTGTTTTCCCTCAAATAATGGTGGAAAATTAACCCTTACTGAATGTCTTATAGGTGCCAAGTAAATGTATTTTACTTAATCTTCCCAAGGACTCAGTGAGATGGGTATTACTTGTCTTATAGATAGGGAAATTAAGGCACAGCAACTCACACAACATGACACAGAGGGCAACCACCAGAGCTGGGATTTGAACCCAGATGTGTCTAAACTCCTTCCACCCCACCACAGCACACAAAATACACACAAGGTGATTGGAGAGGTCCTAGGGCCCCACAGCTCCTCAAGTTGGTCTGTCATGACTCTTTAATGGTTACGTTTTCCTCATCTACCCAATATAGCAGGGCTGTGCTCTAATTCCTCTGGATTAAAAAAGGAAGACTGGGGCCTTTTCTAGAAACCCATTGTTAAAATGACCCTGATCCCTGTGGGGTGAGTCACAGCTGCCCTGTTGAATATGATTCAGTTTAGCTGAATCAGTCCATTTGGTTACCTTGTTCTTCTTCAGAGTCCGTTCACCTGACTATTTGGAAACCAACAAGACCAGTTTCCGGGTCTTCTGGTACAGTTAGGGGAAGGCTTAACACTGTTGACATCTATGAAATCAAAGATCCCACTTAATGGTTTGCCTGATGAAAGGGAGTGTAGGAGGACATATGGCTGTCCTGGTATCACTGTTCTGTGTTAGAAGAGTAAGAACATTCTAAATTACAGTGCATGGTCACAGACAGGCCCTCTATTTTATTCTGAGAGTGTGACTATTTCTAGGTGATTTTTCAGGTTTCAGGTACAGAACACAGAATCTCTCAAGATCTCAAGACCTGCTGTCCATGTTTCCCAGGGTCTGAGAAGGGATTTGGGGGTTCCTGTTCCCAACAGGCCAGGTTCTCCAGCTGACTAATGCTTTCTGCTTGGAGGTAAGGGAACTTCTAGATTTCTTTAGCACATTTAAAAATACAATGTTTGTATATCTGGCTGCTTTCAGACCAGCTGTTTTAGCTGCCCCTCAATGCTGGAATTTTCTGAGATGAGGGACTATGTTCCTTCTGTTCATTCATTCCACAAGTCTTTCCCAAGCATCCATGTGTGCTGTGGGCCCAGGACATCAGTGAAGCAGACAGACAACCTTGCCCTCATCAGGGCTTAACGGCCTGGCTATAGAGACACACATCAAACAAAAATTACACAAAGAAGGATTCACATTCAACAAATAGTCCACATCACTCTATAGTATCCAGCACAGAGCTCGGCACGTGGTGGGTGCTTTTTCACGAATATGTGACTGATGTTTTTATGGAATGTGTAGAAAGACCGACCAGCCAAGTTAATCTTAGCATTGGGAGTACAATGCCTTGGCTTTGAGAGTGAGGGAAAAACGTGACAGTGAAGCAGAATGATCTGGGTTCTAGTTCCTTCTTTTCCACTAATGACTAGAACCTTCTTGGTTGAGTCACTCAATCTTTCTGGGCCTCAGTTTCCTTATTCATAGAATAACATGTAAGTAACCAAGATTCTTTGTTAACAGTGACATGCCTGCCATCAGAAGTGTTCTAATCTAGCCTCACTTACCTTGCCAGAAGACAAGGAATGGCTGGAGCCGAAGACAAGACAAATGCCCTGCGTCTAGGTCAGGGCTGTGGGAGGATGGAGTAGCAGCTGGAAGGGATGGATCCCCTGGGCTAACAGGCTCTCTCTGAACATGGGAAGCATTGCATTTTGCTTCCCACCCACTGACTGTTTAAAAAGAAACACTCATTTGTGGGATATTCTAGGTTACATTTCTAAACAACACATCAAAGGAGAAAGGGAGGTACAGGAATAGTTTTCTTTGTATGTTTTTACAAGTGGAAAAAAACAATTTTCCATCCACTTTGATAGTCAAAAATGGCTTAGAAACTTGAAGGCAGGACATCAGACAGAATTAGCTTGAATGTCCTTGAATACTAGTCTAGAGTGTGATTTAGCACCATGATCTTGGAAACCATGGGGCACAGTCTTTTTTTTCCCCCAGTAAGAAAAAAAATTTAGGAAAAATCCTAATGAATGTAGATCATCTTTAAAAAAACATAACTTAGAAAACAAAAATGAAGCAAGGACACAGCCTGTTGCCTGAGGCTGAAGGACTAGGCCAACATATTGGGTCTTGATAGGCTAGGGCCAAATAGTCTTTGGAAATCCATACCTTCATTCATAAAATCACTAATATGCTGCAAAAGATCATTTCATACCCTAACACCCTGAGGTAAGCAAATGATTGTAGGGTTAGAGAGAAAAATCTTCCTGTCTCTGCTGCAAATTTAGACAGCTGAATTCTTCCCCTCGCTTGAACAAATACATAGGGTCTCTGCTACAGTCTCCTTTCTTTCACTGCCTCCAGAGCTACTAACTTCTTGCTTATTTGCTCCAAAATATAAGAGACCAAGCGACCAGGCTTTCTTGCAAGACTATTACATCCCTCCAAGCTGCTTCACGCACTACCACTTCTTGGTCCTCTGTGCCTCAGGAACTGAGCCTTGATACTCTGGCCCAAGGAAGGCATCACTTCCACTGGAGCCCCTTCGGAAAGAAGGCCCTTACCAAACAGCATCTCTGTGGCCATTTGCCAAATCACTGGTCTTGGTCTAATTTTAGATGATTCCATTCAACCATTATAAATAGGAGCCAATCATAGCCACTAAGGTCTCAGGAAACTATCCCAGCCTCAGCGCCCTGAGGTCCAGCCTCCCACGAGGCAGAGCCACCCAAGCCGCCCAGTGGGACATCTCTAGAGGACGGGAGACCCAGACCCTCTCACCCTTCAACTTTGCTCCTTCTGCTAAACTCTCACGACAGGAGAGGTCTGGCTGATCACCTGGTCTTTTGTCCCCTCAGACGACATCTCCACACTATGACATAGCTCCTCCAGCCCTGCTCTTTCCACTTTGGCTGGCACAAAGAAACAACCGGTTCCTGAGGCTGGGCTCCATAGTGGGAGAAATTCCTCTGAGGGTAACTCTCCAGGGGTGGTTAAGCCAACAAGAAGTCTTGGGGGAAGGAAGGTTGGGACACTGTCCTACCTTGTCACTGTCCACTGTATTCTGAGAGGTCCTAGAGGCGATAGAGATGGTGTCTGGCTGGCTGCTTCCATCCCCCTGGCTGTCAACATCCTCCACTCCATCCCTGCAGGAAGAAGAGAAAAAAAAAACAGGGGTGGGGGTGGGGGGAACCACTGTGGGTTTAGAGCACACTAGGATTTCCAGCTGTGCTGGCAGAGCAGAGTCTCAGCACTTTCGAACAGGGATTTGTCTAAAATTATCCCACTAAAAGGAGCAGCCCTATGTGATTTTCGAAGATGTCACCTTTGCACTTAAGCACACAATCCCTGTGCTGATAACTGAACACAGAATGATTCCCCCACACCATAACTCCTCTGGCCCATGGTATAGAGGAGGCAGTTATTTATTTATTTATTACTGGGAATGGGTCTATAATAGGCAGTAGGAAGAGGTATATTCTACTTAGAACCAAGGCTTCTATCCAGCTGACTGGGTGATCTATGACAATCCCAGAGTTTAAAGTGTTCAAATAGTTTTTCTGCATGCTGTAAGAGGATAGGGGTTAGTTTATAGCTGGCTTATAAAGAAAACAGAGCTGATAAGATATTGTGACTTGTATTTCTTCTGCTTAAGAAAACGACATGAGATATTCCTCCAGAGGAGATAATCTTTGGGGAGTTCCTGATGCTGGATGCTCAACTCCTGTGTATGGAGGAAGAGATTATTTCCTTCAACTTGGTGGGTCCTGTTGATCTCATGCCTATTTATGATGACTTCTTATCAACACAAAGGCATCATCTCAAAGATCACAGATTCCACAGTAGCTTTTTGAGTCAGCTTGCTCCTGAGTATCCGGTAAGGTAATCTCTTGAGTGTACTCCCGGCATATGGCCTTCCTGGGCCACTGGACCATTTAGCTGTCTCACTTACATATCCCTTCAATTCTCCAGCTTAAGAATTATGTCTCAGTCCTGCACTGAATGCATAGCCAGGGCAAAGGGGATTAGATGCCCGGGAACTGGTGAGGCTGGGTGGTCAGTGTCAGGAAAAACTGAAGGAGGTGTGGGCCAGGGACATGGACATGGAAAAATTAGCACAAAACTTGACAGTTCTTCCCAGCTTATGAAGGTTACTCCCCTGATGCTACTTATGGAGAAGTCATGGCATCAGGAAGTTGCTGCATAAGGATGACACCACGTGGACAAAATTCCCCATATACTGAAGCCGCCTCACAGAGTCTAGACAATTATGATCTGGTGTACATGGACGTTAGTGTGCATGCGGGTACAGTATCTTCTAGTCACCAAAAAGTGCCTTCTCCTGCTCAGAACACTTCTAGGTCAACTGCTTTCTCACTGCCACTTACGGGCTGGGAAATGCCAACTTATTTTAATAATGCAAGCCACACATTCATAGGAAGGAAATTCTCCTGTAAAATGAAATTCCGTGATGCATTTCAGGACCAGGAATAAAGCACTTGTAGATCATCTGCTGTTTTAGATATCTGGGCCGTTGCTCCCTGCCATGTGCACAGAGTTGAGAGTTGGCTGTACTTTGCGCTTCCCACCATTCTGGCCCATCGTGGGCCCTTCTGGTCCATTGCAGATGAAGCCAGTTCTGAGGGAGGTGGGGAGCCCATCCAGGAGTGTGGGTAGTGTTCTCCAAGCCAATCCACTCCTCCGTAAACTCTGTCCCCATATCTTGGGAGCCAAGCTAATGAAATTACAGACAGCCTGACTGTTCTCTGCAGAATCTGCCAAGGCTTTTCACCCTCCTATTTCAGGACAATGACAGAGAAAAGGTGGGAGGCATTTCCAAGATATGTCCACCTCATGTTCTATAGATGCTCAAACTCTGCTACGTAGGAAAAAGGGGCACTTTCACAGGGAAACTTGAGCCAACCTCACCTGAATATCCTTTCCTGCATGCTCCTGGACATTGAGTTCATAACATTTCCACTCTACCTTCTATATTAAAGTAGAGGCCTCCTGCAGCAGGGTCTGCCTCTAGTGCTAAAGTAAGTCTATTCCATCCCTGGATCCTGGATGCAGGTAACTGAAATGCAAACAATTCCTCCTCCAACACATTCATAATTTGTCCTTCCAGCACTGAGAGGTGACTTTATTCCGGCCATGCAGGTTTGGGGGCTTCTGTCCTGTGGTGGTATCTCTCCCTACCTTAGTCACACCCTTCTCTGGGCTACCACCTCCCTTTGTACTAATGCTACTATCCACAGGTCCTCAGTTAATGCATCCTTGTTGGCACCAAAAGGTCAACTAAATCCTTGTGATTTACCCTGTTCACGAATAGGGGAGGAAAGGAGAGCCTGTTGCCGTCAATGACGATCACCCCAGAACTCTGTTTTGTTTTGTTTCAAAGTTAACATGATGGTTTTGAATGCTTTCTTTTGAAGTGCCCTCTAAAAGAGTCATTGTGAGTGACTGTCACATGGAGGCTTGTGAAAGGAACACCTAGGAAGTCTTCCACCAGTTTAGGGCAACTGGGATTCAGGAGGGCCCAGAGAGATAAAGATACAAAAAAATCAGTCCCCCTGCTTATCTCAGATACATGAAGGTGAGGACTCGAGGGTTACAGAAGAGCTGCAGTGATAACCCCATCATACTATCCCCTACCCATTACAGTATGCAAAACTCATTTACTGTCTTACACAGTCCACTTAGGCCCCCCTCCCTCCCAAAGCCTTCCCTGGACACTCCTCTCAAGTGCTCATCTAAAGTCCCCTCTGAATGAATTTTGACAGCATTTACTGTCCCCATCAGCAGCACTGGTTCTTCTAGTCTAACCATTCTGCGTGGGAGACACAACTGTTAGATGGTTCTCGAGGGAAGGGACTCATCACGCATCTTCCCCTTCTCTTCTCAGAGCACCCAGCAGAGTGTCTATGAAATAAGAGGTGCCCAATGAAGCCCTGCTGAATTCAATTGACAGTTACTGGTGAGATGCTTAAAGAAAAGATTGCTCATCTTAGATGGGACTTCACAGAGAATGGTGCCAACTGCACAGCACACCCCTTCTGTGGAAGCAGAGGGCGACCCCACTCCCACTCCCGGAGCATGTGAGGCAGTGCTGAGAGGAGAGACGCTGGTTACCTCTTACTATTGTTCCTCTGTTTGGCTGGTGTTTTGGGGAGTTGAATTGGCTCCTTTAAAGCTCCTTTCAGGTGAATGATCCTCTCTTGAATCACCTCTCGAATGTTCTTGATCCACTCCTGCTTGGTTTCTATGTTGGAGGCCTGGAGTGCCACAGAGAGAAACAGTAAACACCCCATCTTCCTTTGTTCTCAATCCTCCTCCTGCAGGCTTAACCCACTACTTTTAAGGACACCAAATGTTTGAGGCATTCATTTCTATTTTACGCATATGACTCTTCAATTCTTCTGCAACTCCTAGAATGGGGCTATAACCTCAAGACTCAATGGACACTTGCACGGGGGTGATTTTCAAAGTATTTAATGCTCCACATGGCACTGACCAATACTGACATCTGTCCTGGTGTGGGAGCATGTGTGGAGGTCCCCCCGCCGGGCCAGGGATGAACACATCAGTTACCAGATGCTGGGAGTTCTGGGGAACACTGGAGATGTAGCAAGGGGCATTTGAAGGCAGTGGCTATTCACCAAGTGGTATGGGTCTATATCAGCACATTCAACTCCTAGCATGGCTACATAGGCTTATGCTGACTGAAAGTCAATGCTGGGTTTTTAGCCTGGTAAACATGTTAATTGAAGGCACTTCTACCATCTCATAAGTATCGCATTTGTCTTTGTGGAATTTTTTTCAGGTAATTCTGTCTGATGGCAGGCGGCGGCTAGGCAGGCAATTCCTAGTGAACAAGTGTGAAGCATTTGTCAGGGTTGGACCATCTTTTCCTTGGTGATAGCCACCCACTGATAAGCAACTGACTGATGGGTGCCCCATCCGCAGGACCCCTTCTTGGTTAGATGTACGTTACCACGAGCATATTCCCAGGCTGTGTGAGCTCTGGAAAGTTAGAATGACTCCTTAAGGCCCTCATCTGGAGAAAGGCCCTTTCTTAGTACTCCTTTCAATCAACATAATTCCCTTGCTAGTGTGATTTATGAGAGCTTCTAGAATGTAAGTTTCCAGAGGACAAGGTCCATCTCTCATTTGTAGTTACAAGCAGCACTGAGCAGAATACCTTCTATGTAGGTGTTCAGGAAAAAGTATTGAACGAACGTGGATCAAATCAAGGTACCTTTTGTCAAATGGTCAGTTGTCCTTGCCCTTGAAGGGGACACGTGGACAGAACATATCTAAGTGGGCCCTGCTGAGGAAGCGCAGCAGCTACTCCCTGCATCCCTCCCTCTTCATGCGCTTGAGGGGATCGACTTAGGGGACCACGGATCTTTGAGATTTCAAGTCTATGTCCACGATAGAACTTGCTTTTTGATACCAATGTGATACTGCCCTTCCCGGTGGAGTCTCCAGGCCCCACCTTTCAGGAATCATGTGCCCCAGCCCCCTGCCTTTCTCCTGCCACCCTCAACCCTCAACCCAGCCCCAGTGGAGAGCAGTACTTACTTTCAGCACTGTTTTATTGTCTGAGGAAGGGGTGCGCCCAGACCACAAGGCGAATTTGCAGGGATCACCTTCTACGTGCTCGGTCACACCCAGCTCTGAGGTCTGTAGACAGGAAATGCCTGTGAGAGGCGGGGAAGGGGAGGGCAGTGGGAAACTTAGGGCTGGGGTGGGAAGGGAAAGGTGACAAAGAGGAGAGGACCGAGGGAGGGGCTTCTGTCAATCAAACTTCAACAGACTGGAAGCTTTGTTCCTCTACCCAGGCTGAAAGGATCTACAAGCACCTGCCTGATTAGCAGGTTGCAGGGAGGGAAGGTGAAGAGGGAGGCGCTAAAAGCAGACATCAAGAAGAACGATGGACTCTAAAATGCAGAAGGGGTAGTCGAGGGGGCAGCTTTCCAAATAGGAGGCATTTTCATTTGTCCACGATGGTTTTGGTGTGGCACCAGGGGAGAGATGAGCTGAGTGTTCAAGAGCCCTTCCTGCCCAAAGGCTCTATGACAACAGGGAGACTTGTCTTGCCCCACCTGCCCCACCTACCAGTAGCTTGTTCTTGTAAACATATTTCGTGTGTCCTGAAGAGTCTTTGATCTCCTTGCTAAAAACCAAGGAGATCTCAAAGAGGAACAAGTGCCGCTCTCGCCCCTTCCGGATCAGTGACTTTGGGTCCCACACTTGAAAGGCATCCTGGAGAATCAGCTCCCCCTGCACATCCAGGTTCTCGTCGAACCCTGAAAGACACCCGTTTCCACCCTGTGGAGTTTCTGTAGCACCCCGTCTGGGTGCCATGGTCCACTCCCCTCTTGGAAAGGTCTCCCTGACTGTGAGCATTCCGTTCCCACATCGCTTTCTCTGATTCCTGACACTCCTAAATACTTGAGTAGATAGCTCTAGGGAACTGTAATCAGATCTCCCTTTCTGCACCGGTCTCTTACACATAACCAGTATCAGTGGTATCTTCTCAAAAGC
Source organism: Herpailurus yagouaroundi (assembly GCF_014898765.1). NCBI lineage: Eukaryota > Metazoa > Chordata > Mammalia > Carnivora > Felidae > Herpailurus > Herpailurus yagouaroundi. Next base: position 70,723,909 of record NW_024412403.1, on the reverse strand, counting down.
CTGAGACCTCCTGCAAGGGCAAACCCCATATCACCTTCTTCCTCTACAGCTCCCCCACAGACTTGGGCTCCGAGCTCTGACTGGGGTTGAGGACTGTCTGATGGAGTGCCCTCGACTCCACTTTATTTGTCATTGCTGTATTTCTTACAGTCCATTCCCAGGACTCTTCCCTTTGATGGCTCCTGTCCAATGTGGTGCACAAGCCTTTAACAGCTATATTTATTCCACTTTAAATTTGAACAGGGGTTCTGAAACTTAGTGTGCTTGAGAATCACCTGCAGAGCTTGTCAAAACACAGATTCCTGCCCACTCCTGCCCTTAGAATACTGGGATTCGGTAGCTGTGGGGTGGAGCCCAGGAATTTGCTCTTTTGACAAGCTCCCAGGTGTTGCTGCTACTGTTCCACATACTTGGAGTAACTGGATCCAGAATACAGGTCAGGAACAGGCTGGAGGAGAAGGGTGCTAACAGATGAGGACACCCAGGGCTAGGGATGGGGATGGAGTGCAAACAGAAAAGGGGGCAGAGAACTGTGGCAACAGGAATATGTTCAGATGGTTAGTGCTCAGTCTGGAGAAGGTAACCAGGGCTCTGCTATATTATGAATTATAGCTTCCTATATTCAGAGTGGCCCAGGAAGTAGTGAGATCAGACCAAGATTAGAGGTGGGGGAGGTGGGAGGGAAGGTGATGGTGAGAGATGGAGTCCAGAGGAGAAAAAACAGCCCACAGCTCTGCATATTTACAGCAGAGTACACTGATCCCCCTTAACATCTGTTTTCCAGGCCAGACTGGAATGTGGAGTCTGAACTTATCCGACAACTTCCGCCCCAGTGCAACTGCTCTGCTCCTCTGTTCTGTGGTGTTAAGGGCATTTTATTGGAGTCTAACTCTACCAGGTTTCTGGGTCCCAAGACCATGGTTCCAGTGGACTAAATGTACATTGGTGAAGTCCTATCAGGTCTGTCTGGCTGGACTTTTCTCACCTGCTAGGAAGGCCGTAAGGATGGTTGCTCACCAATGTGAACATCAATGTGAACCCAATGCCACTGAACTGTGTGCTTAAAAATAGTTAGAATGGTAAATTTTATGTTATGTATATTTTATTACAATAGAAGAAAAAGAAGAACATAAGGCTGGAGACCTTGGATGTATGTCCACATGCATGCAGGACTTCTACTCATTCTGATGACAAATGCGATGCAAATGCTATTGCAGATGAACAGGACTGCTGTGGGTCAGGGTTCTAGCACATTTATAGTAAGGATGATGGCCTGTCCTGGACTACCTCCCATGCAGTGAGTTATCCACATATCCAAAACAGCTGAGGTCTGATTCTACCTGGAGGCAGGTATTGATCGAGTTGGCCTCTCACACCTCCTGAGGACCTATGTAACAATTTGCCATTTCTCCTCTCTTCCAGCCTTGCCCGTTGCCTGACGTCATGCCACTTCCTTCCCACAACACAAGCTCCCTAGTCTTAGGAAAGGAGGAGGCCCCCCAGGGAGGCTGGGAAGACAGCTACCTTCCAGCATGCTGACATGCATGGCATCATTGGCTTTCTTTGGGACACTGAGCATCACCTCCAGGCCATCCTTGAGCTCTCCCTTCCCTTCTTCGCAGCAAGTTAAAAGTTCCTGGGGAAAAAGTCCAGACACAATTAGAGCCATTTGCCCCAGCTTTCCCACCCTCCCACCACCTAACCCATCAAGGTGATTACAGACCAACTTTGTTCTCCGTAGTGGTTTCCTCTAAGCTATAAGAAAAGTGGGGTGGGGTGGAGAGTTATCTCCAAAGGATTCTACCACTATATTTTTTCCCTAGACTTAGCAACAGACATCTACTTCTGGCACCACATTTATTTATGTACCTCTTCTCCCTAAATGCTGACTTCCCACCATACTGGGAGCAACCTGGGCTCATAGACATTATAGGTTTATAGCATTTCAGAGTTATAACATATTTTTAGATCATATAAATCAGGAGTTCATACCTTGGGACCAGTATATGGGGTTCTGGACTAGTTCTTTTTAAATCTTAAATCTAGAATCTACCCACCATGCCAACCCTATCTCCCCCATGACGTCCACCATGCTGAGGCTTCTCAGAGCATGCCCTCTCTTACTTCCTCATTGAAGACTAGGTCAGTATTCTCTCCACAAAGACATATAGTATCTGGTTGATGGAGAAAAAATAATCTTCAACTATCTTAAAAATTCTAAGGGCCATTTGGAGTGATTTTGCCCAAACCAGAGGAATACTGGCATTCATTTTTCCTATGAGGGTTATTGTATTTTGTTCGTTTTGACACTGGAAACAAAACAGTTAAGCAACAGATCTGCAATCCATACCCTCTCCTTCTGTAGGGGCTGGTGAAGGCAGAGGATGGGTGGATGGGGTAGAGATGCACTTCCAGGAAAGAAAGAAGTTGACCAGATCAAACCCTGTAAACATGTCAGACTTCCTGGCTAATGGTAGTACATAGCAGGAGAGTCCTTATCTATGGAATGCTTTTAGTAGGATATATCTGGTTTGTCTAGGACTTCTTACGGTAAACAAACCTGGAATCTATGGCTTTAGGGGCATGGTTCCCTGTAAGATATCACATATGCTATGCAACTATCTAAGTAAATAGTATGTTTCATAAACAAAATGGCTCTCTTCAGGGTAAATGATATTATACAAGATATACCATTTAGAAAGTCTGTGTGTTAGTCTGGGCCACAGCATATCCTGATGCTCCAAGAAAGGGCTTAGAGCTGTTGATGGTTCTGGACTTCTCTCTGCATTATCTCTTCCTCGGGATTATTTGTATCCTTGAAATTATTAGTAAAAGCTTTATACTTGGTAAGATATCTGATTAGTGAGCATCTGACACGAAAGTACAATCCTTTGTGTCATCTTGGATACAATCCCATATGAAGAAGGGAGCTTTGAGTGCCCAAAGGAGAGGTGAACTGCCTCGAGCATGTTGGGGAGGCAGAAGTGATCAGTTCTCAGCTCGGTCCTTGGTTCCAGTTGGTATAATGGCATCACTGTTCAGAAAGCTGCACTTACTTCTGCCAACCTGAAGTTCTCTGACTCTCCCCAACCCTTTCCTAATTTTAACTCTCCTGACCTTGTTTCCCATACATCCTCAAAGGAATTTCCAGGCAGAAGCACAAGAGACAAATAAGAAATATATGCTTCAGTGTGCAATAGAAAATTCCAAATGGTTTAACCCCCCAAAGCAGTGTGGCAAGTCCATCAATCAACCACCCAAGCCCATAAATTCTCCTTGGATCCTTGCTATACTTGTTATTAAAGAGAAAGCTCCAATTTAATTTAGACTTCAAAGGACATCTGTAGCAGATTTACATGGAGAATATTGAACACTAACTGACAGATAGTTTTGACTTTCATGCAACACCCAAAGTGAGGAATCCCAGAGGATACTGATAATTAAATATCAGTTTATTTGGAATAAAAGTGTCTTTAATGAGAAAATAAATCCCATATTGTTTATTTATAGTAAGAGCTCAGCAAACTGAGCTTTTACTCCACAGTACTCTGCTACCAATGCATTTATAAGAGGTCAAAATTACCTTGGTAAATCTTTTTACAGATTTTCCACAAATTCCCACTACTTCATTTTTTTTTTCCTTCTCAGTTACCTGCACAGTCATCTCTTCCTAAAACATCCAGTTACAGAGTGAAGGGCCCAGAGCCCACCCACCCATCACCTAAAGCAAAACACAGGGCAGCCTGTCCGTCCTCCACTTTCCTCTCTTATCTGTGTCACATAATTATCCAGGGAACTTCAGCCCTGTGGGATTAAAAGGGAGAGCTGAAAAGCTATATTTCTTTTAGAACTGGATCTTACGTTTTAAAAAAAATTTTTTTAATTGTTTATTTATTTTTTGAAGGAGAGAGACAGAGCACGAGTGGGGGAGGGGCAGAGAGGGAGACACAGAATCTGAAGCAGGCTCCAGGCTCTGAGCTGTCAGCACAAAGCCGGACATGGGGCTCAAACTCATGAGGCAGGCAAGCCGTGAGATCATGACCTAAGCCGAAGCCAGACGCTTAACCGCTTAACTGACTGAGCCACCCAGGCGCCCTGAACTGGATCTTACTTGATTTAAGGCATTGGCAAGTGTGGATGGGCAAGTTTCTGTTTTGTTTTGTTTTACTTTTTAATTCACAACCCCACCAATTCCTGAAAAGCTTTGAGATGCTTAAATTTAATAACCACAAACGTGAATTTTAAAAAATCTTCCAGTACAAGAAAACTCATTTTAAAGGGTCAAGCGTTAAATGGGATAGGGAAGGAGAGGATCATTACACACAGAAATCTGGGCTAAGGAGAAACCAGTAACAATACAGTAGTCGTAATAGGACTCAATGCTAATTGTCTGATAGTCAAAGGCAAAGAAGGAGCGAAAAGCTCTTGTGATTTAAAGGTAGAGAGTACACCAATTATTTAGGAGAGAACCCCCACACCCTACTCTGAGATCTTATGAGAATTTCTGTGAGCCTTTATATAAAGAACTTTAAAAAACAAAGATGACATCTTCAAAAGCAATTCTGCCCAAACAGCCAAGATGTTCTGCACATTTTTACTTCTCACATGAGTTCTCAACAAAGGCCAAGGGCATGATGCCGTGTTGTAACTCTCTAAGCCATTTCTGCAAGGCTGGATGACTTGAGTGCCTGGAAGCAGAAGCCCAAAATGTCTCTTCTTGGAGACAAGGAAAGAGAAGGTTTGAAGGCAGAGGCAGGAGGGAAAGGGTGGTGCTAGTCCCTGACCTGACCCTCAGTGGGGAAGAGGTCCAGGGCATGGGCTCATGGGGCCCCATGGGGGCTCATGCTCTTCTCATCATGGAATCACATGTGCTAAGCAAGGAGACCCTAGTGGCTGTCCGTGGGCACCTCCAGTGTGACCAGAAACCTAGATGTGAAACTAGACTGGTTTTCAGGTTTAGTGAAGCTAGAATATCTGGGATTCTGCAAGCATCTCTAAACATGAGTTGAATTTCAGCAGATTTTCTCTGGAGCTATACTACTTACAACATGCCTCTCACTATCCCTTTATCCTTTGCATTTGAGGAGCAACCAGCCAAATATTCAAACTCAGGGAAAACTCTACCCTTACACCTTGAGAATTAATATACATAGGGGTTATATAACTGCTTATAATATCGATTTCCCAGGCTTTCTGTGGGGGAAATGTCACATCTTCAGACTGTCGGTGTATCCTTCTCTGAAGAAGCAGCCCACATTACTTATTATTTTACATAATTTGATTATTTGAATTTCAAAGAAAATATTTTGGAGAAAATCCAAATCTGTTTGCTTGGCTCCAAAAGAACCCCTACCTAACATATGGGATCCTCCAGACACAAGAGTGTCATTGTGTTTTAATATGCACTCTTTGAGTGTTTTCTCTCAAAAACCTCATAGTCTTGATAAACACAGAGATTAAGGCAATGGTAGATGCCACCCTGGGCCTCCACTCTCTACGTTGACTGGCAGTGTCCCCTTGACCCCTGACAGTAGGAGGGACCACCAGGAGGAATCTGTCCCAGGAGGGAAGAGCAAGTGAGGCCCTAAGTGTCAGCCAAAACTGCTCCAAACTGTGCAGTGGTGGGCAGGTATGAAAGCAGTCAAAACGTGTTCCTGCTCTCATTTATCCTCTGTCCCCCAGCAAATAAACACCTAGAGTTTCACAGGATAGGTCATGCAGTCTGGGAGCCAGCAAAGCCAATGGGGGTTCACCTCTGAAGTTCTGCTCTAGATGGAGGAAAGGTCTTGAGATGGAAGCTTTCCCATCCTGGGCAAAGCTGGGGCTCCCTGGACCTGATCAGTAGTGCAGGAGGAGGTGCCCAGAGGGGAGGGGAAGTACCTTCAGGAGCAGCTGGTACTTGGTGATCCTCTGGACGGGCTTGATTAGGTAGGAAGAGATGGAGTTGGCCAGACCGTGCCGCTGCTGTATCTCCTACAGGGATGAAAACAGGCACCATGACATACAAAAGGGTGTGTATATGCATGTGTCTTGGGAGGAAGTCAGTGGCGGGAGAAGAGAGCAAAAGGAAAAAGGGTAGAAAATTATGAGGAACCGTTCTTTGATGGGGAGAAAACTAAGAGAGACCAAGACGAACACACAGAGAAAAGGAGAGGTGGTGAAAGGGGAGGAGCTTTAGGGAGAGAAAGCAGATTTGTGTGTCAGAAATGAAACTTATAAAGAAATGGGGAAGGATAAAAGTGGAAAACGAAAGTGAGGAGGTAACAGCAGACAGAAGGGTAAAGGAGAGGTGGTGAAGCAGAAAGTGAAAGGAAAAATCAACCCAGAGCGGAGGTGATCACAAGGGGCTAGTGGGACGATGAGAATAAGGGCGTGGGGCTCGGATTTCTATGCCGATGGCTCCTGAGTCTTCCTCTCCCTCAGTCTCCTTAAAACAGCATGAGGGCATGTTTCCTTTACCATCCCTTCTCTCTTCAACTTAGACCCATCCCAACCCAGAATCATCACTGTATTCTTTACAACTTCTTCATTGTGATCAATGGCATCTCCCTCATTCAGGTCTCTTGAGCTGATAGCCATGGAGTCATTTTTAGTTGTTCTCCTTGTGTTATCCCCAGTGACAAGTCTTTCCTCTCCACGCCATTCATGCCCAGGCTACACCCATGACCTCCAGCTGCTGTTTGGGCCTCTAGCCTCTCATTTTAGACCATTCTCTATCCTGCCTCCAAAATGACCTTCCACGCCACAAGGTGTAGGTGCTGTGAAGGTTAGTGAAGGGTCCATGTAGTCCCCTTGCCTCAAGAACCTTACACACCAGGTGGCTGAGAATACTCACACACATAAATAGCAACAAAGGAGATGGAAGGTATTCCCAGCAAGAACAGAGAGCAATGACTGGGCCCAGGAGTGATGGATGGCTTAGTAGAGATAAAGCCTTCAGCTGAGGTTTAGAGGATAAGTGGGGGTGCGGAAGTGCAAAGCTGGACGAGTGGCATTCTATAAATGGAAATCATATAAAAAATGCACAGGAAACAATCATTGGGTATTTATATGATAATGAGGACCATGCAGAATGGTATAGAGGATGTACACCTGGAGTCCAGGAAAAAATGAAAAATACAGTCAGATAAGCAAGATATATTTAGGCCATTGATAGGGTTGAGCTAGATTAAAAAAAAATTAGGATTTGGTGGTGAGCTTCTCAATGGAAAAGTACTGTAGATTTTAAATAGGAGAAAAACATGGTGAAAGCGATGTCTCAGAGAGAGCAATATTCAGCCTAATAACAAGATACAGGGCGGAGGTTGGGATATAGAGATGGAGAAACCAGTTAGGAGGTTGTTGAAAAATCCCAAGTGTGTAAACACAGAGTTACCATGCGATCCAGCAATTCTACTCCTAGGTATATACCTGAGAGAAATGAAAACATACTCCCACACAAAAACTTATATACACTGTTTACAGCAGTATTATTAATAATAGTGAAAAAGTGGATACAACCCAAATGTCCATCAATTGATGAATGGAGATATACAATGTGAGATATCCATGCAATGGGATATTATTTGGCCATGAGGAGGAATGCAGTCCTGATATATGCTATAACATAGATGGACCCTTGAAAGCATTATGCTAAGTGAAAAAAGTCAGTCACAAAAGAATACATATTATATGATTCCATTTTTATGAAATGTCCAGAATAGGTGAATCTGTAGAGACAGAAAATGTATCATTGGTTGTTTAGCACTAAGGACAGGTGGGAGGATAAGGTGGGGTGATGGCTAAAGGGTGTGGGGCTGCTTTTTGAGGTGATGAAAATGTTCTAAAATTGACTGTGGACATGGTTGCACATATCTGTGAATATACTAAAACCATTAAAGTGTTTACTTTAAATACACATATAATGTATAGCTCTATCTATCTATCTATCTATCTATATCTGTAGGTGTGTACCACGGGCTTGTCCTAGGCTAGGGTTAGTAAGAACAAAGCACTGGGAGGAATACAAGAAACATTTAATTAATTAATTAATCAATTCATTAATTAATTTAATGTTATTTATTTTTGAGAGAAGGAGAGTGTGAGCAGGGGAGAGGCGGAGAGAGGGGGACAGAGGATCTGAAGCAGGCTCTGCTCTGACAGCAGAGAGCCTGCTGTGGGGCTTGAACTCATGAACCGTGAGATCATGACCTGAAGCAAAGTCGGATGCTAACCCAACTGAGCCACCCAGGCGCCCAAGAAACATTTTAAAGTTATGTGAGAGAGGACTTGTCATGTGGCCATGGAGGAAGGGGAAGAAGAGGGAATAAAAAACAATTTCGCATTCCTGCCAGCTATCCCAGAAAAGTAGCAACTTTCTCACCCGTGTGCCTCTTCCCTAGAGGTGTGGAGTTCTAGCTGGACTTGTCCAAGGGTGATGGGCAAAAGAGCTGGCAGCCTGACTCTCTGGGCAAAGGAACATCGTCAGTTTACTTGGCAGCTCTGGCAAGAGAGCACCGGCAATAGGGCACCTTTGACAGCCGTCCATCTCTGCCAGCTCTGGGAAGGCTACATGTGGGGCAGCGAGGAAGGGAGGAAGGCGTTGCCTCCGGGGGCTAGGTCCGCTGAACCATGCTTGCTAACCAGCTTAGCATCAAACACCACAGCCTCACAGCTCTCACATCCAAAGTAGAAAATTCTGGATCGTGTGAAGGTGTGCCCCTTTCTGGAACTTCAATGTTCTGTGCACTCTTTACGATAACGGATACTAAAAGACAGCCTTTCTTAAGGGCTTATCTCTTTTATAGAATGAGGGCCTAAAGCAGATATTTTCTAAGTGAAGAACTTAGGGAACCCTTTCTGATGAAACGGGAAAAAAGCTACAAGTATTACGGGTTCTGGAAAGCTCTGGGAACAATCAGGAGAGGTTACTGAGAGGTTACTGTTCTCCCTCTCCACCTCTATGCCAAGATCCAGGGACTCCTACCTAGTGGACGGTTTTCCTGGCTTCCAGTGGTCTTCCCAACTAAAGTAGAGGCTCATCAGGCACTATGTTGGGAATGGAGGGTGGGGGAAGGGTGTACAATTTGGAGGTTATCTAACTTACTAGTCAAAGTCTAGAAATTGGCTAGAAACAGGAATATGATGACCATAGGACTAAAGGAAAAGGCCAATTGGCACCGCACACTATGATGTGTACAAAATAAACCAAGCAAATCATCAGTCAACCTCAAGGGGCTCATAGGTGGGAGGAGGTGTGTGTAATAGAAAGGTACATTGATAACCCCCATAAGGGAAATTGTTATAAACACTATAAGAGAGATACAAAGTATAACACATGCATAGGGAATGGGAAGGGTTCCCGCAGGACACATTTGACTTTTAAAGGATAGAAAGAATTCCGAAGAGTGACAGAGTGTGCTTGTGTGTGTGTGTGTGTGTGTGTGTCTGTGCAGGTGCATTTTACACACAGAGTGGTAAGGCAGAGAGCGCACTGTGAGCAAAGACGAGGAAGCAGGGGAGTCTGAGGCATGCTCAGAGCACAGGACATGGATGTTCAGAAAAATGCTACGTGGAAGACAGGACACAATGCATTTAAAACTTCACAAACACTCTTCTGCATACTGTTGATGAGTAATCGACCAGAAACATGTTAAAGAAAATACATTATTAACAGAGGTAATAGTGGTAGAGAACATCCAGTATGATACCCAATAAATTCAGATACCAAGTTAAAGAAGTACTTTTCTTGAATTTTCTGTTTTATCAAATCTAACCGTAAAATTCCAGTTTGGGACACTCAGGACCATTTGCATATCAATGCTTCATTTACAAAAGTCATGTATGTTTTTTCTTGCCTGGCTTTCTCCCATTCAAGGGTCATTCCTTTACAGAGCAATGAGACACTTGTGGAATCATTTCTATTTTGGCAGCATCAGTCTAGAAAGATGCTCAGAGGTTCATTTTGTAAACTTGAATATGGGAATGATGTTTAAATGTCTGTATTCCTGAAGGTGCCTAGAACACCATCTTCTCTATAGTAAATACTCAAATATTCATGGGAGAAATGAAAGCGGGTAGGCAGAAACACAGACTAAGAAACATTAAAAAGTTCTGTATTTCAAGTTGTTGTCACTTCTGATGGGACTACCATAATGGCCATCACTGCTACAGTCTCTTTCTCAGTGAACTTCCCTCCCCCAATTTCTTCACGCCTCGTTCTTCCCTTACATCTTACACTGACCCTTTTGATGCTGTTCACTTTATAGCCAACAGGTCACTCTTTTGGGCCTAGCAATATGTAGACTTATGCCATCATTCACTAGCAGGGATGGATCCTTGTTCTAAAGCAAGGGACCAGACAAAAGGTACATCAGTGCCATCTTTGCTTGGCTTCCATTACAGCCCAAGTGATCAGCACTGGCTGTGCTATAACTCTCAAAGTCCAGGCCAAACCCAAGCCAATCATACCAGAATCACAAGGGTGGGACCCAGGAATCAGTATTTTCAAAACTTCCCAGGTGATTCAAATGTGTAGTCAAGGTTGAAATAATGCATGTGAGTAGTGTCTCTCAAACTTGAGTGGCTTCTTAAAACTCAGATTGTTGGGCTTCAGCCCTGGAGACTCTGACTCAACAGATCTGGGGAGGTGGTCCAAAATATGCCTTTCTAACAAGTTCTCAGGTGATGTTGATGTGGCTGCTCTGAGGACCACACTTTGAGAAGCCCTGCATTTGAGGGAGCTGTGTATGAAGTAGCTGTGTATGCATTTGAGG